>NC_031995.1:94984498-94987586 GCF_001879085.1 Nicotiana attenuata | reverse complement strand
ATTATCATCAGACGGTGGTTACGTACCAGGGTAAAGAGATCTTGGGAGAGCTGTTAGAAAAACCCCCCTATTGAGAAATATTCAAATGTAGAGGAGATAAACAATGCCACCAGAAGGCGTTTCCCGCCTAAGAAGCCTGTGAGTGCTGAGGAAGCGGAAGTGTTCTTCCAAAAAATGAAAATGGATGATTATGAGGTGGTACGTTTGTATGAAACTTTTGTCAAGCCTAAATACGGTAAAGAGGAAGATGATGAGGTTTTCATGGCTGAAGAAAGTGAGGAAATACGTGGGGCAATGAGGAAAATGCTCTACGAAACCCACATGGTCCAGCCGGGAGAAGGGACTAGCACCGCTGAGGTGCTCTACATGGGACCAGATGCTAAACTCCAAAATTGGAAGGCTACGCCATCCTCGATCAGGTGGGAGTCCCGGTAGACCTGTCCTGCTACTTTTTCTGCATCCCGAGTTATTCCAGGGTGTAACTCGGATGTTTCCTGTAGTTTTCTTATCTTTAAATTCCCGAATGTGAACCCTGTTATCTTCAAAATTCCAAAAAAATGAAATCAAAACTTCTTCGTTCATTTTTCTTTCTGATTTTGCTATTCTTCTCCTTCATTTTCTTCTCTTTAGTTCTAATAATGCAGCTTTAAATAACATGACATGCTTGCGGACTTCATGCCTACACCCCAAAACGCTGTCAGATTTCGAAATCATGAATCAAGAGTCGAAATTCAAAGAAGGTGACCTTGAGGAAATAAAACAAAGAATTGGAACAATTGAAGGAAAATTGGTTCGCGGTTTGGAAAGGTCCATACATTACAACAAAAGAGTGTGCTGTACTCAGGGCACATCCAGGCAGTTGTACCAACAAAGAATGGCCCGCGCTTACAACAAGAAGGTGCCTTCCAGGAATTTTGAAGTGGGACAATTCGTGTTAAGACGCATTCTCCCTCATCACCAGGAAGCAAAAGGAAAATTCGCTCCTAATTGGAAGGGTCCATACATCATCCGGAAAATATTGCCAAAAGGAGCATTGTATTTGGAAGATATCAAAGGAAATGATCCCGAAACAGCTGTGAATGCAGATGCAGTAAAAGGTACTATGTCTAGGCTCTCTGCGGTGTTGGTTTTTGTGCAATTGAGATGACGAAGGCTTTCCTTCTCGCTATCCAAACACTATCAACCCTTCGTAAACCCATTTGAGCCGGTTACCCTTCTTTGGTTACCCTCTTTGGAACCCGGAAGTACGAAAAGAAAAGAAAAAGAAAAAGAAAAAAAAAAGAGAAAAAGAAAAAGAAAAAGAAAAAAGAAAAAAAAATATATATGAAAAAAAAAAGAAAAGAAAAAGAAAATATGATGAAAAGAAAAAGAAAAAGAAAACAAAAACAAAAACAACCAAAAAACAAAAGTTTTTTGAACTACGTCTGACTTGATTCCGAAAGGATACGTAGGCAGCCTCCCCTTGAGGTTCAGTCACACCAAAACAAAAATCCCAATTTCCCAAAAAAAAAAATGAATGAAACTAGGGCAGATGATATAATGATTCGGCCATGAGTCCGCCGAAATGGTTCCAAAGTTGTAGTTCTGCCCAAAATCCTTTTTACCCCGAAACCTTGTCCAAGTCCTTCCGATCAATTGGCAAAGGCAGGGAAGTGGAAAACGTTATTGTTGGAATCTGACACAATGCAAGTTGAGAGAAATAAAATGAGAGAGTCTTATCGGTGAAAACCTTCGGGCACCATAAGGCGATGGTGAGTAGAGAAACTGAAAATGAGAGAGTCCGCTTAGTGAAAACTCGCAAAGAGCACTATCGGGCAACGGTGAGAAGAGAAATGAGAGAGGCCGATTGGCGAAAGCCAGCAAAGGGTGCTGTCGGCCGAAAAGAAGACATCTCGCCACTAAAGGAGTCCTGGCAAGGTTCCCTGGTTTTGAAATACTTATTAATGGGTTCACGAGAAGCCAGAAAGTTTGTGTGGGTCGGGCATCCAGTCCCAGAAGCATGTCATGTTCATTTGAAGCCAGCATGCACACCCCAGATAAGTCCTCCTTTTTCCCCGAAAGGGATGCTTCTCTTTAAAATCATATGCTTGCCTTTTTGCATACTTTTTCTTTGAATCCCTTTCGGTTTATCTCTGATTCCGTAACTAGTACAAAGAAAAGGTGGCAGGACTGGTTTCACAGGGCTTCGCCTGGTCAGAGTCGAAGAAATACCCAGCCTCAGCGAGTGCGTCAGGCCAATCTCGACTGACCATAGTGATTGATGCTTTTGAAGCAAAAAATATTGGAGAAAAAGAAAATCAAAGGCAAAGGCAGAATAAAGTGACAAGGTCAGAGCCCACATGGGCGATTCATAATGAAATCCTGAAGGCTGAACCCGATCGGTTTGGAAAGAGATTTACCCTCAAGGCAAACAAGCAGCAAAAATTCTCAACGGAAATGGGGCCGAGATCAAGCAATTGAGATGATCAAGGCCACAAAAACAACCACCGTTTCAAACTAACAAATTGTTATCTGTTGAAAACAGGTTTGATTCAAAGCAACCGTGCAAGAAGCAGGTGCAGTCCAAAAAGAAATGAAATGCGCAAGCGCTGAAACAACTCTGCAGCAGGAAAATGACCAAAAAGGAAGTTTCACCCTCCCCAAGTTCTTTCATGTATTTTGCTAAATAAAAGGAGAAACATGAAAAAGGAAAAGCAAAAGATAGAAGAAAGAAGAAAAGAAGTTAAAATAAAAATCCCAAAAAGAAAAAACAAATCATGATAGCATAGGATCCCATTCCTTAAATATCCCGGCCAAAAAACCGTGGAGTTTTTTCTTTTCCAAATCCCGGAACAAAAATCGAGGATCTCCCGGCACAAAAACCGTGGAGCTTTTTCTTTCCCAAATCCCGGAACAAAAACCGAGGATCTCCCGGCACAAAAACCGTGGAGCTTTTTCTTTCCCAAATCCCGGAACAAAAATCGAGGATCTCCCGACACAAAAACCGTGGAGCTTTTTCTTTCCAAATCCAGGAACAAAATCGAGGATCTCCCGGCCAAAAAACCGAGGAGCCTTTTCTGTCCAAATCCCGGCCAAAAAACCGAGGATC
>NC_031995.1:94928296-94984398 GCF_001879085.1 Nicotiana attenuata | reverse complement strand
TCCTTCTCTGCCTGACTCGATGAAGCCTTGATGACCGCCAGCTCCGAAGTTAATGCTCGTACTTGCTGTTCTAAGGTACTTCTTCTCTCTTGTAAATCCTCCATGTCGATTTGAGCGCTGTCAAACTGTTCCTTCCAGTTGTTTGCTTCCAACTGGGAATCACGTGCTACCTTCTCCAAGAGGGAGATTCTGCTCATCAGCTCAGTGCCAATAAGATTGGCCTACGTAAAAAAAGAAGAAGTAAGAATCCCAAAGTCGAAAATTTTACAAAATGAAGAAAAGTGGGAAAGAAAAATACCTTTAAAGTGGCATGCACTATGTCATTCATGAGAGTCAGGTTGCTATGGCTCTCAAGCTTTGCTTTCTCGATGGGTCCAATCAAAGGCTCGAGCCAAATATCAGCTTGACCGGACTTTCTCAAGAGGCTGTTGTTAGCAGGAACCTCAACGGTTACGCTCCTCATAGCAGTACTCCTACTTGAAGAGCCCACCTTCGTATGATGAACGATAGGTGGAGGAATTGCCAAAGGAGGAACGGTGGAAGAAGGAACAGAAGCAACAGTTGATGAAGGTAAAGAAGCAATCACAGGTACGGGAGATGAAAAGGAAGATAAGGGAAGCTCGTCTAGAACAGGTCCTAAGTTTCCACTAACAAAACCACTAACAAAAAATTGATCGATAGACTCACGAGTGTCGTGAGGAGAGATGTCATCATCAGGAATGATAACTGGAGTAACAACAGGCTCGGAAAGAGACAAATGAGGGGAGACTTCAGCCTCGTCATCAGAGACGGTATGTCTTCGGGTTCGTGGTCTCATCACCAGGGAACCCTCATCTTCTTCCTCTGAATCTTCCTCCTCAGTAGCTTTTCTTTTTGAAGAACCCAAGAATATATCTTGGGCTGAAGAGGTACGAGTACTCAAAGAGTCATGAGAAGCTATGATTGTCTATGTGGTAACTCCTCGAATAGCAAATCCTGATAAAAAGAATGATAAAAGTTAGAACAAAGAAAATATTTATATACAGACAAGGTAAAATAGAAACTCTTACCATGAGTTTTTACTTTTCAACCGTAACGGTTGGAAAGGTTTTTCCACGACCTACCTTCCATTGGAGCGGTCTTCAACAACTTTCCTACCCAACCACGGAAGTTGGGCACAGTCTCCACAACACCCATGGTTGCTGAGAAAAGAAAAAGAAGCGACATTAGAAAAGTTGATAAAGCTTGAAAGAAAAGGCACAAGGAAGATTTAACATTTACGTGAAAAGTTCCACTTCTCAGGGAAGGGAACGTTATTTTCACCCACCAAACCAGCAGTGGGGGCGTCAACAAACCGAGCATACCAGCCATGGTCTTTATCGTCCTCGGGGCTCACTAAAACCCTCTTGCTCCTGGCTGCTAGGGTAAACACGCCGTTGCGAAAAAGCCTAGGAAAATAGATGTGAATTAGGTGGGAAAAAGTAAATTCAACATCCGCCAGGTTAGTGAGGTGCCTCAAGCAGGTGACAACCCTCCAAACAATCGGACCAATTTGACCCAGACATACGTTGAAAAACGGCAAAAGTCTAGAATGACCGGGTCAATGGTCGGTTTAAACCCTAGAGTGAAAGGGTATGTGTAAACAAAAGAAAATCCGATTAAGTAAGAAGTGATCCTTTGATTTGGGTTAGGAATGATAATTGGAAAATCGTCACTCCAGTAACAATCCTTACGAATTATGGGAGTTAAAATATCTGTGATTTGAGTGGGGAAAGCGTCAGCACGATCTAAAGAGGCAACTTGGGACCTGAGAGATTCTCTATCATGGTGAAAAGAAATTTCTGTTGGGACTATTTCTTCAACTAGAGGCTCACGAAGGGGCTCAGAGATTCTTTATTCCTAGAAGAAGATCTCTGAGAAATGGAACCTCTAGTCCTAGAAGAGGGACCTGAGCTAGAAGAAGGAGTGGATGTGCTACCACCACGAGCAGACCCCAAGCTACGGAGTCTACCCCCTCTTCTATGCCTAACAGGAGCATTGGGGAAGTTATCTAAAATGGGGGTTCTCCTAGGGTTAGGGTTTGGTGAAGCCATGACAAAGAAGATTGAAGTAGAGCAGAAGAGAATAAGAGGTTTTTGAAGAATTAAAGTGTTTCACACGCTTTATGTGGTAAAAGACAAGTAAAGAAGTTATATTTACACTAATGGGTGACCGGCAAAAGGAAAAAGTACAATGATGGAAGAGCTATAATAATGATAACTGACACTTCGTGAATAGGGAAGCCGAAAAGAAAGCCTAAGAAAGTGCTGCAAAACTGTAGAACCAATAAGAGGATGACACGTGTCTAATGCATTAAATGAAAGTGACAATTGAAGCGTCGATTCTATCAAAGCATTAATGGTGACAAAAATTCTCTTTTAAATGAATTCCACTTCCCAAATATTCAAACTGATGAATAAATGGAAAGTAGGGGGACTATCTGTATTGGAAAAAATTATATTTTATATATATGGTGACGTGTCAGGACACGTGGATTGGTCAAATGGTCAATGAATCACAATTAGGCACGATTCAAGAGTTGTAAAATAGACACGAGCAAAGAAGGAGGAAGAGGCACGGGGCATCAGATAAGTAGCACGGCGCCCGTACCTATTTAAATCATTTATATCCGGGCATCAGAAGGAATGAATCTGGTTATAAAAAAGCGTGCAGATACAGCATTTAATGGGTATTAAATGCTGAGTCCGTTAAGGAATATATATATTCAATGTAATGATTGTGTAACGTAGCACTCAATGTCTTTTTAATTATTCATAATAGCCTCATTTTGATTTGGGCATAACGTACATTCTCAAAGGTACTTATAAAAAGGAGATATATGATCAGTTGTAGGACACACAAAAAAAGCTATGGAAATATACATTGGCATCATTTGTTTTTCTTGACTATTATATTGCTACTCAGAATTATTTCCTTTTATTCATTTCTTTGATTATCAGTAACCGAGTTCTTCTAAATTCTAGCTTTGACTAAAATTTCATTTTTTGGTTAAACAGTAGCATTATTAAAAAATTTCATTTCAGTCTTCCGCTTATTAAATTCTGTCGTACGATCTTTCCCATCCAATACCAATATTCCATTAGCCATAAACATTGCTACCGGTATTTGGGGGCGCATCAGGCCCGAATTTTAAGCAAAGTCGATCAGGAAATTGAATATATATACAGATACGACAGAATCCAGTATCACTCTATAAAACAATCATCAAAATTTGTTCAAAAATTTAATTCAAAACTCAATTACTAGCATTTTGTTATGAAACAATAAAAGAAGAAGAAGAATATTGCAGAGAAAAGTAGGGAGAGAGAATTCTTATTGATTTGGGATGAATTACAATGGGAATAGAAGCCTCTATTTATAGGGAGAGGGTGACTTAGCCACCAAGCAATGAACCCTAGAATCTCTCTAAATATAGACATTCACCATAAATACAGTTCTATTTATAACACTCCCCCTTGAATGTCTATTCAACAGATAATGTGCCTCGTTAAAACCTTAACTAAAATAAAACCCAATGGGAAAAAAAATTCTAGAGAAGGAAAAAGAATACACATATCTAACAATACGCCTTTTGGTTGCCTCGTTAAAAACCTTGCAAGGAAAACCCAGTGGGACAAAACTCTTGCTATCATATTATCATGCATATAGTTATAGCAAGATACATTTGTGCACAAATTGCATTGAGGATGTAGTACTTCATGACCATGAATTCTATATGCTTTAAGCAATTTAAATCCTTCAAGGATTTTTAAGTCATATAATAGACTTTAGATGCATATCAATTTTTCATGTCATGCTAGACATATAAGATATCGAAAACTGATTGCACATACCATTGACTTATACTTTCAAGTGTTTGAACTACATGTTCAAAACTACATGGCTTTCATATGAAACCAATTCTATTTGAATTGTTTCTTCAGACTTAAGATCCTCATATATATATTTAGCGCTATCATAGATGTCGTCGACAAATATTTTATATCAGTTTCAATACTTTTTCGTAAAGACATAACATAGAGATCTCTTCATTCATATTTTCAGGTACCTGAATCTCTGTTGAGATTTTATGAAGTGTTATGTCATGTGATCTTCTAGATCACTTGCCTCCTTTATTATGATCATTTTGATCATTTGCTCACCTTCTTTATCAAGAAGTTTATTTGAAACCGATTTGTCTATATGCTTTAAGCGTACTATAGACTTTGTCCTTCTAGGACTTATTCTAATAGGAGCATTTGCAATGAGAATATAGTTACTTTCTTTGGGTCAGCAAATGCGTCTGGCATGCTTTGCAATAAATTGCACATGAATTATCCTTTTATGAACTTCAAGTTCATATTATTTTATTCGGGGATCTAGATGTATAAATAATAATTCATTCCATGTAACTTTTTCTCAACTGTTGTATCTTGTCTCCCCCTCATGTTAGAAAAACAAACTTGTTACCTCAACTTTGAGAATCCACCTTTGTGCATTATGGTGTTAATCAAAATATACACCGCACATCAATAATAATAAGATGGAATTATTTGGTTCCTGACCCTGAACCACTTGTGAGGGGAGAATGTAATATACTTTCGTATATAACCTATATCAAACTGATATAGATAACTTTGTTCTCATAAGCAATAGTTTAGCTATTAAGTGGAGGCACTCAATAAATCATTTTGCGAAACCAACTGTGATGTAAGCCAACTTATCAAGATAAACTATCTTGAATAGGAAATCTGAAAATTATGCTCGAAATTAAATTATTGAGCAAGTTACTTCGCAAAACACCATGTTGCGGGTTATTAATAATCGCACATGTAACCATCTCATAGATGCATCTTATGTGGTATACATGGCTGGTGAATGGGCCCATATTCACCTTTGATATTTCCAGCATTCATGGGATTCAATCCCAATTTTAGTTGGTATATTAATTAATGAGAACAGACAACATAAGAGAATTCATAAAGAACTTTCTAGTTCTTTAATATTTACCCATGTGAATTCTCTTTTATTTTTGCACATCATACTTAAATTGATATGGGTAAACCAATTATGCCAACTGAATAAGTTATCAATATTGATAAACTTCAGATTTACATCATGACGTGTGCAATTATCAATAAACTCCAAGTTTATTATGATATGGATTTTTATATCAATAAACTTCTCTTTATTGTGGCATTCTTTTGTTTGTGTAGTACAAACTGGAGAATAAAGCGGGTAGCTTTTCACATACATATTACCCCGCTACAAGTTGTAGTAATAGAAGATATTAAATCTTTCCTTTATTTATAGTCTCAGTATGACCAACCGCTTTCGCGAATACTTTAGAAACTCAATAAGTTTCTTTGAGACTTGCTACAACACAACGTCTTATTGATAATCAATTTTCTCCAAAATAGTATAATTGGCCCTTCTAGAGCTCTCAATTAATTTTGTAGTACCACATATTCATCAACATCCATATGGTGAATATCTCTTTTAAAGAGAAAGTTATACCATTATGGTTATGGTCAAAATTATGTGCAAGATATGTTCTTGCATTACCATTGTCTTTTAATAATCACAATGCCAAAATATTTTGGCGTTCAATAAGTACGTGACCAATGACCATTTATGCCATAATAATGACATTATTTTCTTATATCATCTCAAACCTCCTTCTAGAGGTGAGTGTGGTATATTCACTACCACTAGCACGTTTTATTCTTCAAGAATGATTATGTATTCAAAATTCACATGTTGTCACATTCACATCATGAATGGACCATAATCATTTATATGTGCTTTACAAAATCTCATGTCAAATCGATGACAAATATTACTTTCACAAAGTGAAGGATTATTTTGAGAATCCTTATTATTCTTATTATCACAATGATGACGATTATAATTTCGTCTATTGCCACGTCCACATCCATTGATACCTTCACGGTAATAAGTTTGTCTTCTTTCAGAATTATCACATATTGCTATCATATTCTCTTAAGGGAATGAGAATGAAGCAAATTCAATGGGACGGGTTTTCACTTCTTGTGCCCATAATCATACATAAATTTGATCATGGCAAGGCATAGAAACTTTACCACTTTGGGTGGTTATAATGTCTTTCAAACTCCATTAGAGTTACAATCAAAATTTATCGTCTTTGCTTGTATTTAAAATCAAATTATAGAATAAAAGAGAAAAATACGGTAAATCACTTACCTTAAATCCAGAATTTAATCATGAAGGAAGTTCATGGAACAATTGACAATCATTATGCTCCATCCCAAAACTTCTACTTAATTGGTTAGAGTCCCGTGCTTATAACGTGTTATGAAACAATAAAAGAAGAAGAATATTGCAGAGAAAAGTAGGGAGAGAGAATTCTTATTGATTTGGGATGAATTACAATGGGAATAGAAGCCTCTATTTATAGGGAGAGGGTGACTTAGCCACCAAGCAATGAACCCTAAAATCTCTCTAAATATAAACATTCACTATAAATACAATTCTATTTATAACACATTTGAAATCCTTATTTTTGATTTTTGATTTGTAGTATCTGAATATCTTTCAGCAGAGAGTTTAGAATGCCCGAATCAAGAGGCATGGACTACTTTTTTTCCGACTGTACTTGGAATTCATTAATATGCTAGTTTCACTTTATAATATATGATTAGTATTTGAAGAGACTAGAAATGAAATACTTGAAAAAGTGTTAACAAAACATTATCAGTTCAATGTTTTCTTAATTAAATAGATTCAGAATCTTCAATCTTGCAAAAAATATTTCTTTTTTGAGAGGTTAGCAGTTACTGAGCATTAGTGACGCAAGGCTCGAAACGCCATGGTTAATGGACTAGCCCATTTACTCTTCTTCACTAAAATAGTAGTAGTATATTTTTATCTGCTACATAATTCAAATGATATACATATTCGTATACGGTAGAAATCAGGGCTACCACATTTCACTATTTGATTGAAACAAGGACGTTGCATCGAAGAGCTAAGGCATCGAGTTCGAGATCGAAGTCTCTTTCGAGATCGAGGTTGGTATCAATCGAAGACAGGGGAGATAGACTTCGAGTAACATCGGGGATAGATTAGTAACAGAAAAAAAGCAAGATATCAGTGATTGGTCGAGGATCGTGGCGTGGATCTCGGAACGGACCAAATCAGAAGCGATTAATTAGTTGTTTATACGATTTCCTTCTTTAATTAGAGACATACCATAATTAGGTTTCCTCTGCTATATAAAGAGGAGTTTCAATCATTTGTAGCGGGATCATTGACTGAAACAGAAGCAATATAGCTCTTCTTTTCTGACCCGTATTCTTGTTCATCAATTTATCCAATATTTACTGTTCTTATATTTTATCACCTCGAGGGTACCTTAATTCAAGGCTGAAGCTTTGTTTACATACTGGTTTGGATTATTTACAATTCAATTCTACCTCTTATTTCTTACTTATCGATTGGTATTGGGTGAAATCATATATCCTTAAAACCACATTATAAGTTTAATTGTTACTCGATTTTTAGGGTAAAAAGTTTGGCGCCCACCGTAGGGATAAGGATAATAGCGATTGTTCAGTGCTAATTCTGGTATAACACACTATTTTACACTTGTTTCTTTTCAAGAATTTTGTTTTCAGGTTGAATCATGTCAAACTCACAAAACGCATCTACACACGGCGGCAACAGCCTCAGACTCCATGGAGAAAAACAAGAATGTTATCGCCCCAGGAATCGAGGTGCCACAGGCTGACATCAAACATGCGCGCATGTATAATCATCTATTGAGAGAAGCATTTTTCCTTGCCGATATCTCCTGCCTTTACAAAAATTTCCTATTTTATACTCTTGATCTATTGTGTAAACAGGCTTAAGGGCCAACCATGACGGAAGTTCGAACAACTAACCCCACGCTTGAGGATTGCCATCCGAAAAGCAAAAGAAATCGAACTACTAAAATTTCGAGACCATAAGACCTTAAAGGCGACCCTAGATTTTACAGGCCACGGCCGCCCCACTCGGGGACTGACACTTCGGGCAAGCTCGAAGCGAAATGGAAAATAAGCCCAAAGGGCAAGTTCCGAACTAAAGAGGCTATGGCCAAATTAACGCGGATCGGAGACGTCCGAAATCTGTAACAAATACAAAAGCCCAAGGGCTATCTTAACCCGAGTTTGAGGAAACTCTCACTCGGGGACTATCTATAAAGCCTAAGGGCTAACTTTACTTCGAGTTCGAGCATATCCTCACTCGACTATAAAGCCTAGGGGCTAACTTTATTTCGAATTAGAGCAAATCCTCACTCGACTATGAAGCCTAAGTGCTAACTTCACTTCGAGTTCGAGCAAGTCCTCACGATCATAAAAGCCCAAGGGCTATCTTAACTCGAGTTCGAGCAAACTCTCACTCGGGGACTATCTATAAAGCCTAAGGGCTAACTTTACTTCGAGTTCGAGCAAATCCTCACTCGACTATAAAGCCTAAGGGCTAACTTACTTCGAGTTCGAGCAAATCCTCACTCAACTATAAAGCCTAAGGGCTAACTTCACTTCGAGTTCGAGCAAGTCATCACTCGATCATAAAAGCCCAAGGGCTATCTTAACCCGTGTTCGAGCAAACTCTTACTCGGAGACTATCTATAAAGCCTAAGGGCTAATTTACTTCGAGTTCGAGCAAATACTCACTCGACTATAAAGCCTAAGGGCTAACTTTACTTCGAGTTCGAGCAAATCCTCACTAGACTAACTTTACTTCGAGTTCAAGCAAATCCTCACTCGGCTGTTAAGCCTAAGAGCTACTCAAACTCTAGTTCAAATGGTCATTCGGGGTCCATCGATCTCGGTCAAAAGAACAAAGCCCCGAGTATGAATTTCTTCAAAGGTCTCCCTCCGAGACCGACACTTTGTGCGCTCCTTAGCCCGAACCTAAGCGGTTTCCTTTTGCGAAACAGTTTTAGATGTTTTGGCCATTTTGTTTATGTGAGCAAGGAAGAATGGAGATTGGAATATTTGGTATTTCAGGAAGAACAAGCAAAGAAACTCAAAGATTCATTTCTTGTCATTACACTCCAAAAAAACGAGGGAACTAGCTGTATACGGTAGAAATCGGGGCTACCCGATTTCACTATTTGATCGAAACAAGGACGTTGCATCGAAGAGCTAAGGCATCGAGTTCGAGATCGAGGTTGGTATCAATCGAAGCCAGGGGAGATAGACTTCGAGTAACATCGAGGATAGATTAGTAACGGAAAGAGCAAGATATTCGTGATTGGTCGAGGATCGTGGCGCGAATCTCGGAATGGACCAAATCAGAAGTGATTAATTAGTCGTTTATACGATTTTCTTCTGTAATTAGAGACATACCATAATTAGGTTTCCTCTGCTATAGAAAGAGGAGTTCCAATTATTTGTAGCGGGATCATTGACTGAAACAGAAGCAATATAGCTCCTTTTTTTTCTGACCCGTATTCTTGTTCATCAATTTATCCAATCTTTACTGTTCTTATACTTTATCACCTCGAGGGTGCCTTAATTCAATGCTGAAGCTTTGTTTGCATACTGGTTTGGATTATTTACAGTTTAATTCTAGCTCTTATTTTCTTACTTATCAATTTGGTATTGAGTGAAATCACATATCTTTAAAACCACATTATAAGTTTAATTTTTACTCGAACAATATTAACCCACATATCACGCACAACACTCTTACAATATTTTGCTCCATTCCTAAAACGAAAATGGTACAAATTGGGATAGGATGTTAGGACCGAAAAATCAGGTGTCACGCGGAAGCTAGCAAAGCAGACCTTGAACGACGATAAATCATACAATAAAGAGAAATATATTGAAAGAGACACAAACATATAACGTGGTTCGATCAAGTGACCTACGTCCACAACGGAGATGAGCAATCCACTTTAATAAAAGAGAGTACAAAATATCGACAGAACAACCTCACGAAGAGGCAAACACAAGTTACACACTAACACTTGTCCCGTAAAGTTCTGCCCCTAAACACGACTCTCAAACCTCATATGGCTACATTGTGGATGCTACTGAATGAGAAGGACGGATCTTTAATTTACACAACTCCAAATCTTTTCCTACAAGAAAAGTGACTAGCCAAATATGGAAGAATAATATTTTCCTTCTAGGAAAAAAAACTCAATTATGGTAAATATATTGTCCTTTCCTTCATGAGATAGGAAAATCAATTATGGTAAGAAAATCTAGACAAACACCTAACAATTCTCCCCCTTGGCCTGAATTTTCTGACAAAATAAACTTGATCCACCTTCTTCGCATAGCCTTCAACAGGGTCGCATCTCCAAATCTCCACTGCAAAGTTTGTCTCAACGTGCGTAGCACACTGGTCAAATTTCTCATACAAAAATCACGATTATAGTCAAATAGGTTGCGACTAGAACTGAACCCGCCAAGATGAACCTGTCTTGACCCTCGCTCTAATACCACTTGTTAGGACCGAAAAATCAGGTGTCATGCTGAAGCTAGCAAAGCAAACCTTGAACGATGATAAATCATACAATAAAGAGAAATATATCAAAAGAGACACAACCATATAACGTGATTCGATCAACTGACCTACGTCCACAACGGAGATGGACAATCCACTATAATTAAAGAGAGTACAAAATATTGACAGAACAACCTCACGAAGAGGCAAACACAAGTGACGCACTAACACTTGTTCCGTAAAGTTCTCCCCATAAATACGACTCTCAAACCCCATATGGCTACATTGTGGATGCTACTGAATGAGAAGGACGGATCTTTAATTTATAGAACTCCAAATTTTTTCCTACAAGAAAAGGGAGTAGCCAAATATGGAAGAATTGTATTTTCCTTCTAGAAAAAAACTCAATTGTGGTAAATATATTGTCCTTTCCTTCATGAGATAGGAAAACCAATTATGGTAAGAAAATCTGGACAAACACCTAACATAGGAAACCGTATATGTTTGTAGTTTGCGTTCCCTGGCTCATTCAATTTTGAATTTGAATGTCAATTCAAAACTGTAGAATGAGACAAGTGAAGATAATGGAAGTAGACTATTAACTGAACTATGATTAGAGAAACGAAAATTATCTTAAGAGAATTGCTACGATTTCCATGAAGCACTCAGATTATGCTATCCAATAATGTGGAAATGGGTGGAAACGAGTACTAATTATTTTTGGCGAACACAATTATTACTAGTTGAAAGTAACTCTTTTTCCATTTTTGAGAGGCATGATAGATGTCATCAATTCTATTGAAATTCAACATTCCCTATCTCATACAAATATCTAATGATGAGCATTTCAATCGCGAAAACTGGGAAGCATGAACAGTATGGCCCGAGCCGTTTCCATCACCAAATTAAACCATCATAGAAAGAAAGTACAGACCACTATCAAAGTTCCACACAAAATAAATTACTGATGAAGAATAAAAAAGGTAAGAAATAGAGAATCTGTAATATTAATATTATTTCACCATTTTACATATGCTCCACCACCAAAAATCATATTCGAATGATGGCATAAAGTAAAAGTGTAAACATCAGGAAGAGAAGTTAAAAATAATGGAATCGAGAAACAGAAGTGGCTTAGAGCTACCTAGCACTAAGACGAGAGTCCAAATTTATATCCATTTCCATGTTCTTGTTCTTATTGTCATTTTCCTTTGCAAATTTTAGGGAAGTATAATATATTGGTCGCAATTAAAAGAAGAAACTTTCAGAAAGTATTACTAGTTAATAAATTTTCTTTTTTGGCGTCGCCTGCAGATTAGGGTTTCCATGCCGTCGTTGCATGGTATAGCCATGCAGGGAGACGTTTATTAATGGCGGCGTGAGCATCTAGTGATTTGGAGGCAGCCGCGCCTGTAAGGTCGAATTCTCTGCATGCGAGTGCACTGGTAGTAAGATTGGCCGCGACGGTTGCACGGGATTGCGTTCCGACGCATCGCTTGATAACTAATGTAACGTTCGTAGCTGCTCCATAGGGTTCTTCGGGCCGACTCTGATGGCATCATCATCTCTTCGTCCCCAAATAAACTGTCCCCGACATGACCTACAGTCAAGTCATCTAGCCCACCATCAGTGCTGTGGCGGGCAAATGAAGTGACTGCAGCGTCACTAAAATGGGAGGAGAGCGATGATTCCGCCACCATGGCGAATGCCAGGGTGACGAGGAGCATAACAACAAATACTGGTCGAGCAACCATCTTCATTGTTAAACAGATGGGAAATGATTAATGCGACTTTTGACTTCCTTTATTTTTTATAGTTTGTGAGCTTTTTCTGAGCCCTTCCTTTCGAATGGAAACAGTGGGGGAAGATGAAAGGAGGGGTGAATGCTGAAGGTGAAAGGAAGAGGAAGAATTAATAAGGTGAAGCTTATTGTGGAGGCATGGGAATTAGTGGGCTGTGGAGGAGATTTTTTAGGTTTCAAACTTGTGGTTTTTGGCCTTTGAATTTCTGTGACTCTACGTAATTTACGTATTTACGTACGTGAGGAGAATTAGGCTAACTGCTAACTGCGAATCCTCATTTTTCTATGGTGCCATGGCAACTCAATATGCAACAATATGATATGTTAGTTTATTGACTTATTAGTGATGGAGCATACTTTAACTTTTTCTTTATTTTTAGTTCTCTTCCTCTCTTTTTTTTTCCTTCTCTTTTTTTGGCTGACATCCACTATTGTATTGTTTTATGCATGTGCAATTATGGAAGTAAATTTGGAACATAACGTAACTAACAATTCACTTTTTATTTGTTTGGTAGCTGAGAAATTAGGAATACCGACTTCCCCCATACTTGGCCGACAAGAACAATTAATGTGTTCTCTTGTACTTATGTGCGTGTGTTTTGTGTAATGACAGTATAAAATTGTTCAATTAAAATAAAGTAAACAAATAAAATTATAATTTATATTGATAGTATATAAAGCTCTTTACGCTATATCGGAATCAAAGGAAAGGAAATTTCATTCCTATATTATACAATTCCCCATAAAAAGAAGTATATGATCCCAAATAGGATACAGCTTAATGGAAAAGAAATACTCTTTGACCTCACAATTAGTACCCCCCCCCCCCCCCCCCAATAAAAAAAGTGGATAGCATGAAATTTATTGCGTCGCATTGGACCATACAAAATTTAGCCCATTATGCCTGCTTGACACATGAAGGATTGTGGATCATAAAACTTCTTGGGCCATTGTGAGTGCTTTATTTGGGATCGAATAAATAATAAGTACAACTGACTTAATTAAGAGCACCGAAATTGATAAATGAAATCCTTGCAACTAAGTCGTTAGTTGTGTATTGCAAGCTGTATGTATAACAATCTCCATATTATATTTAACCGTATAACTTCCTATATTTATAATTTACTAGTAGGATTAGTACATGGTGAACCAAACAACTTTGAATGTATCTGGAACGGGTCTCTCTCTATATACAGACGGAAAATGAAGCAAGTGAAAATCAAGACTGAGGACAACGGCTACGGTTGGCACCGGGTAAATCCTGAAGGGAACATCATCAACAAGAGCATACGAATGTTTGTCATCAGATGACATACAATGAAGAATATTCCTCAGTATTAAATACGCAACCGTTATAAATAGAGAATTTTGTCATTCATGACCTTCCGTTACACATTCATCAATTGCCCCCATTATTGTCATTTAAGAGGGGCTTGATCGTAGGACCTTGTCCCCTAGGTATGGCTATAAAAAGCGGCTTCAACAACCATTGTAACACAAAAAAATTCTGACAAACTTACACTACACACTATTCCCAAGCTAAATAGTAACACTTTATTTTGTGTCTAACGTTATTCTTTGCTGCCCTCGGAAGCCGTGCTCCCGGAACCAAGCTATCTGCTATTTATCTCGATTTCAACACTAAGTCTTGCATTTTATTTAATTTATTTATCATTTTGGGATCAAATCGATTCGCTTGTCTATAAACCACGCAATAAATTTAATTGTACCGTTTTACGGGTAAACAGTTTGGCGCCCACCACAGGGCTTAGACAGCTGCGTAATTGAGTTGATCCTTGCATCCATTACTAACATGTTTTATTCTTTGTTTCTTAGCAAAAATCGTAAACAAATGACAGCTAACAATGTCAACATCTCACATAGTTGAGGCACAAGAAAATCTATCTCAACATGAGGATTCGATCAGTGACACCCGCAACGAAGAGGATGTAGCAACGCCGGTTCATGGTAGGCGATATCCTTGACATGTATGGGAGGCGACTCCTGATGATGCTGAAGACGAGCACGTTGCGGAAACATTGAGAATCTTGAGAGAACAAGAAAAGACCATCATGGGTCATCTCTCAGGCAAGACCAAGCCATGATAATGTTGTCAGGTGCTTTCAACAACGCGAATAGAAGAGGCTATGTTCCTCCCGTTGCTCCCACAAATCAAACAGCGCAAAGGATTGATAACAACACCCCAAGGGGTGAGGTCGACTTTGAAGGGGCCGGGGGATCGGCAGCAGATCTGGTAATGACAACAACAATGTTCCCTTCAAAACCAAGCTCATGCGGTTCATGAAGGGAATGAACGAGCGGATGGACCAGAATGCGAAAGAATTCCACGCTCGAATGGACAAAATTTTGGGCTCACCACCAGCGTTGAAGGGCCGGACTCAAAGAAGTACACCTAGTTGCCGTTCAAACCGAGCGCAGAACTAGAGTTGATTTAGAAGCGATTCAAAATGTCAGATGTATCAAAATATGATGGGACTTCGGACCTTTAGGAGAACATCAAAACCTATACAACAGCGGTGAAAGGAAATGACTTGGCTCAACATAAGATCGAGTCGGTCATGCTGAAGAAGTTCGAGAAATCCTCACAAAGGGGGCCTTGACACGGTAATCACTCTTACACAAACACTCAATAGATTCCTTTGAGATGCTCGCAGATTCTTTCATCAAGGCCCATGCCGGAGCCAGGAAGGTCCAGGCTCGAAAGGTGGACATATTCAGAATTTTGCAAGGAGAGTCCGAGTTGCTGTGTGAGTTTGTGATCAGGTTTCAAATGAAAGGATGATGTTACTGGCCGTGCCAGATGAATTGGCAGCTGAGGCATTTACTAAAGGGTTGAATCCAAGGAGCTTCGAAGCCTCCCGAAAACTAATAGAGAGCCTACTCGAGTTCCAGGCAACCACATGGGCGGATGTCCATAACCGTTTTGAATCAAAGATAAGGATAGAAGATGATCAGCTCGGAGTCCCCACATTAACTAAGGGTCGGGATCGAGAAAAGAACAGGGATAAATCAAAAGATGATTTTGATACAGATCGACGATCTTCTAAGGGTCGGTTTTTTCCCTATGAAAGGTCCGAAGGACGCATCAGCAGAGGGTTCCAGCCAGCGGATAGGTTCGCTCCCAATAGAAGAACTAATCGTGGCCAGGATAGCAGGTCATTGATAGACAAAGAGGTATCGTGCTCCAAGGATTCCACTTATCCCAGGTTGTCAGAGTATAATTTCAATGTAAGCGTAGTAGAGCTGGTATCAGCTATGAGAAACATCAAGAAAGCGTGGTTCCCGAGGCCAATGAGGTCAGATTCCATCTAGAGGGATCCTAATTTATGGTGCGAATACCATGGGACTAATGGCCACCGAACCAGGGACTGCCGACATCTGCGCGAGAATATGGCAACGCTATTAAAGAACAGCCATCTTAGGGAATTCTTAAGAGACTGGGCTGAGAACAATTACAGCCGTAACTGAGACAATGTAGAGCCTTCAGAGATAGGGGAAGATCCTCCTCGACTAACCATTAGCATGATTTTTTTTGGGGGGGGGGGGGGGGACGAGATCAACGGTGTAACCTTCTCGGCAGCAAAAAAGACATAGGTATCGGTGACTTATAGCAAGAGACTCCGGAAAGTCACTGAGGACGATATCACCTTCACAGAAGAAGACGGCGATGGACTTCTACTGCCACACAACAATGCCCTGGTAATTTATCTTAACGTTCTAGATTTCAAGATTAAATGTGTTTTGGTCGACCCAGGATGTTCAACCAACATTATTCAATGAAGAGTGCTGGAACAAGCTAACCGAAAGCATCACTCCGATAACAAAACTATTCGTCGGGTTCAACTTAGCAAGTGTGACAACCCTAGAGGGAGATCTTGATGCCCACGAATGCTGAAGAGGTCATGAAGACTACCTTATTTGAAGTAGTAGACGGCGGCATGGGCTACAACATAATTTTTTGTAGACCATGGCTACATGAGATGAAGGTCGTACCATCAACGTATCGCTAACTTTTCAAATTCCCAACTCCACAGGGAATCAAACAAATATGAGGAGATCAACCAGCAGCAAGGGAGATGAACACGGTCTTGGTTTCCAGTAGTAAAGGGAAGGAACACAAGGCATAGCAGTTATAGGAATCAACGCCTGCTCCCGAACCAAACGAAGATGACAAAGGGGAGGAGCCATCGGAATCCCACCAGATTACCAAGATACTTTCAGGTACCGAAAGAAACGGACACTACCAAGTACACGGCGGAAGAGCTCGAACAAGTGCCGTTGTTTGAAAAATTTCTAGAAAGGAAATTTCACTTGGGGACAAGACTAAACCCCGAGCTCAGGTCAGGATTTATTAAATTTCTTAAAACTAATGTTGATTCTTTACCATGGTCGCATGTGGATATGACAGGTATCCCGCTAGAGGTGGCTGTGCACAAGCTAAGCTTAGACCCAAGTATCCCACCGATAAGGCAGAAGAAGTGCCCGATTGCCGAGGTCAGAAATAAGTTTGTTAAAAAGAGGTAACTCGATTGCTCAACATCGGTTCAATCCGGACGGTAAAGCATCCCGAGTGGCTAGATAACGTAGTAGTAGTTCTGAAAAAGAATAATTCAGTATGTGCATAGATTATAAAGATTTGAATAAGGCGTGCCCAAAAGATTTGTTCCCACTGCTAAACATCGATCAAATGATTGATGCAACGGCCGGGCATGAGTTTATGAGTTTCCTTGATGCCTATTCCAGGTACAACCAAATTAAGATGAACCCGAAGGATTTGGAAAAAAACTTCGTTCATAACGAACTTTGGCACGTATTGCTACAATGTTATGCCCTTCGGGCTTAAAAATGCCGGAGCCACTTATCAGAGGTTCGTGAACAAAATGTTCAAAAAGCAAATAGGGAAAAATATGAAAGTGTATATAGATGATATGTTGGTCAAGTCTTTGAATGAAAGTGACTATCTAAAACACCTTTAGGAAACCTTCGACATCCGAAGGAAGGACAATATGAAGATCAACCCCGAAAAGTGTGCGTTCGAAGTTAGCTCCGATAAACTTTTGGGTTTCCTGGTGTTACAAAGGGGGATCAAAGTCAATACAGATAAGATTAAATCTATCGAAGACATCCCAGCCAGCTGACAAGCTTGAGAGAAGTCCAAAGGCTAACTGGAAAACTAGTCCCTCTAACTAGGTTCATTTCTCGGTCCTCGAAAAAATATCATCACTTCTTCTTACTTCTGAAGAAGAAGAACAACTTTGAATGGACTCCAGAATGCCAACAAGCCTTAAAAGACGTGAAATGGTATCTACGGAGCCCTCCATTACTATCAAAACTAGAGGAAGGCGAACAATTGCTAATATACTTAGCGATCTCGAAGGTAGCGGTAACTGTCGTTCTAGTTCGGGAGGACGAAGATACGCAATCTCCTATATATTATGTTAGCAAAATTTTATTGGGAGTGAAAAATCATTATCCGCACCTCAAAAAACCGGCCTTAGCTCTCGTAGTCACTGCTCGAAAGCTTAGGCCTTATTTTCAGTGCCACCGGTTAGCTGTGGTGAAAACTTTACCCCTGCGGAATGTCCTTCACAAACCTGAGTTGTCCAGTTGACTGGCCTTCACAAATAAGTTTTGGCCGACTTCGTGGCTAATTTTAGTCTCTGCTACTACTTTTGGCCACAAAAGAAGCAGTGATGGTGTCGGAAACGACATCAGGAGTTTGGACCTTGTTCACAAATGGAGCTTTAAACGTGAAAGGATCCAGGCTCGCTGTGGTTTCAATCACGCCCTCGGGAGAAATTTTGAGGAACGCCATAAAAATGTTCCCTTGACTAACATTGAAGTCGGTATGAGGCTTTGATTGCAGAACTTGAAATGGCCCAGGGGCTAGACTTCGAGGTCATTGAAATCAAATGCGATTCCCAATTAGTGGTAAATCAATTATATGGAATATTCGACATCAAAGAGGAGTGCATGCAATAATATGTGGTTAAAGTTCAATCTTTGCTCGTGCGGTTCGAGGGATGGTCGATTACCCATATCGCGAGAGAAGAAAATACAGAAGCGGATGCATTGGCAAATTTGGGATCGTCTACATAAATTAAGGGAGCAGATTCCGATACCGTCGTTCAGCTCATGCATTCGGTACTGGATGTGGACAGATATTATGAAGTAAATACAACCAACCTTTTCTGGGACTAGAGAAATGAGATTATCGACTACCTTAAGCACGACAAGCCGTCCGAAGACATGAAGGCAACCCGAGCACTCCGCACCAAAGCAACTCGTTACAGCTTCTGGGGAGGACATTTATACAAAAGGTCGTTCCAAGGCCCATTGGCCCGATGATTAGAAGCCTCTGAGGCTAATTACATCATGAGAGACATTCATGAAGGAATTTGCAGAAATCATTTAGGTATAGATTCGTTGGTCCTAAAATTAGTTAGGTATAGATACTACTAGCCTCGGATGAAACAAGACGCGAAGGCATTTGTTCAGAAATGCGACAAGTGTCAACGTTCTGCACCGTTGGTACACCAACCAGTAAAATTGTTGTTTTCCTATCCCCAAGGCCATTCATGAAATGTGGGATGGATATAGTTGGAATGTTGCCGCCAGGTCCCGGGATGGTAAGATTTCTTTATTTCTAACCGATTATTTCACTAAATGGGTTGAAGTAGTTCCTTACTAGAAGATTGTCAGATGGTTGATTTTCTGTGGGAAAACATTATATTCAGGTTCGGAATACCAAAGGAGATTGCCTGCGACAATGGGCTACAATTCATAGGCTCCAAGGTCACAAAATTTCTTGAAGCCCTGAAAATTAAAAGAATCATATCTTCACCATACCATCCGAGCGCAAATGGGAAGTCATAATCAACCAATAAGGTGATTATTCAAAACAAAAAGAGGTTGGAAACAGCCAAAGGCAAGTGGCCTCAAGAATTACCGGGGGTGCTATGGGCATATCGGATGATGGCCAAGTCAAGCGCAGGGGAGACACCTTTCTTTCTTGTATACGACGCAGAAGATTTGATCCCGATGGAAATAGGAGAACCGACCTTGAGATACTTGCGGGCGGACGAATAAGCAAATAATGAAGCATTGCTAGTCAAACTGGAGCTACTTGACGAACGCTAGGACTTGGAACACATAAGGATGGTGACCCAAAAACAAAGGATGGAAAGGTTCTATAACCGGAGGGCCAATCTTCGCTATTTTAAAAGTGGGGGACTTGGTTTTAAGGATAGTGACTTGAAACACCCGGGAGCTCTAATAAGTAGGGATTTCGATCGCTTACTTGCCCTCTTTTACTTGCGTTTTAGCTCAAAAATTCTTAAAGGTATTCCTGGAAACTAACAAAATGTGCTTACTTGCAGGAATATTGGGAAACGAGCCAAAGAAGTCAAAATCAACTCATAAAGGAGTCAAAAGTGAACAAGAACCAAAACAGGGCAAAATGGCCAGCAGTGCGGACCGCACAATTCTAGTGCGGCCGCAGAGGGGAGATTCATAGAATAGTGGTTGGGCAAGCTAAAGGCATGCGGACCGCACCAAAATTATGCGGCCGCAGGAGGTCAAGTGCGGCCGCAGTCATTATTATACGGTCCGCAAGATTGAAGAATCAGAGATCTATTTCAAGTCCAAAAGCAGAGAGTGTGGACCGCATCACTTTTGTGTGGCCGCATAATCAGAAGTGCGGCCGCACCCATTTTTATGTGAACCGCAGAAGCCTTGAAGTTCCAAGCCCAAGTTCCCAAGAATGCGGACCGCACGATAGTTGTGCGACCGCAGATGCCTATTGTGCTGACCGCACAAGAATTATGCGGCCGCACAACCTTCGTAGGGACATTTTTGTTAGATATTTTCAGCTTAGTATAAATAGAACTTTTTGTCATTTTTAGGTTAAGTTCGATTTTCAGAAGTGCACCTGAGCCGTTTTCTTTACTTTTAGAGTAATTTTGTACTAGATTAACTTCTAAACATTAGATTTTCTTTGTCTAATCAATTATTATGCATTCTATCTTAATTTCTTCTTATGGGTACTTAATGAGTATTTAATTTAGGGCTTATTTGTGATTGGGTTAGTGATATTTAGCCTTGTTTATGCTTGAATTATAGAATTAATGGTTGCAAAAATTGATTCATGCCTATTTGACTTAATCTCTACTTGAGAAAGAGAGACTAAGTCTAGGAAAACTTGGCTAACAAGGAATTGGGGTGAACTTAAGAAATTGATAGCCCCAATTAAAGGGTCAAATCTAGAGATAGTAAGACCCGACTTGAGCATATATCACTTAATTTGTGCAATACCCATTTGGGCTTGAGAAAGCCAAATTGGGAAAAATCACTCAAACTACCGAGAGGTATAGAGTGGGTAATTGCGTGTGATTGCTATATTACGATCCCGAATAATCAAATTTTCCCTAGAGTTTACAACCCGTTAGGTAACCACCTAGGCGGAAGTCATGACCCTAGATCCTTTATCATTAGAAAAAAAAATCAAAATCAAAAACATTGTCTTCTAGTTTATTATTTGCAATCAATAGCCTTAAGTAGAAATAGAAACAACCAACAAGAATGTGGAAGTTCAAATTGAGGCACATTATACACTTAAACTAGGTGTATACCTAATCCCATTTCTAACTCGCTGAGTAATCGACCCCGACTCGCATTGGGTTTTATTGTTGCTTCGACCGCCTCACTACCTATAGTTGTGGTGTGAGTTTGGGCGAGATCAATTTTTGGTGCAGTTTCCGGGGAGTTAAACGGATATAGCTATATATCCAAATTTTTGTGTGCTTTGTCTTCTTTTCCTTCTGTGTCACTAACTTTGTTTTTGAATCATTTTTAGGTACGAAAATGGCTCTCAACAATGAGCCCATCGGGAATTTGCCAGTGAGGGAGGATGTGGATGATGACCAAGTTGAGGAGGTTCCTCTTGAAGCTCAAGCTAACAGACGAGGCCGCCCGCCTCAAGATAATGTGCCCGCGCTCTCCCACCTCCACCAAGAGCAGCAACTCACCTACAGTTACCGAACGAGGGTTATGCAAGTTCAATAGTCCCGCCCCGCATTAGGGCGGACAACTTCCAAATCACCAACGTGATGCTTACACTACTTGAGCAATGGGGATTCTTCACTGGGGCTCCAAATCAAAATGCCTACAAGCATCTCAAAGGGTTCGTCGATACTTGTTGGGGGAGAAAGCAAATAAATGTCTATGAGGACGCGCTAAGGTTGAGGCTATTTGTCTTTTCTCTATGGGGAAAGGTATTAGACTGGTTAGAGAGGTTACCCAATAATTCCATCCACACTTGGGATGAGTTGGCAGAGAAGTTCATTTCCAAATTCTTTTCTCTGGGACATATGGCGACGCTTCGGGATGAGATTCTTGCTTTCAAGCAAGAACCCAATGAGCCATTGCACGAGATTTGGAAAACATATTGTACCATGGTAAAAGAGTGCCCGAATAATGATATGACTGAGGCAATGATCTAACAAACCTTCTATAGGGGAATCAACACAACAAACCAATGTGTGGTAAATCAACTCGCTAGAGGGAACTTCAAGAACACGCAATATGTCGAAGCTTGTGAAATTCTTGATGAGATGGCGGATACCTCTTCGACATGGAAAAGTAGAGCCAATGTTCCGCAAGGTGACCCTAATGTTATTCACCTACACAAGAAGCTACATGATCATGGGCAAGCTATTGCCGAGTTAACAACTACCATGAACCAATTGGTAAAATCTCAGCTTTAACAAGTTCAAGGGCCGAAACAAGTTCATGCAATGGAAGGTGTGAATATGATGGTAAACAAAAGACGACAACAAGGTCAACAAATGCAAAATCATCCGGAAAAATTTCTGCAAGATGATAGTGGTTATGATCAAGGTGATTTGTTCAATGAGCAAGAAGAAGAAGTTTAATATGTCAACAATTATCAACGTCAATGAAACAATGCTCAAGGACAAAATCAACAACAATGGAGGTCACAAGGGAACCAAGGTAATCAGAACAACCAAAACCACCAAGGCAATTGGAGTGGTGGCAATCCTAATCAAGGCAATTGGAACAATCGAGAAAATCAAGGTAATTGGAGTAATCAAGGCAATTGGGGTGGAAATAACCAAGTAGGGTGGAACAACAACAACAACCGGGGGTCGGGTTTTCAAAGGCCCACGATGTTCCAACAACCAAGCAATCCACCTCCATATCCTTCTCAAGGTACGAGCTCTTCTAAAAATGAGATGGGTAGAATTTAGAACATGTTTAAACAGATGATGGAGAAGAATGCCGACTCAGATGCTCAATTAGCCTCTCACAACACTTCTATCTGCAATTTGGAGGTTCAATTAGGCCAAACAAGCTTTGAGCACTCGTCCTAAGGGGGCACTACCTAATGATACGGTGGTAAACCCGAAGGGTGCGAAAAATACGGGACATGCTATGGTCGTGACTACTAGAAGCGGAAAAGGTGGAGATGCAACCACCTCAAATCAAAGAAGGATTGTGGATGAAGAAGTGAGAATTGATATAGAGGAAAGTGTGGAGGCGACGCAAGAAGAGGTGAACTCGTCTAGGGAACACGTGATTGACATGCCGGAACTGGTAGTGCCAAAGGCTAAGGCACCAATGCCAAGGCTTCCTCCAAACCCTCAAAGGCTTGCAAAGAAAAATAGTGAGAACCAATTCAAAAAGTTTATTGATATGATGAAGAGTTTGTCCATATATGTGCCATTGGTTGAAGCATTGGAACAAATGCCGGGATATGCAAAATTCATGAAGGATTTTGTAACTAAGAAAAGATCGATGAATTGTGAAACCATCAATATGACTCATCAAGTGAGTGCTATTGTGCACTCAATGGCTTCGAAGTTGGAAGATCTGGGCGCTTTCACAATCCCTTGCACTATTGAGAGCGCCGATTTTGCAAAAGCATTATGTGATCTTAGGGCAAGTATCAACTTGATGCCCTATTCGGTGTTCAAAACTTTGGGAAGTGGGCAACCAAGACCCACATCCATGAGGTTGCAAATGGAGGATCGAACAATGAAGAGGCCTTTGGGTATTATTGATGATGTATTGGTTTGAGTTGACAAGTTTATCCTCTCAGCGAGACTTTGTGATCCTTGATAGTGAAGTGGACTATGAGGTGACTATCATTTTGGGTAGACCTTTCCTTGCTACAGGGAAGTCTCTTGTTGATGTGGAAGCCGGTGAGCTCACTTTCCGGGTGGACGAAGAAAAGGTGGTCTTCCATGTATGCAAATCAATGAGGCAACCGAATAGTAGTGAAGTTTGTTCGTTCGTGGATTTGGTGACGGATGTGATTGTTGATGATGTGAGTGCCACAATGAATGTTGAAGACAAATTGGAAGCCGTTTTGCTCAACCTTGATGATGATGAGGAGAGTGATAGCTATGTGGATTGTGTAAATGCATTGCAAGTCATGGGGTCGTACACTTATGAGCCCCGAGAGCTATCTTTGGATCTTGAAAACCAGAAGACTCCTCCAACAAAGCCTTCAATCGAGGAGCCTCCTACATTGGAGTTAAAGCCATCTCCCCCGCATCTCAGGTATGAATTCCTTGGCCCTTCTTCTACTTTACCGGTTATCCTTTCTTCTTATTTAACTAACATGCAGGTAGAGTCCACATTGGAGGTGCTACAAAGGAGGAAAAGAGCAATCGGAAGGACTTTGGCGGATATCCGGGGCATAAGCCCCGCCTTTTGCATGCATAAGATTATTTTGGAGGAGGGTGCCAAACCCTCCTTTGAACATCAAAGGAGACTAAATGAAGCAATTCAAGAGGTGGTGAAGAAGGAGATAATCAAGTGGTTAGATGCTGGGGTTGTTTATCCCATTTCTGATAGCTCGTGGACCTCTCTGGTGCATTGTGTCCCAAAGAAAGGGGGCAAGACTGTGGTAACAAATGACAAGAATGAATTGATCCCAACAAGAACCGTTACCAGGCGTAGAGTGTGCATGGACTATAGGAAGCTCAACAAAGTCACTCGGAAAGATCGTTTCCCTCTTCCATTTCTTGATCAAATGCTTGATAGGTTGGAAGACGTGCTTTTTATTACTTCCATGATGGATACCTCGCTACAATCAAATTCTTATTGCTCCCGAGGACCAAGAGAAGACCACTTTCACAGGTCCTATGGTACTTTCTCGTTTTCAAGGATGCCTTTTGGGTTATGTAATGCACCAGCGACTTTTCAACGGTGTATGATGGCTATCTTCACCGAAATGGTGGAGAACATTCTTGAGGTCTTTATGAATGATTTTTCTGTGGTTGGGAATTCGTTGAAGATTGTTTGAACAATTTGGATAGAGTATTGGCTAGATGTGAAGAGACAAGTTTTGTGTTGAATTGGGAGAAGTGTCACTTCATGGTCGAGGAAGGCATTGTCCTCGGCCACAAAATTTCAAAACATGGTATTGAGGTCGATCACGCCAAAATTGAGGTGATCTCTAAACTCCCTCCTTCTACATCTGTGAATGGAGTAAGGAGCTTCTTGGCTCATGCAGGTTTCTATCGCCGATTCATCAAGGACTTTTCCAAGGTGGTAAACCCTTTGTGTAAACTTTTGGAGAAGGATGCCAAGTTCCATTTCAATGAAGATTGTATGAAGGCATTCGAGTTGCTTAAGTTCAAGTTTACTACTACTCCTATTATCACCGCATTGGATTGGAGCTTGCCTTTTGAGCTCATGTGTCATGCTAGTGATATGGCGGTTGGAGCGGTGTTGGGGTAAAGAATCAACAATATCTTCCATCCAGTCTATTATGCTAGCAAGACCATGAATGATGCCCAAGTCAACTACACAGTGACTAAAAAAGAGCTACTTGCTATTGTTTTTTCTACGGACAAGTTCCGGCCGTATTTGATTAGTACTAAGGTGATTTTCCACACCGACCATACGGCGCTTTGGTATTTGATGAGCAAGAAAGATTCTAAGGCAAGGTTGATGCGGTGGGTGCTTCTTTTGCAAGAATTTGATCTAGAGATTCAAGACCGCAAGGGTAGTGAAAATCAAGTGGCAGACCACTTGTCCCGATTGGAGGAGGAGGGGAGGCCAAATGATGGCCTTGAGATCAATGATTCCTTCCCCGAAGAGCAATTGTTTGCCATTTCAATGACTGGGATGCTATGGTTTGCCGATCTAGCCAATTATCTTGTGAGCGGAATTATACCGAATGAGTTCTCTTCAAAACAAGGAAGAAGCTCAAACGTGATTGCTTGGATTATTATTGGGATGAACCGTATCTTTTCCAGATATGTACCGATGGTGTGATCCGGCGATGTGTGCCGGAATAAGAACAAATGGGGATTCTTGATGCTTGCCACTCTTCACTGTGTGGTGGTCATCATGGTGGATTAGAACGACTACAAAGGTTTTGACTTGTGGATTCTATTGGCCTACCCTCTAGAAGGGCGCTAGTGAGCTTGTCAAGCGTTGAGATGAGTGCCAAAGGGCCGGTGGGATTTCTAAGAAGAATGAGATGCCCCATACCACCATTTTAGAGATTGATATCTTTGATGTTTGGGGTATTGATTTCATGGGACCATTCATATGCTCTTGTGGGAACACTTACATTTTGGTAGCTGTGGACTATGTGTCAAGATGGGTTGAAGTCGTGGCTTTACCCAACAACGAAGCTCAAAGTGTGGTGGCATTCTTGAAAAAGAATATCTTCACAAGGTTTGGTACTCCGAGGGCCATTATTAGTGATGGGGGTTCGCATTTTTGAAACCGGGCTTTTGATACCTTACTCACCAAGTATGGTGTCACTCATAAAATCTCCACCCCCTACCATCCTCAAGAAAGCGGACAGGTTGAAGTCTCCTACCGGGAGATCAAGAGTATTTTGTCAAAGACTGTGAATGCCAATCGAACAGATTGGTCAAGAAAACTTGATGATGCTCTTTGGGATTGTAGGACGGCCTACAAGACGCCGATTGGGATGTCCCCATCGATTGGTGTTTGGGAAGGCGTGTCATCTTCCGCCAGAACTTGAACATAAGGCCATGTGGGCTTTGAAGAAGTTGAACCTTGAGTGGGATGTCGCTGCAAATTTAATAGTAGCACATTTGAATGAGCTTGATTAATTCCGGTATCATGCGTGCACAAGTTCGTCCCTTTCAAGGAGAAGATGAAGTACCTCCATGACAAGTACATCCGCAACAAGAAGTTTAAAGAAGGTGATCTTTTGCTATTGTTCACTTCCCGGTTACGGATGTTTCCGGGCAAGTGGAAGTCAAAATAGAGTGGCCCCTTTGAAGTGGTGAATGTAACCCCCTTTGGTGCTCTAGATTTTGATAAATAAGAACGATGAGGTTTTTAGAGTGAATGGGCACCGGGTTAAACATTATCTTGGCAAAGTTGATGATGGCCACATTGTGGCAGTTCTTCATTTCAAGTGATTGGTAATCTGCATCGTGCCACGACGTTAAATCAAGTGCTTCTTGGGAGGCAACCCATGTCTTTTTCTTTCGTTTGTTTTTCTTCTTTAGATTAGATAGGCTTTGTTTTATGCTAACTAGTTTTGAAGTGTATGTAGGAATGGGTGTGCATTGCAGGGACTGTGCAAGAAAATTTGGCTAAGTATCAGAATGCATGGTCTCTGAAGTTGGTCTATAAAAAATGCTTAAAAACTTACGGCCGCACACATTTTTGTGTGGTTCGCACTAATATGCGGCTGCACTCATTTTTATGTGGTCCGCAGCAGGACTTCTCAGAAGCAGGTAAGGAGTGCGGACTGTATCAAAATTATGCGGCCACACTTAGGTAAAACTGTGGGCCCGACAGGTAAAAATATAAATAGAAGCCTTTCTCTTCTTTTTATACTTTACGACCCTTAAACTCCCAACACCCTAAGCAACTACAGTGCACTCCATAGCTCTAAATCTTTTAGCATTTCATCTCCTAGATTCTTACCTGCATCACTCCTTACTGGTATGCTCATTCCTTCTTTAGATTTTTTTATATGTTCTTAGCTTAGTTCTCGTCTTTAAAGTTAATTTCTTGTGTAAATATGTCGATAGCTAGTCATTGTAGCTTAGATTCATGTGGGTAGCATCTTCAACGTCAGTTTGGGCCTGGGTAAGTAGCCAAACATGTTTAATTGCTCAGACCATGTCTAAATTGGGAAAAAGTTGCATGAACCCTAAGTCACTGCCCGTAAATTTTAAATTGTGCGGCCGTAATCATTTTTTTGCGGTCCGTACTGAGAGATATGCGGTTGCACACACTTTTGTGCGGTCCGCAGCTCTCTGAGCTAGAAAAATTGTATGCCCGACTTGTGCGGCCGCACTCAAAATTGTGCGGTTCACAGTGGATTTGTGTGGCCGCACACATTTTTATGCGGTCCGCACTGATGAAACATTAGAACCCCAGTAGTCTGAACCTGGGGTTGTACGGCCGCAGTCAAAATTGTGCGGTCCGCACTCTTGGTTATGCAACCACACTCATTTTTGTGCGGTCCGCACTGGGCAGTCTACGACCGCACTCATTTTTATGTGGTCTGCACTGCCCTTCTGACACTGTTTTGCTGCAACTTTCAATCATGCTTATGTATACATTATGAGCTTCAATTATAACTGATTTCTAGTTCTTATGTGTTGCAGACAATGGTTCGATCACGTGGCAAAGGAGATATGTCAAAAAGGAGGGCAGAACCCTACCGAGGCCGGGGTTAAGGCACAAGCAACCTCCCTCTAGCAATCCAAAGGGAAATAAGTAAAAAAGCCACAACCAATAGAGATACCTCTGAGACCAGTGAGTATGTCCCCTCCGGGGAAGCTTCTGAGGGTAACACCATGCAAGCTCAGCCGGAGCCCAATCAGAACAATTCCCGGGGATATTTCATTTGGTAGATGAGTCTTCTTCAGCTGCCAGTTCGCCCGAAGGTTCGGAAGAGGGTAGTCAAGATTCTGAGCCCTCTTCCTCACATGCTCCACCTGCTCCAATCAATTTAGACGATGATGATAATGTCCTAGATGATGGTACATGGGGCGATACTGCAGTGAGAGGCTTAGAGAGGTCAAGAAGGCCAGAGATATGGGAGGACAGATTTATAAGTGCCAATGCCTTTGCAAAGTTTAGGGAACGGTGGACACAGAGGTCGCTCACTCTTGAGAGACAATTTTTGATGAAAGATTTGAACAAGCACAACCCCAATGTCCTTAGGCAATTCCAGGAGAGGAAAGGATGGAAATGGTTCTCCAACGGCATTCTAGATGCAATGAGCACTTGGTCAAAGAATTTTACGCAAACGTTGCTCACATAAAAAGGGTACAAGGTGACCAAAGTCCGCAATGTGAAAATCTGCTTGATCCCAGTGCACTAAACTCATATGTAGGGTTTGAAGTAGTAGAAGCAGTGCAATACTTGGAAAAGCTAGCTATGGGTGATGCAGCTCGCCCGTGGTTAGCTGAGATTTTGGCAATCCTAGGGTCAACACCTCAGTGGCTCACAACAGGGGTTCCAATTGTCAGGGCCACCCTAAACTTTGAAGCAAAAGGGCGGCAAACATTTGTGTGGAGCCGCATTGACCCACGCCTCAATGAACACATGCTCCCACTTCCCCGTGCAGTCTTGCTGGCTTCAATTATGGGTATCCGATAAATGTTGGTGCCATCATGTCTACCAACATAATTTTAGTTGTCCAGAAAGGTGAAGGATCCTATCCGTACCCGAACTTCCTCACAGAATACTTCAAGGATCAAGGGGTGGAGCCGAAGCATTATGATACAGAAGTGAAGGCTAAGAAGCCTTTCTCATGGTACCACCTTCAGGGAGCTGACAACCCGAAGTTCAAGGGTAAAGCTACTACCTCCACTGGCTAGTTTGATGAGCCATTGGTAGTGGTTACTGATTCAGCTGCTGAGCCTTCCACAACAGCCGATACTTCCACCAAGACAGCAGCCATGCCACCTATATCTTTCGGACCACCTGCTTCTGCTAGATTATCAGTGCCATTACCGGTTCCAGCTTTATCTACTTATCCTCAGACTGCGCTGCGAGTCTCCCAGACATTGGCGAGTCTCAACAACTGGAAGCAGACAACTATGACAAAGCTGACTGATATATCCAATGTTGTTGCAGCACAGTCTCAGCCCCAGCAAAACCACAGGTACCTCCGTTAGTGGAGGAAACATTGAAAAAGATTATGGCCGACTAGAAGATCATCATGGCTAAAGTGGTGGCACAAGGGAAAGCCATTGAGGATTTGGGTGAACAGGTCAAGAAGATGCGAAAGTCTCAGCATCAAAGAAGTCAGTGCACAAGCTGAGAAAAGAGATTGAGAAAATTACATGTGCCGGTGATTCACCATTAGGCTTGCTCATGGAGTCAGCAGCACAGGCACCGCCAGCAGTACCTGAGGCATCAGAGGCAGCAACCGGCCAGTCTGAGGAGCCGGCTGCGACTGCCCACACCGCTGAGGAGATAATCCAGATGCTCAGCAACCCTGTTGTTCCTCAGCCAGGTGATGATGAGATATAGCTTGAGACCGAGGGTGCTGATGATCCTATGCAGACTGAGACCACATAAGGAGTTCTCTTAACTCTCTACCCTTTCCTTGTTCTTATTTTTGTTAACATTGAGGACAATGCTTATTTTCATTTGGGGGGTGGTCTATTTTGATTATTTGACTTTGACATTTGACATTTGACATTTGGGCTGTAATAACTCTGATACTATTTTACTTTCATCTTTATTTTCCTTTGGTGTGTATATATTCTCTCCATCTGATGTAAATATTCATTTCCCTTATGTATATATTCTTTTCCCTTATGTATATATTCATTTGACTTCGGTTGTATATTCATTTATCTCGCTTTCCGTAGTTTATTTCATAGCTTCTTTAGTTTGCTTTTCCTTAGTAGTATAACTTCTTATTTACTTTAGTAGCTTCTTTTTAATTTGCTAACTTCTTTTTATGTTTTGAGTGATCAATAAGCCTTTGGTTTTCTTAATGCCGCGGTTCATTCCAAAGGTGGATTATGTGTGAACCGGGCTGCTCTTCCCAATGATGGATGGCGTGACAACCTTCTTAAAAGATTCAGTTCATTTCTTTTATGTTTTGGCAAATATAGTAGTAATGAATAAAAGGAGTCTCAAGCATGCTTCGCTTGGTACCAACACATTTACCTATGATCGTATGGTTAAAAACAAGTTGTTGGCAGAAAATAGCTTTAGTTGTGACCCTTTTGACTCTTGTGTTGACTTAAGCAGTCATCGAGTGGTTCAAATCGAGCCATTTGTGATTCTCAATCTTTGCTAGGGTTGTTGTGGGCCCTCGACTCTGTTCTATTTAGCAATCCAGAAGCGTTATAGGTGAGATGTTTAGTTACAAGTCCAAGTACCCGTGCTAATGGTCTAGAACTTGCCTCAAATATTTGTCTAGGCAAAATTCTATGTGTAGTTTGGCTTGAGAAATGATTCTAGGCTTTCCTTGATCCAAATTGAAATTTGAAATCTTCCATAGCCTACCAATGTGATATCCCTAGTCAGCCCCTTTGAGCCGAAGCTCTTTTCTTTCAATAACCACGTTACAAGCCTTTATCCGTTTTGTAGTGACCCTCTCTTGGCACCCGATCTTTCCTTAGTATTCTTGAGAAACAATTGGCAAAAACGTAAGTTTGGGGGAGAGACGAGGAGTTTGAAAGTGATAAAAGGTACAAAGAAGAGAAAGAAATAAAGAAAAGGTAAGGCAAAGAAAATAAAGAAAGAACAAAAAGAAAAATGCCAAAAAGAAAGTGAATAAAGTGAAGAGTTGAAGGGAATTCAAAAGAAAATAAGGAGGAAAGGCTGAAGTAAATAGAAAAGGAGAAAAATGAATGTCATGATCAAGAAAGAGTGACGTTACGTCTCTCTAGTTCCCCCGAGGAAGAAGAAAATGAATCAAAGAGTCGAGAAAGTATGAGCCAAAAAGAGAAAATGGAGTGCTTACGCAAAGATGAAACCATTCTATTCCAACAAGTCCTGCCTTGATCCAAAAGCCTTCATTACATCCCGCAAAAGCCCTACATGATTTTAAATTGAGGGGATCTTACATTAGTGGTGATTTACATAAGGGGCAAGCTTATGGTACTCAAAGCCGGATTTGTGACATTCTTTTGAAAGAGATGAGCAAACTTTTCACAATCCTTGCTTCGAGTGTTACATTCTAAAGTAAGATTTGCTAATGGAGGGTAACGGAGGAGGAGTTTGGGATCCACAATGACCTACATGAAAGAGAGAGCTTCCTTGATGAATAGAGTCAACTCTTGATGCGCTAGTGTCACACTAGAACTATTGTACTCAAAAAGTCATATCATTGCGTTGTTGATAATTCATATGTGTTGTGGATAATTGTTGGTCCCAATTGATTTTTAATTGATTCACCTTAGGCTAGTTGAAATATCCTTTTTCTAGTGGAGGTGGGAATTGACTTATTTGCTTGAGGACAAGCAAAAGCTTAAGTTTGGGGAGTTGATAAGTAGGGATTTTGACAGCTTATTTGCCCTCTTTTACTTGCGTTTTAGCTCAAAAAATCTTAAAGGAATTCCCGAAAACAAACAAAATGTGATTACTTGTAGGAATATTGGGAAACGAGCCAAAGAAGTCAAAATCAACTCACCAGAGTCAAAAGTGAACAAGAACCAAAATAGAGAAAAAAGGCCAGCAGTGCGGACCGCACAATTCTAGTGCGGCCGCAGAGGGGAGATTCAGAGAATAGTGTGCATATTTCATCAATAATTGCATATTTTCGAAAACTCTATTTCTGTAACAGCCAGGTGTTACCCAGGGAAATTCAACAAGGCCTCCAGAACGGAGCAGAGTAAAGCTAGCAGACAAAGGCACGAACCAACCTCCCCTTACAAAACATACAATTTTTCTTTGAGTGCAGGCACATTTGACATAACAGTTGCATTCGCAAATATATACACGCAGCAGAATCACTATCAACCGAGCCACCAAACACCGAATATATCTCCAGCTAAGAAATACTCTACTCCTATTTGCCAAATGTTCACCGCATAAGGCTAAGCATTTGCCTTCCCTTTGCATGGGACTAAGCCCTGTCCCGAACCTTGCATGAGGTTAAGCCCTGCCTCCATATCTGCATAAGGCTAAGCTCTACCTTCCATCAGCATGGGACTAAGCCCTGTCCCGCATCTTGCATGAGACTAAGCGCTGTCTCCGATCTTGCATGAGGCTAAGCCTTGCCTCCATATTTGCATAAGGTTAAGCTCTGCCTTCCATCTGCATGGGACTAAGCCCTGTCCCATATCTTGCATGAGACTAAGCTCTGTCTCTGACTAAGCCCTGCCTCCATATCTGCATAAGGCTAAGCTCTGCCTTCTGTCTGCATGGGACTAAGCCCTGTCCCGCATCTTGCATGAGACTAAGCTCTGTCTCCGATCTTGCATGAGGCTAAGCCCTGCCTCCATATCTGCATAAGGCTAAGCTTTGCCTTCCATCTGCATGGGACTAAGCCCTGTCCCGCATCTTGCATGAGACTAAGCTCTGTCTCCGATCTTGCATGAGGCTAAGCCCTGCCTCCATATTTGCATAAGGCTAAGCTCTGCCTTCCATCTGCATGGGACTAAGCCCTGTCCCGCTCTTGCATGAGACTAAGCTCTGTCTCCGATCTTGCATGAGGCTAAGCCCTGCCTCCATATCTGCATAAGGCTAAGCTCTGCCTTCCATCTGCAAGGGACTAAGCCCTGTCCCACATCTTGCATGAGACTAAGCCCTGTCTCTATCTTGCATGAGGCTAAGCCCTGCCTCCATTTTGCATAAGGCTAAGCACTTCCTTCCATTTGCATAAAACCGTTATGATTGCCTATATGCATTAGAAACCATTCTCATAGGACTGTTATGATTATTTGTATGAGTTAGAAGCCATGCCTACCGGATTGTTATGTGCATTAGAAAACATGTTTATAAGATCATTACACTATCTGTTCTGAACTTCCATTCTGCATTCTCTTACTTGATTTAAAAAATCTGGTTCTTAGGTCGTTTATCAATTATGTCTTAATGATCACGTTCAACAACTGCTCTATGTGCATTAGAGACCATGTTACTAGGATTTTTACTGCATTTGCTCAATACCATGCCTATAGTTTGAATGCGTAAAAAATCAATTGTCACCTAGCCTATTAGGAATATGCATAAAAACAATACTTAGATATCATACTCTTAGAGACGAAAGTGTGAAACCAGTTCTGTAATGCCTGTGATAATTCTTCAGCACCTAGACAAGCATATAAGTTCAAATAGACAAAATCTATTTGTCAATTACTGATTCAGAATTATGGTCTTTCATTAATGCCTAGATGACATGTTACTGCTAATCCACGCCTAGGCAAGCCTATAGGTAATCAAGGTTCAATAAATTGTGAAACTGCTTTACTTATTGGGACTGCCCAAATTTAACAGGTTCTAAAATTCAGTAGGCAAACTGAATAGGTCTTCAACACTTTTGCCTTTAACTCAACATTGCATATTCTCTGCTTGTCATGCTCACCTAGATATCCTGTTCTAGGGCTTTTTCTCAAATATCTAAAATCTGTTGTTTGAGACGTGCACTTACTTGTTCTATCTGTGGAGGTAAAATGTGAGCCTTTCAATTGTTCTATCTTTGGGTCCAGTCTTATATGTTTTGTATATCGCCTAGAGTTTCTCCTTTTGATTACCGTAGGAGAGTCTAGATCCACCTCAACTAGAAGTCCCAAATACCTCCGGACTATATAAGTAAAGGGACGGGTAGTGCACGTATAGGATAAATCTTAAGATTGCTAGAACGCTTTAGGCTATGACCAAGGGGAGGGTAATTGGGTAGTAGAGGATATGATGACCTGTGCGCTAGTACCACGTGTAACCCCTCTATTTGAGGAAGGCTTACCGGGTATTGTACAGATGTGATCCCATAGGCCAACAAACCTAGGACTTCCCTCACCTTATTTACATATGTGTGCTTAGACTGCCTATCCGTTAGACTTCCTTTATTTACATATGTGTGCTTAGACTGCCTATCCGTTAAACTTTCCTTTATTTACATATGTGTGCTTAGACTGCCTATCTGTTAAACTTCCTTTAGTTGTAAATGTGTAATTAGACTGCCTATCTGTTAAAATGACTAATTCACATAATTGAGTTCAGCCGGGACCCACAGTTGTGGACCACGAGGGGTGCCTAACACCTTCCCCTCAAGGTTATTTCGAGCCCTTACCCTAATCTCTGGTAATGCAAACTAGTTATATGAGTTAATTGCTCTAGGTGCCGTAATGCACCTTAATCCGTTAGGTGGCAACTCTTCAAATACCCAATTCCCAAAAGGAAATGAGTTGTTCCCAATAAATGTCGAAACCCGGTCTCCGCGAGGAAAAAGGGGGGCGTGACAACATGGCGACTCTGCTGGGGATATTTTAGGCTCTTACCATAATGAACTTATTTTTTTGAATTAGTCTTAAGCATGCTTTATCCCGTGCACCCTCCCCCTTGTTTGGATTTAACTGGTTATTTCCAAGCATTTATGATTTCTTTTATTGCCTGAAACTGACTCGTCTCTTTGTTTTTTTTCGTAACTGTCTTTCAATTATTTAAATACCACATTTATCATTTTTTTTATGTGCAAATACTTGACAACATGCTATTTATTGTTGCATAAATCATGCTCAACATCATATTCCACTCGTGCGTAATCAATCCTATAGCAACGCTTGATGAGTGTTTGCGCTCTTCCTATATATCACCCTTTTATATTTGGAAAGGCGTATTTGCGGTAAAACTAGTCGATTAGCGGTGCGTTCGACAGTTCCGTGCCTTTCCCCCTCAAGTTGTCCGCTTGAGGGTCCCAGTCTAGACCTCTATATAGTAACCTTACTCTAATCAATTGTGCATGCATCATGGTCAAACCTAGCCAAGTTAATATGTTGTCCGCATAATGACCCTTTAAGACAAGCCTCACCCAAAAGTCCATCGGGTTTTCCATAATCTCAACGGACACAACCACGATTGTGTGCATTAATTTGGAGAAGTAAGTGCCAATATGCTAATCATCGTTGTATAAATAGACGAACCTGGAGGGGGAAATGGCCTAACCATCTTTTGTTTTGCAGAAATGTGGCACGAAGTCCCCCGGTTCGGCATGGTCAGTAGCGTACCTTCACTTTTGCTAGATTGGTGGAGGGATCTTCCTTCAAGTGACCAGAATCAAGTGAATCAAGTCCTAGGAAATTTGCATTCTTTTTTGGACCTTCAGCCAAACAAAATGTTGATCGAGGCTACAACCATGTTTTGGGACAAAGAAAGGGCTGTGTTCTGCTTCGAAAACGTAGAAATGACGCCTCTTTTGGAAGAGATAAGGGGATTTGCTGGGCTACCTTGGGATAGCCCTAGTTTATTAGCACCAGAAAACCGCACCACTAGGGGATTTTTGAAAATGATGGGGTTAAAGAAAAATGACAACTTGGAGTGCCTGAAAAACTCTTATGTACCTTTCGATTTCCTCTATGAGCGACACGGTCACAACAGGTCTTATCGTATCTTCGATGATGAATTCTCCAACACCTCCTTGGGTTGGATTCATCGAAGGGTCTTTGTGTTCATTGTGTGTTTCTTAGGCATGCTAGTGTTCCCGATCCAAGGGGATATAATCCACACCAGGCTGGCCATGGTGGCCAAAACTATGATGGACGGAATCGAGGGGCCGACGTATACCATTGTCCCTATGATCATCGCAGATATGTACCGGGCCTTGGAACACTGTCAGAAGGGGTTCAGATTCTTCGAGGGTTGCAATTAGCTGCTGCAACTTTGGCTGCTAGAACATCTCCAACGGGGTCAATACCGTCAAGAGTTTCCACAAAGACCGTGGAATGATCATATAGCCTTCCACCATCCCAAGAAAATGACATATATTTCGGACATGTTTGCTCAACCAAAGGACGCTATAGGATTGGTGCAGTTTTTCAACAATCTGACTGAGGAACAGGTTCAATGGATGTTCGAATGGTTCCCTACCGACGAGTTCATCATCAGATCCTGGGATGCTCCCCACTTGTTACTGATTGGGTAAAGGGGCATATACCCTTACGCTCCCCTCAGGGTTATGAGACAGGCAGGTAGGAGACAAGTCGTACCGCTAGTCGCTAAGATGAGTCACTTTATAGCCGATTTTCAAGGTGACTCCATCTCATATAAGAATGAAGCACTACACATGTGGAGCTTGAAGATTATCGTGGAAAAGGATACCATCGAGCCGAATCGATATCATGCGGGTCATATATACTTTTACCCCTCATGGTTGGATAACAATATAGCGGGGATCTTCGAGCCTAGGGTTGGTCCAGGAAACAGGGTTATAGACGAAGTTGCCGAAGCACAGGTAAAGTACAACAAATTGCTCAAGAGAATTCGTGAGTCCGAAGCTGAGCATATGGAGCAGCATAAGGCCGACATGGAAATGATCAATGCGTGGAAAGAGAGGGCTGTTAAATCCAGCGAAAGGTTGGAGTATCTGGAGTACAGTCTAATGGAACTAGAAGGGAAAATGAGGAAGAGAGTCACTGATTGCCAGAACGCTGAAGGAAACGAAGGAGGGCATTTGGCGAGGGCATTCTTACTGCTGAACCTGCGGAAATTGGGGGAATTGATCGACAAAAGCATCCAGTCTGGAGAAGGTCCTTCTAGGACCAAATAGATTAGGTTTACTTGCTTTTCAAATGTAATAAGGCCAAGTGCCATTAGTGACATTATTTTATTTAGTATCGTTTTGGGTAATCTATTTTCGCATTAATAAAATGAGGCAATTATAGGCACTAAATTTCTCCAAATCTATTTGTCGCTAGGCGTACCTCATGCATAACGGGGCTCCCAAATTAGGACGCGAATTTACATTCCCGCAATATGTGTTTAAATACTGCAAACTTTTCAGAATCATTACTGACTTGGCTACCTTTTGTTTTTCTTTCTTTCCTTTTGATTATTCCCATTCCCTAAAGGTTGGTTCGTGCATACTGGCATCATCAACTTATCACACAAGATCCAGGGGCCCTCCACCTTCTCCTCCTCCTAGTCCACCAAAAGGCAAGGGAAAAGCAGAAGATTTGAACGACGCCAGAAAGGAAAACAACACAAAGGTTGAACATGCAGAAACTTCAGATATCCGGGGTACTCAGGTCCCAAATAAAGCAGTTTCACAGCTCGAACAGAAAAAACTGGAACTCCAGGGTGAGCTTGAGCATGTTCGGAATGTGGCAAACCTATCATTCTCACTCAGCGTCCCAGACATCAGTCATCCAAACACTCAGAACCCCGCACCACCTCAAAACATACCCAACAAGCGCCCATAGAATCCACCTGTACCTCACCATTATACAACTCCCCCACAAAATCAAACTATCCCCCCACAATACCAGCCAAACACCTACCACACTCCACAAAATTCTCCACCAGTCATTCCTGAACCGCAGAATTCCACCAATGATCACCACTATACTCAAATTTCAGGTCACCAAAACAACCCCATATATGTGGAGACCCTACATCACTTCACTCAACCCATCTCCCATGCACCAGAATCTGTTGAGAAGGACATGCTCACTAAGAACTTGGCCGAGGAGCTCAAGAAGTTGACCAGTCGAGTTCAAGGCGTAGAAGGAGGAAAGGGGATAGAAAGTCTGAACTATGAAGACCTATGCATACAGCCGGATGTAGGACTGCCAGAGGGTTACAAACCTCCCAAGTTCGAGATGTTTGACGGTACAGGTGATCCCTGGGTTCATCTAAGGACCTATTGTGACAAGCTTGTCGGGGTCGAAAAAGATGAAAAGATCCGGATGAAGCTCTTTATGAGGAGTCTTACGGGAGATGCCTTGTCTTGGTACATCAGCCAGGATCCTAAGAAATGGTCCAACTGGGTAAGTATGGCGTCTGATTTCATGGACCGATTCAGGTTCAACACGGAGAATGCACTAGATGTCTTCTACATTCAGAACCTCAAGAAGAAGCGCACTGAAACTTTCCGTGAGTATGCTACTCGTTGGAGGTCAGAAGCGACCAAAGTCAGGGCAACATTGGATGAGGAACAGATGAACAAGTTCTTCGTTAGAGCAATAGATCCGCAATACTATGAAAGGTTGATGGTTATTGAAAACCATAAGTTCTCTGATATCATCAAACTTGGTGAAAGGATCGAAGAAGGCATCAAGAGTGGGATGGTAACGAACTTTGAGGCATTGCAGGCCACTAATAAAGCATTGCAGTCAGGGGGTATATCTAAGAAAAAGGATGTAGGAGCAGTAATGGTCGCCCAAGGACCCAAAACTCCATTCGTATACCGAACCTCCCCACTTGCATATCAAGCACCCCCACCCACATATCAAGCACCTCCACCCACATATCAACCCTCATCCTCGAGATATTTCCAACCAGCCACTGCCTATCACACCTATAATTCCCAACCATCTCATTTTCAGCCACCTCCAACTTGTCAAAATTACCCAAGACCTTGACCTAATTTTGACCGCAGACCACCCAAACAATACACTGCCATTGTTGAACCCATTGACCAGCTATATGAAAGGTTGAAGGCTGCTGGTTTCGTCACTCCCATCCCTGCTGTGGCCACGGAGAACTCATCCCGATGGGTTAACCCGAATAAGACAAGTGCGTACCATTCCGGTATGAAATGGCATACCATTGACGAATGCCGCACATTGAAGGACAAAATCTAGACTTTGATTGACAACAAGATCATCCAGGCAAAGGAGGCTACACCTAATATCCGTAATAACCCCCTCCCAGATCACAAGGGTGAAGGTGTCAATGTGATAGAGACGGATGAAGAATGGGATCCGGAGGGATCAATTGGACTTATCAAAGAGGGTGACGACCCCAAGAAACCTGCAGTCACACTCAATCCCATTATAGTGCAGGTACAGCCGCTAGTATAGGTCGAGGTAACATCATCAGTCCCATTTGAAGTTGAGGTAGCACCCCCTGCAGTTGCACCTATTCCATTTGAGGTGAAAGTAGCCATACTATTTATAGTGACAGTATCAACCACACGGCCTTTTAGCACCGAGGCTGTACCATGGGATTATGTGGCTGAAGCTAGAAGAAAAGGAAAAACCAAGATGGGGGAATCTGGTGCTGCACAAGGGATGACTAGGACTGGAAGGGTCTATACACCCGAGCATTTGGGAGAATCCAGTAAACATGCCTCTAACAGACCCCCCATTATTGAAACAGGTCCAGATGACCTCTGGAGGAAAGTACAAGCAAATGAGTATTCAGTCATCGACCATCTGAACAAGACTCCTGCTCAAATATCTATCCTGTCGCTGCTACAGAACTCAGAAGCACACAGGAATGTTCTGATGAAAGTATTGAACGAAGCATATGTGCCCAATAACATCACAAGCGGAGAAATGGCTAACATGGTGGGACTGGTATTGGAAAGTCACAAAATCACTTTCCACGAGGATGAGTTGCCGCCTGAGGGTTTGAATCACAATAGGGCGCTGCATATCACAGTGCAATGCGAAGACTACTTCATTACCAGGGTCCTGATTGATGGAGGATCTAGTCTCAATATTTGCCCATTAACAACGCTGAAGAGGTTAGGCATAGGCCTATACGAGATACGAGAAGGGACCATGAACGTAAAGGCATTTGATGGGTATCAAAGGGCAACCATCGGGGAAATCAATCTCTATCTGTAAATGGGGCCTACATGGTTTGATGTCGATTTTTAGGTGCTGGACATATCAACATCCTACAATTTGTTGTTGGGAAGACCATGGATACACGCCGCTGGGGCTATGGCATCAACTTTGCATCAGGCAGTGAAATTTTAGTGGAACCATCAGGAGGTGATTATCCATGGAGACGGGAGCAACCCCATTTACACCCGTCAAACTATTCCGATGGTCGAGAATAGGAGAAAGCTAGGCGGAGAAACTTATCATCACATCGAGCGGGTCAATGCAATCGACAAAGATAAGTGGTGGGATGGCAAGATAGCAAGCATGATGAACTGGGAAGGGTATGAGCCAATACAGCCAAAGTACCATGGTACCACTTTTGGGCTGGGGTATCAATACACCTGGCAAGAATACAATGACTGGTCCCCACCATGGCGAGGTTCGTACTATCCATTAGAGCAGCCTATACCGCACTTGAGTCAGACTTTCCAACATGTCGACATCATATGGCGATCAGAGGAGGAAGAAGCGGTGGCAGCCTTAAAGAACTTATTCTTGGAAGATGAGGATATGGACTGTTGTGTAATTGTTGAGGAGGAGGAGGAGGAAGGCCCTACCATCCGAGCTGTAGCGAGAGGATCATTCCTCAAGAATTAGACTGTCAGACCATCTAGGGCCCGACGAGTCCCCGGGTAGCAAGGCTGAATGTTTTGCTTATTTTCTAAGAAAATGATTTCCCTTTTGGCATTTTGTTTTAAATAATATTTTTAATATTCCAAAAACATTGTTAAAAAATTGCTTTTATGTTTCAATGAATCAATATTTATTATTACCATTTTTCTCTCATATATTTATCTATACAACTTTACTTTTTCCTATCTCGATGAACCAACAACTGTGACATGTAATGAGACAACACAACAAAAGGATAGTGATTCGGAAGAAGAAGATGTAATACCCAGGAAATTGTTAGAGAGGTTGAGAACTTTGAGAATAAGCCTAAGTCCAACCTGGACAAAATCGAAGCAGTAAATTTAGGAGACGCTGAAACCATCAAGGAGACTCGCATAACCATTCACTTATCACCGACAGAGAAGGAGGAGTACATTCATTTCTTGAAGGAGTATGAGGATATCTTTGCATGGTCATATGATGACATGACCGGTTTGAGCACATCCATAGTGGCTCACAAGTTGCCTACCAATTCAATGTGTCCACTAGTAAAACAGAAACTCAGGAAGTTCAAGCCTGACATAAGTCTGAAAATCAAGGAGGAGGTTACTAAGCAAATCAAGGCCAAGGTCCTCAGGGTGGTTGAATACCCAACTTGGCTAGCCAACGTCGTGCCAGTTCCAAAGAAGGATGGGAAGGTCAGGGTCTACGTTGATTATCGGGATCTCAACAGGGCCAGCCCAAAGGATGATTTCCCACTTCCAAACATACACATCCTAATCGAAAATTGTGCCAAGCATAAGCTCCAGTCGTTTGTGGATTGTTTTGCCGATTACCATCAGATCTGGATGGACGAAGAGGACGCTGAGAAAACGACTTCTGTTACACCATGGGAAGTATACTGTTATAAGATGATGCCATTCAATCTAAAGAATGCTGGTACCACCTACATGAGGGCTATGACTACCATTTTTCATGACATGATACATAAGGAGACCGAGGTATATGTGGACAATGTCATCATCAAATCCAAGAAAGCCACAGATTATATAGCCGATTTGAGGAAGTTTTTTGATAGACTGCAAAGATACAACCTGAAGCTAAACCCCGCAAAATGTGCATTTGGGGTTCCTGTCGGGAAGTTACTTAGGTTCATTGTCAGCCGCCGAGGGATAGAATTGGATCTGTCAAAAGTCAAAGCCATCCAGGAGCTGCCACCACCAAAGATTAAGAAAGAAGTAATGAGTTTTCTAGGACGGCTAAACTACATCAGCTGGTTCATAGCCCAATCCACAGTTATATGTGAGCCAATTTTTAAGATGTTGAAGAAGGATGCTGCAACCAGTTGGACCGAAGATTATCAAAAGACTTTCGACAAGATCAAGGAGTACTTATCAACACTACCAGTCTTGGTCCCGCCAGAGCCAGGTAGAACCTTGCTACTCTACCTTACAGTGCTAGATGGAGCCTTTGGCTGCGTTCTTGGGCAGCACGATAAGACAGGGAGGAAGGAACAAGCTATCTATTACCTGAGTAAGAAGTTCACTCCATATGAAGCGCGGTACTCTCTATTGGAACGTACCTGATGCGCTCTGACTTGGATAGCTCAGAAGCTGAGGCATTACTTCTGTGCCTACACAACATACCTCATATCAAGGATGGATCCCTTGAAATATATCTTTCAAAAACCCATGCCCACTGGTAAGCTGGCTAAGTGGCAGATCCTGTTGAGCGAGTTCGACATTGTTTATGTGACTCAGAAAGCAGTCAAGGGATAGGAACTGGAAGATCATCTTGTTGAGAACCCCGTGGAAGGAGAATACGAACCCCTAAAAATGTATTTTCCCAATGAAGAGGTGCTATTCATAGGAGAAGATATTGCTGAGTCCTACGACGGTTGGAGAATGTTTTTTGACGGAGCGGCAAGTTTTAAGGGAGTCGGCATTGGAGCCGTCTTGGTATCGAAAACTGGCCAAAATTATCCGGTATCTACTAAACTCAGATTTCCCTGCACCAACAACATGGAAGAGTATGAGGCCTGCATAATAGGGCTCAACATGGCCAACAACATGAATATTCAGGAGCTGCTGGTAATCGGTGATTCAGATTTGCTTGTGCACCAGGTACAAGGAGAATGGGCCACCAAGAATTCCAAGATATTGCCATATCTGCACCACGTACAGGAATTGAGAAAGAGGTTCATGAAGATAGAGTTTCTGCATATTCCCAGAATCCAGAACGAGTTTGCCGATGCATTGGCCACTTTGTCATCCATGATACAACACCCCGACAAGAACTTCATCGATCCCATCCCAGTAAGGATCCATAACCAGCCGGCGTATTGTGCCCATGTTGAAGAAGAAACAGACGGGAAGCCTTGGTTTCACGATATCAAAGAATATTTGGCAAAAGGAGAATACCCGGAGCATGTGAACCATACTCAGAAATGCACACTTCGGAGATTGTCCAATCACTTCTTCCACAGCGGAGGAAGCCTGTACAGAAGAACTCCTGATTTGGGATTTCTAAGGTGTGTCAACGCAAAAGAAGCTTCTAAGCTACTTGAGGAGATACATACTGGGACCTACGGCTCGCATATGAATGGTTTTGTTCTAGCCAAGAAGATACTCAGGGCCGGTTATTTTTGGATGACCATGGAGACAGATTGCATCCCGTATGTCCGAAAATGCTACCAATGTCAAGTACATGCCGATTTGATTAAAGTGCCGCCAAATGAGCTCAATGCAACAAGCTCACCTTGGCCATTCACCGCCTGGGGAATGGATGTCATTGGTTCGATCGAGCCCACTGCTTCAAACGGGCACAAGTTTATTCTAGTGGCCATTGACTATTTTACAAAATGGGTAGAAGTTGCATCCTACAAAGCTGTAACCAAGAAAGTCGTCGCAGACTTTGTCAAGGATCATATTGTTTGCCGATTCGGAGTTCTCGAGTCCATTGTCACTGATAATGCCGCCAATATCAACAACGATCTGATGAAAACCATGTGTGAAACCTTCAAAATCAAGCACAAAAACTCTACAGCATACAGACCTCAGATGAATGGAGCCGTAGAAGCCGCCAGCAAAAACATCAAGAAGATACTAAGGAAGATGGTAGAAAACCGCAAACATTGGCACGAGAAGTTACCCTTTGCCCTATTGGGGTACCGCACTACAGTCCGCACGTCAACTGGGGCAACTCCCTACTTATTGGTTTATGGTACCGAGGCTGTCATTCCCGTCGGGGAAGAAATTCCTTCCTTAAGAATCATACAAGAAGCCGAACTCAGGGATGCAGAATAGTTAAGGAGTCGCTATGAGCAACTAGCCCTTATTGATGGAAACAAATGAATGCAGTATGTCACGGTCAGCTTTATCAGAACAGAATGTCCAGAGCTTTCAAAAAAAGGGTCAAACCAAGACAGTTTGCACCAGGACAGCTGGTGCTGAAGAAGATCTTCCCGCATCAAGATGAAGCCAAAGGGAAATTCTCTCCCAACTGGCAAGGTCCCTACATGGTTCACCGGGTGTTAATAGGAGGAGCACTCATACTTACAGAAATGGACGGGGAAGTCTGGCCAAAACCAATCATTTAGACGCAGTCAAGAGATACTATGTTTAGACTGTTTACATTTCTTCATCTGATGTAATTGAACTACGCTTGACCTGATTCCCGTTTGAGAGGGGATACGTAGGCAGCCCTGTGGGTTCGATCATATCATAATAAAATTTTCATTTCCCCCTAAACCAGAAACTGGGGCAGAATTTTGAGGAGGACTGGGGCAGAATTTTAAGGAGGACCCTCAGAATTTAGGAGCAAGTCCAGCAGACGCCATCCCATGCCAGAAAGTCAGAAATTGGTTAAGAAACTGGGGCAGAATTTTGAGGAGGACCCTCAAAATTCTAACACAAGAAAGTTGTAATGTCTCTGATATGTGTTACAATCATCAGTTCATCTAAACTACTTGATATTCCATTATGATTCCTGAAAATAACTCTATTTTCATCAATAATTGCATATTTTCGAAAACTCTATTTCCGTAACAGCCAGGTGTTACCTAGGGAAACTCAACAAGGCCTCCAGAACAGAGCAGAGCAAAGCCAACAGACGAAGGCACGAACCAACCTCCCCTTACAAAACTTACAATTTTTCTTTGAGTGCAGGCACATTTGACATAAACGTAGCATTCGCAAATATATACACGCACCAGAATCACTATCAACCGGGCCACCAAACACCAAATATATCTCCACCTAAGAAATACTCTACTCCTATTTGCCAACTGTTCACCGTATAAGGCTAAGCATTGCCTTCCCTTTGTATGGGACTAAGCCATGTCCCGAACCTTGCATGAGGTTAAGCCCTGCCTCCATATCTACATAAGGCTAAGCTCTACCTTCCATCTGCATGGGACAAAGCCCTGTCCCGCATCTTGCATGAGACTAAGCTCTGTCTCCGATCTTGTATGAGGCTAAGCCCTGCCTCCATATTTGCATAAGGCTAAGATCAGCCTTCCATCTGCATGGGACTAAGCCCTATCCCGCATCTTGTATGAGACTAAGCTCTATCTCTGATCTTGCATGAGACTAAGCCCTGCCTCCATATCTGCATAAGGCTAAGCTCTGCCTTCCATCTGCATGGGACTAAGCCCTGTCCCGCATCTTGCATGAGACTAAGCTCTGTCTCTAATCTTGCATGAGGCTAAGCCCTGCCTCCATATTTGCATAAGGCTAAGCTCTGCCTTCCATCTTCATGGGACTAAGCCCCGTCCCGCATCTTGCATGAGACTAAGCTCTGTCTCCGATCTTGCATGAGGCTAAGCCCTGCCTCCATATCTACATAAGGCTAAGCTCTGCGTTCCATCTGCATGGGACTAAGCCCTGTCACGCATCTTGCATGAGACTAAGCCCTGTCTCCATCTTGCATGAGGCTAAACCCTGCCTCCATTTTGCATAAGGCTAAGCACTGCCTTCCATTTGCATGGGATTAATCCCTGTCCCGAATCTTGCACGAGGCTAAGCTCTGCCTCCATTTTTCATAAGGCTAAGCAGTGCCTTCTCATGGGACTAAGCATTGTCCCTCCTTGCATAAATGTTGCTCTATTCAGGCACTATCTATTTGCTCCTCTTTCGGGCTGAGCTCTGTCCTCAACCTCACAAGACTAAGCCTTGTCTTGTTGATTTCAGCATCATACTATTGCATCTCATGGGCGGAACATCGCCAACTTGTCCAAAGGCGTCATTGTCTAAAGGCATCATCCTCATAGCTGGAAGACACCATGCCATGGCCTGAGGATCTCTCAAACTTGCACATCATTATTCAAAGGCGTCATGGTTCATAGGCACCATTTTCATGGCCCGAGAACATCATTTCATGGCCTGCGAATCTCATACCTCACAATCCATGGCCCAGGTCATCCGCACCATCCAAAGACAATCTTTTATGGTCTAATGGGAATTTGCATCATGTTTAAATTCTCGCAGTAATCTATATACTTGCACGCATTGTGTTCTATGTTTTGCAGGTAACCCAGGAGGTAACCGTTTTCAAAACAGGAGCAGCCTTCGCTCCGGTTTCCGCTCATGCATTTTTCACTTTGCCATTCATAGCCGATTCCCATCAATTACCCACCTTACTCTGTGATGTCCGGATATCTGCCCTATAATCCTCCCGTTACATCCTAGGCTCACAACCACAACTCCATCCGACATTACCCTTCACAAAAGAACCTTTTCGGGAACTGCCGCCATTCTTATAACAACTCCATCGGCTTCCGCTTGCCGTTGGGTCCGGAACTACACATGGCCTGATTCCTGTAAAACCAGGGATATATAGGCAGCTCAAAAACCAGAGTTCGACCTCTATTTTTCAAAACATCCCATTCGGTCAAATTTGGCCATCATTTCTTTACCCGAAAACTCTTTCATCCTTCCCGGGTAAAGAGGGGCAGTTGTTGATACCCAATTTTTCCCTACAATATTTTCAAACTATGCATTGGAATCAATTGGTATTTTTCATACAATTTCTGCATTTTTTAAAAGATCTTAATTAATTTATCCCAGTATTTTATTTATAAAACAATCACTGATTGCCTCACGAATAGTTTTATAATAATTTTGTGGCTTAATTTAATCATTTGCATTTGTACTAAGTTTCAATTATTACACAAATAGCCACATTTGTATTTTTAGGTTACAATTGCAATTACTTTTCAATTATAGCCTATGCATGCATTATTATATTATTTTACCAAAAAATAGCCTTTTATATTTTTAAAATATTAAGCAATTATTTAAAAACATTTATAGGCATGAAAATCATTTTTTATAATTTATTAACTATTTTTAAAAAATTGTTTTAGCAATTAAATGGGTATTTAACAAATGACCTCTTTTAAATCGGACGCCCAATTCAATTCAATTAAACCCAGGCCAATTTAAACCATAACCATGACCCAGTCCTTGACCCGACCCATCCAAAGGATAAATCCTGGCCGTTGATCTCAGAAGATCAACGGTCCAGGATTGACCTTCCATTTTTAATTCAACCAAACCCCCTAACCCGGTTCATTTGTCACGCTCGCCGCCCTTGAATCCCTCGTCTCCCTCTTCTCTCAGAGACTCGCCCAAACCCTAGCGCCGTCACCTAAAATCTACCCCAAATCCCTTCAATTCCTACCTATTCCAGAGACTCCATGGTGGTTCGAGGCCTCTACCGGCCTCTCGCCTCTCCTGGTTCTTCGACCCTGTTGTTGCATGAAGGGACCTTGAAAAGATCCAACTCAGTTTTGGTTCAAAGACCGTTCAAAGGTCTACCTATGGCCATTATCGTTCGTGAGTGTTATTTTTTTCCTATTTTCAGTTCGAATCCATGACTTTGGATCAAGTCTCTTTCACCTCTGTTATTATCAAAACCCTAATCTCATGACTAATTGGGTCTGTTCAGATCTTTGTAGATCTGAAACGTTCTGAACATTATTTAGTATTTTCCTTGGAAAAAACCTTCTATTTTCCATATTATTATTCAATTTCAGTGATATCTCAGAACTAGGGTTCGTCCTAAGTTCTCTTCAAACGATTTTTCTTAATTTTCAAGTGTTAAACCTGCTTATTCCTTTACTGATTGGGCCAATTTTCGTGTATATGCTTAAAACCTAGGTACTTCTGTTTATGGAACTGATTTCTTCAATTTTTCTTTCGTTACGTGTTTATTTCTGTCAATTAATTATTTTGGCTGATTTTATTAGGGATTCGAATCATATTTTCCCATTCAAATCAGTATTTCTTTGTGATTTGCCTGTTTGCTTTTTTGTGACTTTAATTAGTACCATTTTCCTTAATTAAATTATTATTCTGATTTAGAAGTTTTATATGGTATGATTGATTCTCTTACCTCATTTGAGCCCTAATTTGTACAGTTGATTGTCTCTCCCTATTCTAAAGGGTCTTTCCCAGATTTTCTGTATGATTTGATTGGTTAAATCCCCAATTAACTGGTTGATTTATTCGATTACCCTTGTTTTATGAATTGACATATCCTTACCTTATTTATTTTTACCTCACTAAGTGCTATATATACTCTCATTCTGATTCTTCTGAGGGGACGAACAACAGTTCATAAGCACACTCACACACAAATTCTGCTCTCATTTCTCTGCTACTTGTGTTCATCTGTTTGTCTAGTCGGCTGAAAGCCAGGACTAGACTGTTGAATCCTGCTACTTTACTTTCTGCTTCTACTTCTCTAACTGGTATGCTCTCACTTTACTATCATGCAAACCTCGGTATGAATTTAATTTGTGTACTTCCTATCCCCAGCATGTCTCTTTTATATTGCTAAACCATTAGGATCTTCTAGATCAGTCTGTCTATCTTTAACTAAACCTATGTGTTTCATGCTTCTTGTTCTTAGTCAGCATATGTATTGCCATTCAATTATGTTGCATGCTTCCTGCTATTCGACTTAACCTGTATGATTCCTTATAATTAGCATGCCTTTTCTTCTATCTTGATCGAACCTATATGTCTACTGCCATCACATGTTTGCTTCTATGTTGACTACAATAACCTGCCTGCCTTTGTCTGGTTGAATCTATGTGTGTCCTGCTCTGAAATTTTTTTGTTCCTGCTTTATTTAGACTTCTGTGTATCCATATGAACTAGATTCATGCTTATTTCTTATGACCAATATGACTCCCCAACCCCTTGTCCCCTCTCTGTGTGGTTGTTTGTTCTCAACATGCTATATGCCACCTAGTGTTAACTAATGAATTAAGCTAAATTTGGGCAGTGGGAATCTTTGCTTTGAAACTTTGTGACCATGTTTTCTGCTTGCTGTTTGATTTCTGAAACTTTTGCTTCAGAGTGCTGCAATGACCCTGTTTACTTCTAAACTATTTTCTTAAAAATTCTTCTATTTTCAAACACCACTCCTATTCTTAGAACGCCTAGGGTCTTGCCCCTCTAGTGTAATCATTGCTTAGGTGTCCCTGAGGCTCCTCTGAACTTTGACACACAGGAGTTGGCTTTCCAAGCTTGCTCACAAAGGGTTACCTTGAAGGTTTTCCTGGTGTGAGCATTGACTGGGGTCCTTGAGGCCCTTGGGAACTTTGACACACCAGGATCCTGTTAGGTGAACTATGAGATTATGGCATTTGTGGATTGGTTGAAGGCCTGGTCTGCCAGGTGTATCTTTTGGGCCTATATTCAGGCTCCCTATAGTTGTAGTAATTCCACTTTTGTAATTCATTATTAGTGTTGGTTTGGAATAATAATTTCTTGTAAACAGATATTGGGGAAATTAGTAAAAGGGAGGGACTTTTATATATCTTTTGTGGGAATCGGGTAGGACCGGTATGATTGCCTATATGCATTAGAAACCATGCTCATAGGATTGTTATAATTATTTGTATGAGTTAGAAGTCATGTCTAACGGACTGTTATATGCATTAGAAAACATGTTTATAAGATTACTACGTTATCTGTTCTAAACTTCCATTCTACATTCTCTTACTTGCATTAAAAAATCTAGTTCTTAGGTCATTTATCAATTATGTCTTAATGATCACGTTCAACAACTGCTCTATGTGCATTAGAGACCATGTTACTAGGATTTTTACTGCATTTGCTTAAAACCATGCCTATAGTTTGAATGCGTAAAAAATCAGTTGTCACCTAGCCTATAAGGAATACGTATAAAAACAATACTTAGACATCATACTCTTAGAGACAAAAGTGTGAAACCAATTCTGTAATGCCTGTGATAATTCTTCAGTACCTAGACAAGCATATAGGTTCAAATAGACAAAATCTATTTGTCAATTACTGATTCAGAATTATGGTCTTTCATTAATGCCTAGATGACATGTTACTGCTAATCCACGCCTAGGCAAGCCTATAGGTAATCAAGGTTCAATAAATTGTGAAACTGCTTTACTTATTGGGACTGCCCACATTTAACAGGTTCTAAAATTCAGTAGGCAAACTGAATAGGTCTTCAACACTTTTGCCTTTAACTCAACATTGCATATTCTCTGCTTGTCATGCTCACCTAGATATCCTGTTCTAGGGCTTTTTCTCAAATATCTAAAATCTGTTGTTTGAGACGTGCACTTACTTGTTCTATCTGTGGAGGTAAAATGTGAGCCTTTCAATTGTTCTATCTTTGGGTCCAGTCTTATATGTTTTGTATATCGCCTAGAGTTTCTCCTTTTGATTACCGTAGGAGAGTCTAGATCCACCTCAACTAGAAGTCCCAAATACCTCCGGACTATATAAGTAAAGGGACAGGTAGTGCACGCATAGGATACATCTTAAGATTGCTAGAACACTTTAGGCTAGGACCAAGGGGAGGGTAATTGGGTAGTAGAGGATATGATGACATGTGCGCTAATATCACGTGTAACCCCTCTATTTGAGGAAGGCTTACCGGGCATTGTACAGATGTGATCCCATAGGCCAACAAACCTAGAACTTCCCTTACCTTATTTACATATGTGTGCTTAGACTGCCTATCCGTTAGACTTCCTTTATTTACATATGTGTGCTTAGACTGCCTATCCGTTAGACTTCCTTTATTTATATATGTGTGCTTAGACTGCCTATCTGTTAAACTTCCTTTAGTTGCAAATGTGTGCTTAGACTGCCTATCTGTTAAATGACTAATTCACATAATTGAGTTTGGCTGGGACCCACAGTTGTGGACCACGAGGGGTGCCTAACACCTTCCCCTCAAGGTTATTTCGAGCCCTTACCATAATCTCTGATAATGCAAACTAGTTATATGAGTTAATTGCTCTAGGTTCCCTAACGCACCTTAATCCAATAGGTGGCGACTCTTCAAATACCCAATTCCCAAAAGGAAACGAGTTGTTCCCAATGAATGTCGAAACCCGGACTCCGCGAGGAAAAAGGGGGGCGCGACAAGTACTTAATGGGTATTTAATTTAGGGGTTTGTTTGTGATTGGGTTAGTGATATTTAGCCTTGTTTATGCTTGAATTTATGCTTGAATTCGAGAGTTAATGGTTGCAAACATTGATTCATGCCTACTTGACTTAGTCTCTACTTCAGAAAGAGAGACTAAGTTTAGGAATACTTGGCTAACAAGGAATTGGGGTGAACTCAAGAAATTGATAGCCCAATTAAAGGGTCAAATCTTGAGATAATAAGACCCGACCTGAGCATATATCACTTGATTTGGGGAATATCCATTTGGGCTTGAGAAAGCCAAATTGGGCAAAATCACTCAAACTACCGAGAGGTATAGAGTGGATAATTACGTGTGATTGCTATATTACGATCCCGACTAATCAAATTTCCCTAGAGTTTACAACCTGTTAGGTAACCACCTAGGTGGAAGTCACGACCCTAGATCCTTTATCTTTAGAAAAACAACCAAAATCAAAAACATTGTCTTCTAGTTTATTATTTGCAATCAATAGCCTTAAGTAGAAATAGAAACAACAAACAAGAATGTGAAAGTGCAAATTGAGGCACATTATACACTTATACTAGGTGTATACCTAATCCCTTTTCTAACTCCCTGAGGAATCGACCCCGACTCGCGTTGGGTTTTATTATTGCTTCGACCGCCTCAGTACCTATCATTATGGTGTGAGTTTGGGCGAGATCAAGCTCAACGTACGAAAGCTGGGTCCAGCATGGGAAGGTCCCTACCGAGTTTCAGCTATCACCGAAAAGGGATCATACGAACTAGAAAACTAAGATGGAGTCAAATTGCCAAGCAACTGGAACGTGACTCGCCTCTAAAGGTATTACTACTGATGGGCACTGCTTGTACTGAAATTATGTGCTGCACTCTTTTTTCCTTCACCCAGTTTTGTCCCAAATGGGTTTTTCTGGCAAGGTTTTTAATGAGGTAGCAACGAAAAATATACTTCAAAGAAACCATTATCAGTAAAGATAACACTTTTAAATGACAAGGCATTGAAGCAACAAACCACTAAGGGATGGTGAAATAGACTTTGGCTCTGTGAAAAATTTCAAATGGGAAGAAACTTGCCATCGGACCAAAGGCTATTCAACCGTGCAAAAGTGTTTTCCCTACAAGCCACTAGGTGGTGGTTAGATAATCTTTGGCTCGATAGCAAAGTTCCTAACGGTAAATGAAGCTTGCTATCGAACAAAAGATGATCCAACCATTTTGTAACGATCCGACCGGTCATTTTGAGCTCTAGCATGTCGTTCAGCAGTTTGAAGCCCTGAGTAGCTTTAGTTCAGATATTATGACTTATACGCGTGGTCGGAATTGAATTCCGGGAAGTTCGGAGTTGATTTGGGGAGAGAATTCTCATTTCAGAAGCTTTAAGTTGAAAGAATTGACTAAGATTTGATTTTTGAGTAAACAACCTCGGAACCGAGATTCGAATGTTCCAGCAGGTTTGTGTGATGATTTCGGACTTAGGCGTATGTCCGGATCGGGTTTTGGAAGACCCGAGAACATTTTGGCACCTATTGTGGAAGTTAGCATTTTTGGAAGAATTTCACAAGTTTGGGTTAAAGTGCATCTTAGTGTTATCAATGTCTGTGTGGGATTCCGAGTCTGGGAATAGCTCTGTACGGTGATTCTGGTGTTGGGAGCGCGATCGAAAGTGAATTCGGAGGTCCGTGTGTCATTTTGGAGCCATTTGGCTAAATATAGAAATTTGAAGGTTTTTGAGAAGTTTGACCGAGAGTTGACTTTTTGATATCGGGTCGGATTCTGATTTTGGAAGTTGGAGTAGGTCCGTAATGTCGAATATGACTTGTGTGCAAAATTTGAGGTCAATCGGATGTGATTTGATAGGTTTAAACATTGAAAGTAGAAGTTTGAAATCTTAAAGTTCAATAATCTTGAATTGGAGTGCGATTTATGGTTTTAGCATTTTTTTGGCGTGACTTGAGACTTCGAGCAGGTCCGTATTATGTTATGGGACTGAGTGGCATGATTGGATGGGGTCACGGGGGCCTCGGGTGAGTTTCGGACGTGCGGAAGGGGTTGGAACACACCAGATTTCTCGCATTTGCGAGTGAGGCTTCGCATTTGCGAAGGAGCCTGGCCTGAGGCAAAGTTCGCATTTGCGATAATTTGGTCGCATTTGCGAACTCGGCAGGGTTCGCATTTGCGAGATCTTGGTCGCATTTGCGACCTAGGCAGTAGGAGCTCAGGGTTCGCATTTGCACTATATTGGTCGCATTTGCGACCTTGGCAGGGGAGGCCCATCTTCGCTATTGCGATGGTTTTGTCGCATTTGTGACCGTTGCAATTCCGAACCAGGTGTCGCAAATGCGACATCTGAGGCCTGTGCACAGCTATTAATTTTGAGACTTAGACCATTTAGCTCATTTCCTTTCATCTCTTTGGCGACTTTGGAGCTTTTGGAAGAGGGTTTTCAACCTAGCACTTTGAGGTAAGTAATTTCTACACAACATGAGTTAAATACATAGATTATGGGTAGATTAACATGTGAAATTAGGGAAAATCAAGGGTTTTAGATGAAAAAAATAGAGTTTGAAAAAAACAAGATTTAACCACGAAATTTGTTAGGGAATGGAGTAAAAATCATATATTCTTGATCCTTAGGTTACGGGTAACAACTTCCTTCAAAAATTTTCGGAATCCGGGCACGTGGGCCCGGGGATGAATTTTAGGAACCTTGCTTTTAGGTTTGGGATATTGGTTTAATAATTAGGATATGAACTTTTGAGCATGTATTGACTAGTTCTTACCCCATTTGAATAGTATTGGATCGTTCGGCTCCAATTTGGAGGTTTGAGCACGTTCTTGAATTGGGATATAGGCTTCGGAGCAAGGTGAGTCTCCTTTCTAACCTTGTAAGAGGAATTGTCCCCATAGGTGAGTTAATCGGTTATGTGCTCCTATTTGTGGGGGCTACGTACGCAAGAGGTGACGAGAGTCCGTGCGTAGCTACTATTATGCTTATGTTCGGGTAGTTTAGGACCCAAAAGCATGCTTACTTGTAATAAATGCAACCTTGTTGATAAATTTTATAAAATGCTTAAATCATATCGAAGTGGCAAACGATTTTCTAAAAGAGTTAAACTTCTTTTTCTTGACTTGTAAAAAGAGAAATTTACACCTCCTTGAATAATTATTTCCTTGACGAATGTCTTGATTGACTGTTTGAATATGTTATTCTATGTGTACCTGCTTCGCATGTATGATTCGCGAGCAGGGTGATTGTTTATTTATATTTGACCGCGTCGCATGTATGATTCGTGAGCGGGGTAATAGATGCATCTATGTTTCGCGCCATTCGACCCTCTGGCAGTGCATAGTTTAAATATTATTGGACCGGACCGTACGTCCTCGGCATGATTTGCGCATGCTTGTATTGCTTGCCTTGAAATTTATTGAAGTGATATTGTTCTTCCCGGTTTGAGAATAAATGTATAAATGATAAAAAAGGGATTTGGGAATTTCCTATAAAAGAAAGAATTGTTTACTTGCTTCACTTTATTGAATTACAATCATGCTTTTATAAATCCTCAATTTATTACATTATTGATTTATCATTATTGGACCATTAGTAAGTGTCGAAGTCGTCCTCTCGTCTCTACTTCTTCGAGATTAGGCGGGATACTTACTGAGTACACGTTGTTTTCGTACTCATGCTACACTTGCTATGCATTTTGTTGCACAGGTACAGGTATTTATAGCGGCCTACTGGGAGTAACAACATGGATGATACGGAGATTAGGTGAGCTCCATTTCTCGAGGAGACCCGCAGCCAGTGTAGTCTCTTTCAGCGTATTGTATTTATTGCTGTCCAATTTGTATTCCGGACAGTGATTGTACTTTATTCGATTCCCTTAGTAATTGCTCATGCACTTGTGACACCGAATCTGGGATGATTATGGGGTATTTTGTATTGACTTCTTGACATTTATATTTAATTTGAAATGGGTATCTTTTACTAGTAAAAGTGAAGGAAAATCAGAGTTTTCACAACTATTTAAATGAGAATTTAATTAAGTATTTGTGGTTGGCTTGCCTGATAGCGGTGTTCGGCGCCATCATGACCCTTAGTGGATTTTGGGTCGTGACAACATGGTATCAGAGCTCTAGGTTCCCTTAGGTCTCACGAGTCATGAGCAAGTCTAGTAGAGTCTCGCGGATCGGTACGGAGACATCTGTACTTATCTTCGGGAGGCTACAGGGCTGTTAGGAGCACTTCCCTTCTTGATTTCCTCATTGTGCGATTTGATTCCTTTGAAGCTTATGCCTTATTTCCTTCCCAATCGATCTTAGGCGACGCAAAGCGCTTATTATAAATTCGGAATTGAGAAATTCTAAAGGTACTACAAAGGTGGTGCGGGATGCTTCTCCCGGCGTAGTTGATTTGACTATTGTCGTCGCCTTGTGGAAGGATATTCTGTCGTTTCAGCTCAGTAGTCGTACTTCTGAGAGCTCTGGGGCTAGGCACATATTGCCATGGTGCTTATGAACGGTTGTCGCGCAGTATTGATGTGATGGTAGGATGCTTGCCTACCTGTCGGGGCCGTGAATGACTCTAAGGGAGGTTACTCAGTGCATGATTTAGAGATTCGGTATTTTATTCCTGACGGGGGAAAGGCAATCGGGCTAAGAATGTTCAGATTTGGGTTGATGGAGTAACAAGGCTTGGTATTTGTGAGTGTGGTGGAATTTTCATCTGTGATGAGGTGCCCTTGTCCTTGTTGAATGTACTAAGTTCGCTGGTGTTATGACCTTCTACAATTCGCCCTGGGGGCAAGATATTGTAAAATAGTATTGGAGAAACGGCTGTCAGAGATCGCGGGGTACGGTGGTTCAGGATTGAATGTGTATTTCTAATGCGACGGCTCAAGAAAGATGATCTTCGGAAAAGATTTAAAA
>NC_031995.1:94887806-94928271 GCF_001879085.1 Nicotiana attenuata | reverse complement strand
TTACTTGCTTCACTTTATTGAATTACAATCATGCTTATATAAATCCTCAATTTGTTACATTATTGATTTATCATTATTGGACCATTAGTAAGTGTCGAAGTCGACCTCTCGTCTCTACTTCTTCGAGATTAGGCGGGATACTTACTGAGTACACGTTGTTTTCGTACTCATGCTACACTTGCTGTGCATTTTGTTGCATAGGTACATGTATTTCTAGCAGCCTACTTGGAGTAGCACCATGGATGATACGGAGACTAGGCGAGCTGCATTTCTCGAGGCGACCCGCAGCCAGTGTAGTCTCTTTCAGCGTATGGTATTTACTACTGTCTAATTTGTATTCCGGACAGTGATTGTACTTTATTCGATTCCCTTAGTAATTGCTCATGCACTTGTGACACCGGGTTCTGGGATGATTATGGGGTATTTTATATTGACTTCTTGACATTTATATTTAATTTGAAATGAGTATCTTTTACTTGTAAAAGTGAAGGAAAATGAGAGTTTTCACAACTATTTAAATGAGAATTTAATTAAGTATTTATGGTTGGCTTGCCTGACAGCGATATCCAGCGCCACCACGACCCTTAGTGGATTTTGGGTTGTGACACATTTACTAGTGTTTTTCCTCAAAAGAGCAAAACTTCCAATGTTCTAATTCACATTATTTGCATTCGAACACTGGGTGGGTGGGGGGGGGGGGGGAATAGTATGAGAATATGGTAACTTGATTGCAAACCGGGTCTACGAGATCCGGGAAGAAAAATGTCTCATCGGGACCAGGGACTGCACAGCCAGCCCCATAGAAATAAGTTGTACAAATTAGCCATATGTAGTGTCAATTTCTTTTCTTTCAACAAACGAATGCTTATGTACTTTTGAAGATAGATGAAATAAAATAAGTCCTTTTATTTTTATCGTGTTTCTTGTCCAAACGATGAATTGCTTTTATCATTTGAAAGTCAACTAAGTACTTCAAATGATGCTAGTGTCGGAACGAACAAGAGACGTCCTTTTCAAGAGCACTGTAAATATATGAGGGCCCTCTTTTATGAAACCCTCCAGCAAAGGGTTGGTTTCGGAAGACTTTATGTTCGGAACACAAATACTATCGGGAAAAAAAATACACCTGGAGCCTTACCTAATTTGACACAAAAAGAATAAACTTTGCGCAACGATCAAACAAAATGTGCCAAGCAGCACAAGTACAAAACGTAAAGGGAAAACAACAAAGGAAAAGAAAGCAAAAAGGCTAAACTACATCGCCACCAGAACTCGGGGGAAGAGAAGCGTCTGTGCCCCCAAGAGAAGTAGGTAGATCTGTAGCCGACTCAGGATATTGGCCCTCATCATTATTCTCTTCAAGTTAGTCCTCAATTCCTAAGAACTCAGAACCGGAACTAGAGAGTCAGTTGCATCAGGATGAGCCGGGAGGCTTTCTTGAGCAGTTAACTCCAACACTCGGGCCTTGGCGATCTCATCGTCAATATCAATGACACCCGCCTTGGCCTCTTTCAAGGTTTTCCTCCTCATATGATACATATAATGTGTTTTTTTGATGATGAGGGAATCCCCTCGGCACTGAAGTTCTGATTTAAGCCAATCAACCTCAGTCAAAAGGCCATCCCGCTCGGATCTCATGGCGCTAAGGCTAAGATCGAGATCACGGATAGTGGTTAGATGAACCTTATTATGTTCCATGATCTTCTTATACCTATCCTTCATCTGGGCATGCCTCTCCCCGGATGAGGCAGTCTCTTCAGCCTTGGAATTCAAGGCTGCCTCCAAGTTATTCACTTGCTAAATGGAGATAGTCTCGCGCTCGGCAGCAGCAAGCACATCATCTTGAACTTCAGACCACTTAGCTTTAGTTTCTTGGAATTGAACATTTAATTGAGAAGCTTCTTGACTAAGGGCCACTACCTCTTGCTCGCTAAGCTGTAGCCGGACCTCAAGATCACTCGCTTCGGAGGCCTTCGCTTCTAATACCAAGAGGCACGCTGCAACTTGGTCCCTCTCGGTCAACAGTTGATCCTGCTCGGACTTAAGTCCTTCTTTATAGGCCCTCATAAGCACTACAAGAAAGTGGAGATATGACGACATTTAATAAATGTCATTTTATGCTGTTTAAATATCACAAATTTATTTACTGACATTTAATTTACATTTGCATCAAATGTCGTTAATTTTCTGACATTTAGGTAGATATCGATAAGAAATTATGACACTTACTTTACGACATTTAGGTAAATGTCAATAAGAAATTATGACACTTATTTTACGACATTGAGGTAAATATCGATAAGAAATTTGCGACACTTACTTTGCAACATTTAGGTAAATATCAATAAGAAATTTATGACATTTAATTTACGATATTTAGGTAAATATCGGTAAGAATGTTACGACATTTGGTTTATGACATATAGAAAATGTCACTTAAAATTTTCGACAATTAGATTAATGTTACAAAAAAATACGACATTTATGTATGATCTTCACAAAATGTCATATTGAAATATCTGATATTTTGGTAAATGTCACTAAGAAAATTCACAACATATACAAAATATCGTTTCCACTTTATGTGAATGTCATTAAAAAAAATTAGTGACATATCTTTTACAACATAGCAAAATGTCGCATTAAATGTTTGACATTTAAATTAATGTCGCTATCATATTTTTTAGAATGTAAATAATAATGTTCTATTTAGTTTCATCATGAACACATTTACATTCACAAATGTCAACTTTTATAACAAACATGAAATAAATGTAAAGCAAATATCTTTTAGCACAGTAACCAAAGAACAAAATAGCAATATAAAACGTACTTAGCACACGATAGATAATGTCAAATCAAATGATTTGTTCTCACGTAAAACCTAAATCTAACTAAATCATAAAAGATAGTTTTTAATGTGTAAGTAATTTAAGATCGCTCCTAATTCGAATTAATTTTCCTCAACTTCTAGACTAAATCTTATAAAACCAACTCTCCACAAGTCAAGCTTTTCACTGCAAGTAATTGACATCACTTCCTTCAAGAATGCTGCACAAGAAGTTACAAGAAAAAAAAAAGAATTATACCTTTATAATAAAGTGAATTCTTTCCTCCTCTAAAACAATTGGAATACCAAAAATAATAACAGATTCGTGTTCTAAAAGAGAAACAAATTGATAATGAATGTAATACTAGCAACTGAAGAGAGAAAGAAACAGACAACATAAAGCAAAAAATCCAAGAAAGTGAACGCTACCGCCCAAACCGAACAACAACTGAAATATTGCAATATCATAATGCAGTTGATGATATTTTTTTGGTTGTGGGGGGGGGGGGGGATGTGAGAGGAAGGGAGAAAATATAACTCCACCCGAAGGAGGTTCTGCAAGATTTAAATAAATAAAAACACGATCAGGCCTAAAAAGCTAAATACAAGTAAGCACACATAAAGCTACCCGCTCAAGAAAGATTGGAACAAAATCTAAATGAGATAGCTCACTTTGGAGAATCTATTTGCCTCTAAGATAATAATGAATTTTTTGCAACAAATGCTATATCAATAGTCAATAATGCACTTTCATATCAGAGTTCAGCATCGATTCTGTACTAAAAATGGTGTTCAATACAAACCATAATTTCATCCTTTACCAAAGGAAAAGAAAATGTTTAGCTATTCTCAATTCATCTTACACTTAGGAAAATCATTCCCTACTCTTTTAGTTTTTTTTTCTTCGAGACTGAGGCAGAAACAGGGTGGGAGAGGGGAGGGTTGAATTCTGAAATATTTGTTTCCATAAATTGTATACTGAGATGAAAACTAATAAATGTTATATAAGTTTTGCAAACTATAACATGAAGGGTTTCTCCCTTTGAAAAGGAGGAACAAGAACCTTGTAATTTTTTCACACTTACCCGCTTCTTTTTCTTTGTGCCAACTTCACTAACGCCAATCTTCTTGATTATGTTAACCTGAGAAGAAATATTAGATTGGTTACTCTGGTAGTTTACAATATTTACAACTTAAAAAATTGTGAATAGAAGATATACAAAAACAGAACAAAGTCATATAATAAATTTTATTTCCTAATATGATAGCGTTTCAACCATAGATCTTTATTTCCCTCATCTAGGCAAGAGTCTTCAACTTACTCTTTATTCCAGTTTCTACAACAACAACAACAACAACATACTTAGTATAATCCCATAAGTGGATTCTGGGAAAGTGTGTACGCAGACCTTACCCTTACCTAGAGAGGTAGAGAGGCTGTTTACGATAGACCCTCGGCTCAAGATAAGATGGAAAGGAAGAAAAGGGAAGAAGAGGAAGAAGAAGAAGAAAGAGGGGGGGGGGGGAGATTAGTAATAATGATTTAAAACACAACTCTTTACTTACTGACTAAACAAGATATTAGTAGACTAAAACTTACAGACATAAATCAAAGAGTGAACATGCTAGATTCACTAAATTACACATGGTATAGATATATCAAGTTTCATTCATCATTATGTATTGACAGTTACATAAAACATACTTAGTTATGGAAGAGAACAAATATGTACCAAATAAAGGTGTGAAAGTAAAGAAATGGTGGGTTCAGCTACCAGAAATCACCGGCAAAATAGCAATAACTCTTTAAGTTAAATTACTCCTCAAACCCAGAAATACAAAACAATTAAAACCAGGATTGAAAACAGGTGCTGAAACCCCTTTTTTGTCCTATTTTTTCCTTGTTTTTAAAGCTCTTTGTAATTTCAGATCTCAGCTGATGGTTTATGGCTACCGAGAATGAATCTCTAATGAGGATAAGAGATCCTATTTATGGGCTCAACTGCTAGGGCTTTTCTTTTTAGGCAGAAATAACTAAAAACAAAGGCCATAAAGCATTTAACAGCCCTGTCCCTTGCCTTCTTAGGGGGAAAAAGAGCTATCCGACAAAGCTTGTGAATTGACAGCCTCTACTGTGATGGTAGAAACTGTTAACTTGCAATTCAACACTAACATTCATGAGAGGAGAGATAAGGATTAAGTGGAGAGGCTACTCCATTATCTCCTTACCACGGAGATGTAATCATCCTTCATTTCATGTAGTTTGGTACAACCAAAGGGGAAGTAAATAAGACTCCCTTCTAATTCTATCGAATTAAGGAAATAAAAGACTGACATGGAAGGTTATGAAAACATCCAGTTTTACTTTACCTCCTCTTTTATAACAGAAAGAACAGGGAATGTCTCCTACATGTCCTCTTTTTACTTCCCTAACTTGCCTTTATTTTTCTGATCCCAACTAAAAGTGTAAAAGCAAACATGTGCAGAATGCTACCACTTGGATCAACCCGCTAAGACAGAGTTTTGTGCATGCAGATGAGCACCTTTAAATCCTGGTAAAGCAGGAAAATCTTCCAGGTTCTACAAGAGGCTAAATACCTTATGTAGGAGGGTAAAATCATGCTTGATGGGAATCTTATCAATTAACAAAAAGAAAAAAAGAAGCTAACTTATTTACAGCTGCAACATGAATGCCACCATCATCGTCAAACACAAGTTTAAAAAATGGAACTCCATCCTTGAGAGGACAAACTCATAATCTTTTTTTACTGTAAAAGAGCCTCTATACTTTAAAATGCTATTTTGAAGCTTTACGTAACTAAAGTAAAAATTAACATAGTTAAAACTATACTCTTTGAATGTATGCAGAAAAAGATTTAGTTAAAATGAGTTTACGAACTCACCATCTTTGTGTGAACAAGTGAAACAGGTGATAGTGATTGTTGGTGATCGCCCATTAAGTTATCAGAAACCTATCACAAAAGAGGAAGATTAATACAATTAAAAGAAAACTAAATTACAAGATTATCTTAAATACAATAAATTTTTGCTAAAGAGCACAATATTTTTTACCTGCTCATCACCAGATAATTTCTTAATTGAGCCAATAGTAATACCCAAAGATTCTAGATATGCATTTATACCCAGCTTTACTTTATCGTCTATTTTTGCATTCATATCCTTTGATGCTTCTAACATTTTTTTCCCCATCGCTTTTATTTCTTCTTTTGCTTCAAATAACTTTTTTCCGTCGCTTCTATTTCTTCTTTTGCTTTAGACAATTTTTCTTCCATCGCAATTCTCATAGCGGAGGTAGCTTTTTCAACTTCTATCTTAACCCTTCTATCAAAATCTCTTTGCTCAGCCTGGGATCGCTTATATGCAGAGCCATAAACAAAACTTGGAGCTGCTCCTTTGCCTAAAGTTCGAACATTTCCATGAGTGTCTGGTCCCATAACCTGTGCATACACATCATTGGAAGCACTTCCAGGGACATTTAACTGGGGATACACCTTTGCAAGTTCATCCATTTCTTTCTTTTGGAAAGAAAAGGTAAAACAATGAAAAGTTAATAAAATTTTATATTGGAAAGAAAGTAATTCATATTCATAAAGAATGGAAATTTACCATAGTTTCATCAGCTATCTCATTTACTGGTTGTTTATTTTTTCTCGTATGTGTTTCTTTGAATACCTCAATATGACTTGATTTTACACCATTCTTCTTTGTCATCTGTTCAAATAGTAAAAAAGTTGTAGCAAATATATTCAAGAAAATAAGTATTGATATATAAATTGCAAAAGGCTTATAGTAAATATGGCATACATCATCTATAATTTGAGAATGACTTTTTCTTCCTAATGTGTGTGGCATACTCAACTTCCTTAGACTTTCTTTGTTTCTCTCGCTCTTTTCCTAGAAAAGTTACACGTAATTTTATATATTAGAGCTAATTCATGGCCAAGCATCAGACCAAAGAATAAAACTTTTAAAAGAAAAAAGAGAAAAGGTAAGAAGAATTACAGAGGAAAAGCATAAAAATATTTAAAGGAAAAAGTATGATCCGCATAAGGAATGCGCTAATAGCATGTACCAAGGGAAAGAGAAGAAGATGCTTGATGATCGGAGAATACCTTTGCTTCATTAGAGCTCCAATAATGAACTAATGCACGCCACTGGTCTTCTTCTACCATGTCTGGACATTTAGCTAAGCGCTCGATATCGTTGTTGTATGGCTCATAACCAATCATTTTTGCTTCATGTTTCCATTCTTTCCATTTAGACCCAACTGATATCATCAACATACGTCTCATATCCTCAGTTGCATCAGTATTTTCCTGCAAGCATCAACATATAACACATGTATAGAAGCATAAAATCAGTAAGCATCTTATTATATAACCTTTTTCTTTAATTTTCTAAGCACCTTAATATGAGCCCATATCCTATTCTTGTACAGTTTAGGCACAAGCCTCCAATCTTAATGATTTAAAGGAGCTAAAATGCCATTTCGTGCTATGACTCCAAATTTTGAACTCAATCTAGCTGCATCAGGTCCAATAGCTTGACTAAGATTATTCAACTCAACATGTAAAATGCCACCATCTTTTTCCCATCTTGAGTGCATCATAGTAGGACCCCTAGGTCGCTTAGATTGCTCTTCATTAGCACTAGAGTCTGCAATAACGAAATATAAAAAAGAGAGTCATCCATAACTAGTAAAACTCAATTAATTCTTCTTTTTCTTCTTTTAAAAATTCACATATAAACACTCCATTAATACCAAGGGATTAGAATAATAGAGTGATAGAGGAAAAACTGCCATAAATGAAGCATATATATTTTTGGGGGAAAAAAACTACAGCGATACAGGTAGGTATAGTGATATGAATTCTTTCATGAATAACGTATCTGCTAGACTATTAGATGCCTCAGCTAGATCCATTAAACATATCTTAGCAATAATGTTGGTGTGCTCACAATCTGTCTCATGTTTTCAATTTGTATATGAAGAGCTAAGTGTAATTGGCCAATGTAATGCAGAAGATAGCTTCTAATAGCAAAGCAGGTGCTACCTTCATAAGAACAGAATATAGGTGTCTCCACATTCATGATACTATTTGTATGTTTAAGTGGTGTCTCTGCTTCTGTGGGAGACTTATAAGTATATTATTTTAGGAACAATGATAGAGATGAGCGGTCAAGGTACAAGTATTCTTGGTGGATTTGCTTGAGTTGAAATTTTACATTTAGGTCTACTTGGTTGCTTGGGAATAAGTGTACAAATACACCAAGTGTAACTATTCAATAAAGATAAGATATTATACAGATTAAGTACCTAGGGAATTTTCTATTTCATGTGAATCATTTCTTGATTTACCAGATCGGATAGCTTGTCCTTCATTTTGTGGCCAGTTTTGAGGTGGTTGAGGAATCGCCGCACCTCCCATTTGTTCTTCTTGTTGCTCTGGAAAATCAGGCAGAAGCATTTCTTGACTGGAATTTCTCTGTCTTTTTCTTGCCATCACAACAAAGTTGCTCAAAAACTATAGTTCCTGCAAAATTGAAAAATATTTTCTTCTATCCTGACGAATAAAATAATATCAAACTAGCAAGGAAAATAAAAAGACACATATGCATATGAGATTTAAACAACTAAAAAGCATAATAAGAAATCCCCAACTCGATGATCTATGTTTAATAACAATCCTTACTAAAATAGTGACAAAAAAAAATAAAAGTAACTAAGATATGTCAATTTTTATTCCTGGCACACCTTCTCTTACCCATTTAATATCCTCTTTATTTTCAAATATAGTATCATCCAGCTGCTGTTCGGGAAATAATTTCATATGCTCTTCCATTTGCTCATTTACTGGTTTGTTTTCACCTAAATTATAAAAACGTCTTGGTTTAATTTCAACTACAATCTGCCATTCTTTTTCCATTGGATGATGGACATAAAACACCTGTTGAGCTTGAGAAGCAAAGATGAAAGGTTCATTTGACGGGTGCTGCTTTTTGTAGAGTAGCTGAGAAAAATTAACAAGAGTAAATCCATAATCATATTTCACAATAAGCCCCTTGTTGTTGTCCACCCATTCGCATCTAAATAGTATAAACTTGAGGTTTTGCGGTATAATACAACTCAATTATGTCCGTGAGAATTCCATAAAAGGTGACTTCTGCTAATATGGGATTTCTTTTTTTTGCGCTTGCATAGCTCTGAGTGGTAGCCTTTACCATAACTCCACTATTTTATGTTTTTAGCTTTGCATCACGTGTCACGACCCCAGTTCGCTCTTCGTGAACTATCGTGACGGCAAATTGCGGAAAAATAAACAACAGAATAAAACAAATAAAAACTTGTGGAATAAACATAGTGGAGGTTTAAAGATGTTGCTCGGCATATACAATACAACTCTCAAACTGAAACTACATTTCCCAAAACTCGGAATCTTATGAAATCACAAGCTGTGGAATAACTATAGTGTTCTAACTCCAGAATGTCTAAACAAAGAGAAATACAGAAGGGCTAATGCTATATGAGAGAGAATGAAAAGGGACTCCTCGATTTGCGGACACGGCAGACATACCTCGAAGTTTCTGATGGATCACCCCGCCTCAAGGATAGTAGGGCTGAGTCGAAGTACCTGGATCTGCACATGAAAAACATGCGCAGGAAAGGCATGAGTACACCACAACGGTACTCAGTAAGTGCCAAGCCTAACCTCGGTCGGGTAGTAACGAGGAAGATCAGGGCCCTACTGATTATAGCTGAAAAACGAGGTAAAACAGTATAGAATATGACAATATAATTAAATGCTAACAGTAAGAAGTATCACAGGATAATAATAACAACAATAACTATAACAGAGATAAAATAATTACAAAAGGAATGCCGCTCAACACAGAGATAACAACCGGGGATCTCTCAGTATCCCGAGGATCTCTTAGTATCCTCAATATGTATACTGGGGACCTTTCAGTATCTCGAGGATCTCTTAGTATCCTCAATATATATATGCTGGGGATCTCTCGGTATCCCAAGGATCTCTTAGTATCCTTAATATACATGCTGGGGATCTCTCGGTATCCCAAGGATCTCTTAGTATCCTCGATATACGTGCTGGAGATCTCTCGGTATCCCGCACTACAGTCCAAATCAGTGTAGGTGTAGAGGATCTCCTGGAATACAAATCCGTAGTCCCAAAGTAAACAAGCAGGGGGATCTCCCCGGATACCGTCCCGTAGTCCCAAAGTAAACACACAGCAGCAACACGAAGAATACTCAATTCAGTTCAAATTTCATACCAAGGTAAAAATAGGTATTTCTAACCTAGCATGCCACACATAATCCAAATATGGCAATTTGAGCAAGTAAAGCAATTAAGGTGATTACACATGCTTCCCTAAGCTAACAACAGTCTTAAATTGCAAATAGTGTAAGTAGGAAAAGAAACACAATTAGAGTTACTTAATGAAAACATGATTTTCAACAATTAGCACAAGTACGCACTTGTCACCTCACGTACAAGGCATTTCAAATATCAACAATATCAAATCCTAAAGGGAGTTTCCCCCACACAAGGTTAGGCAAGCCACTTACCTCGAACCGGCTCAAAATAAACCTGAAACCACGCTCTTCCCACGAGTACTCGACTCTAAATTGCCCGAATCTATTCAATTTTATTGCATAATGTAAACATAACTTCAAGTAACTGATTCCACTAATTAAATTCTAAGCTAAGAAATTAGGAAAAATGACCAAAACGCCCCCAGGCCCACGTCTCGAAATCGGGTAAAATTTACAAATTCAGAATCCTCACACTCTCACGAGTTCATACATACCAAAATTATCCAAATCCGATGTCAAATCCCCAATCAAAACTCGAAACTTAGGTCTAAGAACTTTTCCAAAATTTTCCCCAATTTCTCACCTCAAATCCGAAATTAAATGATAAAACTAACAATAGATTAATGGAATACAACTAGAAAGGGATAAGGAATTGTTACCCAATGATCTTCTCTTCAAAAACCCCACAGAATCGCCCAATCCCGAGCTCCAAATTTGATTTTCAAAGTTATGAACTCAAACCCTCAAAATTTCATATGTTTGTGCAGCGATTACCGTATCTACGGTCATGGGAGCGCACCTGCGGTCCCACACCTACCAAAAAGGCATCACAGGTGCGAAATTCACTTAACGGGCAGGGCCAGCATCTGCGGTAGCTTGGCCGCATTTGCGATCATCCAGCCGCACCTGCGGTTCCTGGAGCCTTGGCCTAATCTCGCTTCTGCGATCACCAAGCCGCTTTTGCGGCGCCGCAACTGCGGTCCCACACACGCAGGTGCGGTTATGACAGGTTCAGCAACCTCAAATTCTTCCTAAGTCCAATTCAACTTCTGTTAAGCACCTGAAACTCACCTGAGGCCCCTGGGACCTCAACCAAACATGCCAACCAATCCTAAAACAACATTCAAACTTGTTCCAACCTTCAGAACGCTCAAAACAACATCAAAACACCAATTTAACATCAGATTCAAGCCTAAGAACTCCAAAAACTCTCAAATTACGCTTTCGATCAAAAATCTATCAAACCTCGTCCGAATTACCTGAAATTTTGCAAGCACGTCACATTCAACACTACGGAGCTATTCAAACTTCCGAAATTCCATTCCGACCCATCTCTCTATCGAACCGGAACTTCAAAAATTCAAGTTTCGGCATTTCAAGCCTAAATGAGCTACGGACCTCCAAAACACAATCCGGACACGCTCCTAAACCCGAAATCACCCAACAGAGCTAACGGAACCAACAAAATTCCATTCCGAGGCCGTCTTCACACTGTTCCGACTACGGTCCAAATTCTAAAACTTGAGCACTCATTCAGGGACTAAGTGTCCAAAACTCTCCGAAACTCCAACTAAATCCTCCCGGCAACTCACAATAGCAGAAACAAACATGGGGAATGCAGTTAATAGGGGATCGGGGCGTTAATTCTTAAAACGACCGGCCGGGTCGTTACATCCTCCCACACTTAAACATTCGTTCGTCCTCGAACGAGCATAGAGACATACCTTAAGTTTGAAAGGATAAGGGTAACGGCTGCACATATCCTGCTCGGTCTCCCAAGTCGCCTCCTCGACCGGCTGATCCCGCCACCGAACCTTCACTGATGCAATGTTCTTTGACCTCAGCTTTCGAATCTGCCTGTCCAATATCGCCACTGGCTCCTCAACATAAGATAGATCCTTGTCCAACTGGATTGAATTGAAATCCAACACGTGCGATGGATCACCGTGATACCTCCGGAGCATCGAAACATGAAATACCGGATGAACTCCTGCGAAGCTGGGAGGTAAGGCAAGCTCATAAGCAACCTCCCCAACACGCCTCAATATCTCTAAAGGGCCAATAAACCTCGGACTCAACTTTCCTTTCTTCCCAAATCTCATAACGCCCCTCATAGGCGAAACCCGAAGCAGAACCCGCTCTCCAGCCTTATAGGAAACATCACGAACCTTCCGGTCCGCATAACTCTTCTGTCTGGACTGGGATGTGCGAAGTCTATCCTAAATCACCTTAACCTTCCCCAAAGCATCCTGTACCAAGTCTGTGCCCAATAATCTAGCCTCACCCGGCTCGAACCAACCCACCGGAGATCTACACCGCCTACCATATAAAGCCTCACACGGTGCCATCTGAATGCTGGACTGATAACTGTTGTTGTAGGCAAACTTCGCCAATGGCAAGAACTGATCCCAAGACCCTCCAAACTCAATCACACACGCACGGAGCATATCCTCAAGAATCTGAATAGTGCGCTCGGACTGCCCGTCCGTCTGAGGGTGAAATGATGTGCTCAACTCCACCCGCGCGCATAACTCATACTGTACGGCCCTCCAGAACCGTGATGTAAACTGAGTACCTCTATCTGAAATGACAGAAACTGGAATACTATGCAGACGGACAATCTCCCGGATATAAATCTACGCCAACCTCTCCAAAGAATATGTAGTACTCACATGAATGAAATACACAGACTTGGTCAGTCGATCCCTAATCACCCAAATGGCATCGAACTTCCTCAAAGTCCGTGGGAGCCCAACTACGAAGTTCATGGTGATCCGCTCCCACTTCCACTCCGGGATCTCTATCTGCTGAAGCAATCCACCCGGCCTCTAGTGCTCATACTTCACCTGCTGACAATTGAGGCACCGAGCTACAAACCCAACTATATCTTTCTTTATTTGCCTCCACCAATAGTGCTGCCTCAAATCCTGGTACATCTTCGCGGCACCCGGATGAATGGAATACCGCGAACTATGAGCCTACTCTAGAATCAACTCCCGAAGCCCATTAACATTGGGTACACAAACTCGACCCTGCATCCTCAATACCCCGTCATCACCAATGGTCACATCTCTGGCATCGCCATGTGAACCTTGTCCTTGAGGACAAGCAAATGAGGGTCATCAAACTGACGCTCCCGGATACGATAAAACAAGGAAGATCTAGTGACCACGCATGCTAGAACTCGACTGGGCTCCGAAAGATCAGATCTCACAAACTGGCTGGCTAAGGCCTGATCATCCATCGCCATGAGCCTCTCTACTGCTGGTAAATAAGCTAAACTCCCCAAGCTCTCTGCCCGGCGGCTCAAAGCATCGACCACCACATTGGCCCTGCCCGGGTGATACAAAATAGTGATATCATAGTCCTTCAGCAGCTCTAGCCATCTCCTCTGACGCAAATTAAGGTCCTTCTGCTTGAACAGATGTTGCAAACTCCGGCGATCAGTATAAATCTCACAAGGCACACCGTACAAATAGTGATGCCAGATCTTCAAGGCGTGAACAATAGCAGCTAACTCGAGATCATGGACAGGATAATTTTTCTCATGTACCTTCAACTGTCTGGACGCGTAGGCAATCACCCTACCATCCTGCATCAATACCACCCCAAGGCCAACAATTGAGGCATCACAATAGACAGTATAAGACTCCGAACCGATAGGCAATATCAAAACTGGGGCTGTAGTCAAAGCTGTCTTGAGCTTCTAAATGCTCTCCTCACACTCTTCCGTCCACTGGAACGGAGCACCCTTCTGGGTCAGCCTGGTCATAGGTGCTGCAATAGATGAAAACCCCTGAACAAATCGACGGTAATAACCCGTCAAGCCAAGAAAACTACGGATCTCTGGAGCTGAGGATGGCCTGGGCCAACTCTGCACTGCTTCCTCTTTCTTCGGATCCACCTTTATTCCCTTACTAGATACCACGTGACCCAATAATGCCACGGATCCAACTAAAACTCACATTTCGAGAACTTAGCATATAATTTTTTCTCCCTCAAAGTCTGAAGCACTGTCCTCAGGTACTGCTCATGATCTTCCCGACTCCGGGAATATACCAAATGTCATTAATAAAAACAATGACAAATGAGTCAAGATATGGCCGGAATACACTGTGCATCAAATGCATAAAGGCTGTTGGGGCATTGGTCAGCCCAAATGACATAACAAGGAACTCGTAATGACCATACCGAGTCCTGAAGGCAGTCTTCGGGATATCTGGCTCCCAAATCCTCAACTGATGATAGCCTGAACGCAAGTCAATCTTAGAAAACAGACAAGCACCCCGTAACTGATCAAACAGGTCATCAATACGAGGCAAAGGATAATGGTTCTTCATTGTAACCTTGTTCAACTGGCGATAATCAATACACATACCCATAGAACCATCCTTTTTCTTCACAAACAATACAGGAGCGCCCAAAGGTGATACACTGGGCCGAATGAAACCCTTATCAAACAATTCCTGTAACTGCTCCTTCAACTTCTTCAACTCATGAGGAGCCATACGGTACGGAGGAATAGAAATGGGCTAAGTGCCCGGCAACATATCAATGCCAAAATCAATATCTCTATCGGGCGGCATGTATAGAAGATCAACTGGAAACACATCAGAGAAATCTCGTACTACCGGGACTGAATCAACTGTAGGGATATCAATACTGACATCTCTAACATAAGCTATATACCCGTCACACCCCTTCTCAACCATACGTTGAGCCTTAAGGAATGAAATAACTCTACTGGAAGTATGATCTAAGGTACCCCTCCACTCTACTCGCGGTACACCTAGCATAGCCAGCGTCATGGTTTTCGTATGACAATCAAGAATAGCATAATGAGGCGACAACCAGTCCATGCCCAGAATAACATCAAAGTCTACCATGCTGAGCAATAACAAATCGGCTCTGGTCTCAAAACCACTAAGAGCAACCAAACACGACCGATAAACGCGGTCCACAACAAGAGAATCTCCAACAAGAGTAGAAAGATAAAAGGAGAACTCAAAGAATCCTGATATACATCCAAATACGGGGCAAAATAAGAGGACACATAAGAATAAGTGGAGCCTGGATCGAATAGAACCGATGCATCTCTATGACAGACCAAGATAGTACCTGTGATGATAGAATCGGAGGCAATAGCCTTAGTACGGGCAGGAAAGGCATAGTATCTGGCCTGGCCTCCCCTACGAGGGCGACCTCTACCTCCCCGACCTCCACCTCTAGCTGGCTGAGCAGGTGGGGTAGCAACTGGTGCTGTGATCATAGCCTGAGAACTTTGCGGGGCGCGTTGCGGCTGAGAAGTCTGTGGAGGTGCAGCCCTCCCAAGTCTAGGGCAATCCCTCACCACATGGCGTGGGTCACCATACTAAAAACAAGCTTTGGGAGGACGTGGAGGCTGTGACTGGCTCGGGCCAGGTCTGCTGGACTGACCGCTGGAAGCACCCCGCGCAGGAGGCGCACTAGATACTGGAGGTGCATAATCTAAGGTCTAGGAGGAGCTGGAATACCACTGGCTGCTGGAAGAGCTAAATGAACAGGGTGACTCATATAGCCCCTACCACGACGAGCTGAAGCTGGGGCAAGGGCACCAGAATAATGGCCCGACTCTCGAGACCTCTTGGCCTCCCTCTCATCTCTGTCCCGAGCATGCATACCCTCTACTCTCCTAGCAATGCTCACTACATGCTGATAAGAAATATCCATCTCCAACTCCCGAGCCATACTATACCTGATGCTAGGAATGAGCCCCTCAATAAACCGGCGGACCTTCTCGCGAACAGTAGAAAACAAAGCTGGTGCATGTCTAGCCAAGTCGGTGAAACGGACAGCATACTCCGAGACAGTCATAGTACCCTGGCGCAAATGCTCAAGCTCTACGCGCCAAGCGTCCCTGAGACTCTGGGAGCATACTCTCTCGTGAACAAATCTGAAAATTGAGCCCAAGTAAGGGAAGCTACCTCATTCGGACTGTCTAACTCATAAGCATGCCACCATTGATAGGCGGCTCCTCGAAGCTGGAAGGTTGTGAAGGAAACCCCGCTAGATCCTGATATACCCATGGTACGGAGGATACGGTAGCAATCCTCTAGAAATCCAAGAGCATAATCTAAGGCTAGTCCACTGAATGTAGGAGGTTGATACTTCTTGAACCTCTCAAGCCTCTTCTGCTCCTCCTCTGAAGCTACTGCCCTCTCCTCGGGCTGAGCTGGGGCTACCGGCTGTACCGGAGCAATCTCTGGACCTGATCAACATGCACTCACTGCTCAGGAGTACGGGTGGCGGGAGTCTGTGCTCCTCCCCCGGCCTGGGATGTAGTTGCAGCAAGGAGAAGCAACCCTGCCTGAGCTAGAGTGGTGTACATAGTCATAAACTGCGCTAGAGTCTCCCAGAGTGCTGGAGTAGTAGTAGCAGTAGGCGTATCAGGTGTTGGACTCCGGCTGGAACTCCTGGTGGCACCTCGGTGGCTGCTCGCGCGGGTGCTCTGGCTGCACCACGTGCGCGTCCTCGGCCTCTACCCCGGCCCCGGCCTCTGACGGCTCCAGTAGGGGGTGCGGGTGCCTGATCATCTCGGGTAGCACGTGTCCTCACCATCTGTGATAGAATAGAAGACAGAAGTTTAGAATTGTGATATGAAAAATCTCGCACGACAAGGAAATCAAATGAAGTGGAATTTTCTTAACAGTTACATAGCCTCTCGTAGATAAGTACAGACGTCTCCGTACCGGTCCGTGAGACTCTAAACAACCGGCTTATGATTCATGACTCCTATGAACCTAGAGCTCTGATACCAAATTGTCACGACCCCAGTTCGCCCTTCGTGAACTATCGTGACGGGACCTAATCTCTACGACTAGGTAAGCCTAACAAATTGCGGAAAAAGAAACAACAGAATAAAACAAATAAAAACTTACGGAATAAACATAGTGGAGGTTTAAAGATGCCGCTCGGCATATACAATACAACTCTCAAACTGAAACTACATTTCCCAAAACCTGGAATCTCATGAAATCACAAGCCGTGGAATAACTACAGTGTTCTAACTCCAGAGTGTCTAAACAAAAAGAAATACAGAAGGGCTAATGCTACATGAGAGAGAATAGAAAGGGACTCCTCGGTCTGCGGACGCGGCAGACATACCTCAAAGTCTCTGATGGATCACCCCGCCTCAAGGATAGTAGGACTGAGTCGAAGTACCTGGATTAGCACATGAAAATCATGCATAGGAAGTGCATGAGTACACCACCGCGGTACTCAGTAAGTTCCAAGCCTAACCTCGATCAGGTAGTTACGAGGAAGGTCAGGGCCCTACTGATTATAGCTGAAAAACAAGGTAAAACAGTATAGAATACAACAATATAATTAAATGCTAACAGTAAGAAGTATCACAGGATAATAAGAATAACAATAACTATAACAGAGATAAAATAACTACAAAAGCAATGCCGCTCAACATAAAGATAACAACTGGGGATCTCTCAGTATCCCGAGGATCTCTTAGTATCCTCAATATGTGTACTGGGGATCTCTCATTATCCCGAGGATCTCTTAGTATCCTCAATATATATATATGCTGGGGATCTCTCGGTATCTCAAGGATCTCTTAGTATCCTCAATATACGTGCTGGGGATCTCTCGGTATCCCGCACTACAGTCCAAATCAGTATAGGTGAAGAGGATCTCCCGAAATACAAATCCGTAGTCGCAAAGCAAACAAGCAGGGGGATCTCCCAGGATACCGTCCCGTAGTCCCAAAGTAAACAAACATTAGCAACACGAAGAATACTCCATTCAGTTCAAATTTCATACCAAGGTAAAAATAGGTATTTCTAACCTAGCATGCCACACATAATCCAAATAAGGCAGTTTGAGCAAGTAAAGCAATTAAGGCGATTAGACATGCTTCCCTAAGCTAACAGCAGTCTTAAATTGCAAATAGTATAAGCAGGAAAGGAAACACAATTAGAGTTACTTAATGAAAACAGGCTTTTCAACAATTAGCACAAGTACGCACTCGTCACCTCAGGAACAAGGCATTTCAAATATCAGCAATATCAAATCCTAAGGGGAGTTTCCCCCACACAAGCTTAGGCAAGCCACTTACCTCGAACCGACTCAAAATCAACTCGAAACCACGCTCTTGCCACGAGTACTCGACTCCAAATGGCCCAAATCTATTCAATTCAATTGCATAATATGAATATAACTTCAAATAACTGATTCCACTAGTTAAATTCTAAGCTAATACGCGAAATTAGGAAAAATGACCAAAACACCCCCGGGCACACGTCTCGAAATCGGGTAAAATTTATAAATTTAGAATCCTTACACTCTCATGAGTTCATACATACCAAAATTATCCAAATCTGATGTCAAATCCCCAATCAAAACTCGAAACATAGGTCTAAGAACTTTTCCAAAATTTTCCCCAATTTCAATCCTCAAATCCGAAATTAAATGATAAAACTAACAATAGATTAATAGAATACAACTAGAAAGGGATAAGGAATTGTTACCCAATGTTCTTATCTTCAAAAACCCCATAGAATTGCCCTACCCCGAGTTCCAAATTTGATTTCAAAGTTATGAACTCAAACCCTCAAAATTTCATATTTCTGCCCAGCGATTACCGCGTCTGCGGTCATAGGAGCGCAGCTGCGGTCCCGTACCTGCGGCCGTATTTGCGGGCCACTCAGCCACACCTGCGGTTCCTGGATCCTTGGCCAAATCTCGCTTCTGTGATCACCAAGCCGCTTCTGCGGCACCGCACCTGCGGTCCCACACACGCAGGTGCGGTTATGACAGGTTCAGCAACCTCAAATTCTTCCTAAGTCCAATTCAACTTCCGTTAAGCACCCGAAACTCACCCGAGGCCCCCGGGACCTCAACCAAACATTCCAACCAATCCTAATACAACATTCAACCTTGTTCCAACCTTCGGAACGCTCAAAACAACATAAAAACACCAATTTAACATCGGATTCAAGCCTAAGAACTCCAAAAACTCTCAAATTACGCTTTCGATCAAAAAGTCTATCAAACCTCGTCTGAATTACCTGAAATTTTGCAAGCACATCACATTCAACACTATGGAGCTACTCAAACTTTCGAATTCCATTCCGACCCCGATATCAAAATCTCACTATCGAAACGGAAACTTCAAAAATTCAACTTTCGGCATTTCAAGCCTAAATGAGCTACGGACCTCCAAAACACAATCGGAACACGCTCCTAAACCCGAAATCACCCAACGGAGCTAACAGAACCAACGGAATTCCATTTTGAGACCGTCTTCGCACTATTCCGACTACGGTCCAAATTCTAAAACTTAAGCTCTCATTTAGGGACTAAGTGTCCTAAAATTCTCCGAAACTCCAAATAAATCCTCCCGGCAACTCACAATAGCAGAAACAAACATGGGGAATGCAGTTAATAGAGGATCGGGGCGTTAATTCTTAAAACGACCGGCCGGGTCGTTACATCACGAGATTTGTTTAGTATCTAATTCCATTACTTATATATTCGTTCATCCTTTTTGCTTGCTTTGATGGGCCAATAGCTAGATTTTGGATTTCTTCTTGTATTTTCTCACCTGCCATATGTATCTTCTCAACCTACAAATAAGCAAGAACTAATTAAAAATTGATATATATATATATATATATATATATATATATATATATATAGTGTGTGTGTGTGTGTGTGTGTGTGTATGTGAGTGTAGAAGTATTTTAGCTGGTTCACAATTACATGTTTTCTAAACCATATGTGAAATTTTTCATTGTGATTTTATCCACATCATGTCTCAATAGACGAGGATTTTGCTTCTTGATTTCTTTTATATGCTCACTACGAAAGTAAAACACTTAAAAACTTAATAAAAGAAATTATAAATATTATTAGTTAATAATTAATTATAAAGCAGAATATTATTGAATACTTATTCGCGGTATGGCGTTATGGGAGCAGATTATATAAAACATATATGTGTGCTTGGGCATGAGTAATGTCATCAGGCGTAAACCCATCAATATTAGTTGACTGACGACCCTCTTGATTTGGAATCTCATTATACAAATCATAATTTTTTAAAGGTCTATTTAACTTTGTTCCACATCATGTAGATATCTTGAGCAGAATGTCAGGCACTCTTCTATCCAATATCCCTCTGCAATTGAACCTTCTGGATTTCTTCTTGTAACGACCCGACCAGTCGTTTTGAGCTCTAGCGCGTCGTTCAGCAGTTTGAAGCCCTGAGTAGCTTCACTTCAGGTATCATGACTTGTACGCATGGTCGGAATTGAATTCCGGGAAGTTCGGAGTTGATTTGGAGAAAGAATTCTCATTTCAGAAGCTTTAAGTTGAAGGGATTGACTAAGATTGGATTTTTGAGTAAACGACCTTGGAATCGGGATTCGAAGGTCTCAGCAGGTTCGTATGATGATTCCGGACCTGGGCGTATGTCCGGATCGGGTTTTGGAAGACTTGGGAACGTTTCGGCACCTATTGTGGAAGCTATCATTTTTGGAAGAATTTCATAAGTTTTGGGTTGAAGTGCATTTCAGTGTTATCGAAGTCCATTTGGGATTCCGAGTCTAGGAATAGCTCCGTATGGTGATTCTGGTATTGGGAGCGTGATCGGAAGTGAATTCGGAGGTTCGTGAGTCATTTTGGAGTCATTTGGCTAAAGATAGAAATTAGAAGGTTTTTGAGAAGTTTGACCGAGAGTTGACTTTTTGATACCGGGGTCGGATTCTGATTCTGGAAGTTGGAGTAGGTCCGTAATGTCGAATATGACTTGTGTGCAAAATTTGAGGTCAATCGGACGTGATTTGATAGGTTTAAGCATCGAAAGTAAAAGTTTGAAATTTTAAAGTTCATTAATCTTGAATTGGAGTGTGATTTATGGCTTTAGCATTGTTTGGCGTGATTTGAGGCTTCGAGCAGGTAGGTGTTATGTTATGGGACTGAGTGGTATGATTGGACGGGGTCCCGGGGGCCTCGGGTGAGTTTTGGACGTCCGGGAGGAGTTGAAAACACACAAGATTTTCTGGTGTTCTTGGCACCAGTTGCAGGTCTCGCAAATGCGTGAAAATGTTCGCAAATGCGAACCTCGCATTTGCAATGAAAGCTTCACAATTGCGAAGAAGCCTCGCCTGGGCTTGGATCACATTTGATATAAAGGTAGTCGCATTTGAGAGCCTGACAGGGTTCGCATTTGCGAGTTCTTGGTCGCATTTGCGACCTTGGCAGGGGAGGCCCAAGTTCAGATTTGCAATAGTTTTGTCGCATTTGCGACCATCGCATTTGCAAACCAGGTGTCGCAAATGCGACATCTGAGGCCTGTGCACAGCCATTAATTTCGAGACTTTGACCTTTTAGCTCATTTCCTTTCATCTCTTGGGCGATTTTGGAGCTTTTGGAAGAGGCTTCTCACCTAGCACTTTGAGATAAGTAATTTCTACACAACATGAGTTAAATACATATATTATGGGTAGATTAACATGTGAAAATTAGGGAAAATCAAGGGTTTTAGATGTAAAACCTAGGGTTTGATAAAAACAAGATTTAACCACGAAATTTGTTATGGAATTGAGTAAAATCATATATTCTTGATCCTTAGGTTATGGGTAACAACTTTTTTCAAAAATTTCCGGAATCCGGGCACGTGGGCCTGGGGATGAATTTTAGGAACCTTGCATTTAGGGTTGGGAAATTGGTTTAATAAGTTGAATATGAACTTTTGAGCATGTATTGACGTGTTCTTACCCCATTTGAATAGGTTTTGGGTCGTTCAGCTCCAATTTGGAGGTTTGAGCGCGTTCTGCAATTGGGATATAGGCTTCAAAGCGAGGTGAGTCTCCTTTCTAACCTTGTAAGAGGGAATTGTCCCCATAGATGAATTAATTGAATATGTGCTGTTATTTGTGGGGGCTACGTACGCACGAGGTGACGAGAGTCCGTGCGTAGCTACTATTATGCTTAAGTTCGGGTAGTCTAGGACCCAAAAGCATGCTTACTTGCAATATTTGATATCTCGTTGTCAATTTAAAAGTGCATAAAACATATTGAATGTGTAAATCAATATCTAAACGACTAGTCATTGTTTCCTTGATTTTTAAAAGAGGAATTTGCCTTTTTCTTGGATAACTACTCCTTGATGAACTCTTGATTGACTATTCGAATGTATTTATATATTGTGGAGCGGGCCTAACGCCCTCGGCAGATTAAATAGATGCATCTATGGTTCACGCCATTCGGCCCTCTGGCAGTGCACACTTAAATATTGTTGGATCGGGCCGTACGACCTCGGCATGATTTGCGCATGCTTGTATTGCTTGCCTTGAAATTTATTGAAGTGATATTGTTTCTTCCCGGTTTGAGAATAAATTTATAAATGATGAAAATGAATTTGGGAATTTCCTATAAAAGAAAGACTTATTTACTTGCTTCATTCTATTGAATTACAATCATGTCTATAAAAATCCTCGATTTATTATATTACTGACGTATCATTATTGGACCACTAGTAAGTGTCGAAGTCGACCTCTCGTCTCTACTTCTTCGAGAGTAGACGAGATACTTAATGAGTACACGTTGTTTTCGTACTCATGCTACACTTGCTGTGCATTTTTGTTGCACGTGCATATGTATTTCTAGTGGCCTACTGAGCGTAGCAGCATGGATGATATGGGGACTAGGTGAGCTGCATTTCTCGAGGTGACCTGCAGCCAGTATAGTCTCTTTAAGCGTATTATATTTATTTTCTGTCCAATTTGTATTCTGGACAGTTATTATACTTATTTCAATTTCTTAGTAATTGCTCATGTACTTGTGATACCGGGTTCTGGGGTGTCTATGGGATTAGTCAGCATTTTGAAATTGTTAAAGATATCGTTATTTATTTAGTGGAATTTATTTTTTATTGTTTAAATGTATAAAAGAAGTGAATTCAGAAATATCTAAATCGAGAAGTTACTAGTTATTTAGTGTTGGCTTGCCTGACAATGGTGTCCGCCATCACGACCCTTAGTGGATTTTGGGTCGTGACAACATGGTATCAGAGCATTAGGTTCCCTTAGGTCTCACGAGTCATGAGCAAGTCTAGTAGAGTCTCGAGGATCGGTACGGAGACGTCTGTACTTATCTTCGGGAGGCTACAGGGCTGTTAGGAGCATTTCCCTTTTTAATTTCCTCATCGTGCGATTCGATTCCTTTGAGGCTTATGCCTTTATTTCCTTCCCAATCAATCCTATGCGACGCGAAGCGCTTATTATAAATCAAGAATTGAGGAATTTTAAAGGTACTACAGAGGTGGTGCTGGATGCTTCTCCCTGCGTAGTTGATTTGACTATTGTCATCGCCTTGTGGAAGGATATTCTGTCGTTTCAGCTCAGTAGTCGTACTTCTGAGAGCTCTAAGGCTAGGCACAAGTTGCCATGGTACTTATGAACGGTTATCGCGCAGTATTGATGTGATTCAGTATTTTATTCCCGGGGCAGTGAATGACTTGAAGAGAGGTTTACTCAGTGCATGATTTGGAGATTCGATATTTTATTCCCGACGGGGGAAAGGCAGTCGGGCTAAGAATGTTCGGATTTGGATTGATGGAGTAACGAGGCATGGTATTTACGAGCGTGGTGGAATTTTCATCTGTGATGAGGTGTCGTTGTCCTTGTTGAATGTACTAAGTTTGCCAGCATCATGACCTTCTACAATTCGACCTGGGAGCAGGATATTGTAAGATAGTATTGAAGAAGCGGCTGTCAGAGATCGCGAGGTGCGGTGGTTCAGGATTGAATGTGTATTTCTAATGCTGAAGGCTCGAGAAAGATGATCTTCGGAAAGGTTTAAAAGTTAGTAGCGGTCTATTGATTCAAGTGCTACTGAGATAGGTTTTGATCTAAGGCATCAGCTGAGCAGCCAAGGATGAGGAAGGACATATGGGAAGTGTTATGTGGTGGTTAAATTTCTCGAAGGCCAGGTGTAAGAAGCGGAAGTCGAGTAGTTGCTTAACGAAGAAGGGTTTGGCCAAAGTGGGAGAGTGGCAGAATAGCGAATGGGTCTGTGGTAGGATGACTACACACCCGGAGAAAAAGTCTAGAGTGAGTTAGGATTCGGGGTGGACAGTGACTGGGTTTACGGAATTGACTTGAAATACCGGCTATTACACGGAGGGGGATCTGATACGACTGGAAGGAGTTGCATGATATGAAGAAGGATGCAATATGACTTTGAATTGGAAGATATTATCGCATATTTAGATGATTTCCATAAGCAGTGAACAGAATAGTACAATTGGTGAATGAGTACGGACTCAGGATGGGTTATTGATGTTGTAGTGGTTGTGCCCCGTGCAGTGACGTGGGGAGATGTCGATGCGTAATTTCCGCATGTGGGTTATCCTGCGAGCAGGTTAGCAGTCGCGTGGTTAGCGAAGCTTCTGCGAAGAATTTTACTGGCTATACGGTAAAGAGATCGGTCATGTGAATGTGATCAATGATTCAGAGTATTCATAAAGGGTTATACAGGAAGGTTTCGAGGAACTTGGCGGGTTGGTTATGCTAGATCATGTCAACAATGAAGAAAGAATCTTGTTGGGTTCCAGAGTTGTGTAATGGTGGCTTCAAGCTAAGTAGAAGAGTCCCACCGCCTACGATTGGGTTGTATGATTACCTTCCTTTGAGGTTTCGGGTTATTAGCGTATTGGTAAGTTGTTTCGGCTAAGGGAAAAGAATATAAGTGGTAGTTTGAGCAAAAGAATTGGTAACAGTGTGCTATAGTTGGCCATGTTGGCTCATGTTCAGGCTTTGGGAAGACTCGAAATTTGTGTCTCGTACGGAGGTGATTTACAAGGAAGTGATTCAATCGGGTGCTCCATGGGGATGGCTATTCGTGTGCCAGCGGAGCCTTGGAGTTGATTACATTCGGGACCAAGCCAGAGTGGGTGACTCTCAACAACGGTCCTAGTGAATTCAAAAGTTAAAATGTGGTGCCTAAAGTTTTCAAGCCCGCGGTATGGTTAAGAAATGAGCTTTTGTGGCGGATTATGATAAGAGGCTCGGGATGTTTTATGATATTTTTGACTCGCAGTGTAGCATTTGGAAGAATGAGAGGAAATGACTTCGGATTCATGGTAAAGTTACCAGAATGGGCATACCAGTTGAAAATGCGAATATGCGCCCAAGGGAGGCATGAGTCGGTTCATGGGATTTGAGACAGCATGGTCTCGTGATACAAGGCCACTCGGGATGAGTGCGGATTGAGTGCTTTATGTGTTGGATGGAGTTATGATTATTTCTAAGGCAATCAAGGATGAAATTTAAGAAGTTAGATTGGTTAGCCATGGTGGAATCAGCATAGTGGTGGTGGTACGTACGAGGCTCGAGGGCTGCCGTAATTGATTATATTTGGAAGTATTCAAGTATTATGGCCTATCCTGTGTAGGCGGATCCCGGAAGGGTTATGGTGGTTTAGACCACTGCTTGAGGATTTGAATGTCCTACGGTTATGAGAAGTTACTCGCATATTGTTATGGTTCTCTTGGAATGAGTGAAGTAAAAAGGTTTCTTTATGATGAAGTGTATACTCTATTAGTGATTTAGGAGTCATGATGAAATTCCTATACTATCGCATATTGGCATGTTAGGTGCAGTGAGCGGTATGAAATTTGAAAGTGAGGATCAAGGTTGCGGTTCGGTGTTGGCAAGGATGTCACGAGCTCGGATGAGCAGGAAAGGGATTTGAATGTTTAGAGTAAGCTGGCATTGTCTTTGGCGTCACCTGAGGTCGGTGTTTTGTGAAACAGGCTTTACAACCTGGTTATGGATTCTTGAATTACTTTATAGCGTTAGTGCGGCCGGTGGTATGGATGTGCAGACTCTTTATCTGGTGCGGAAGGTCGTGGGAGCGTGTCTCACGGGGAGATTGTATAAGTGTGACATGTAGTCACCCGATTGATTGAAGAATGAAACCAAGTATGAAGATTGTGGTGATATCATTAATTTGAGAACTTATGCCTGGAGGGCACTCGGTTTATTGGATTGTGGACTGTGGAAGAATACTCCGGTGATGATGGTTGCTCTTGTGTGTTATGGAAAATTAAAAAGGGGGATTATTATGGACCCAGGAAAGATTATTGGCATAGTTCGGTAATATCGCATAATCGATATGTGGGCCGCATAGTCGTCGCATAATCCCCTTGGAATTTTTGCGAGGAGCAGTTCTCCGGTGCATTATGCGACCGCAAAACAGGTATGCGGACCGCATTCTTGTCGCATACCCAGACAGTTTGTTCAGGTTTTTGAAGCCATTTTTGCGGTCCATTTTGCGGGCAGCAAGTCCATTATGCGATCTAATTCGCAGATCTGAGTCGGGGCTCCAAATTTTTAAATTTTAAACCCGAACCCCTATCGTTATATCTTATTGCAATGGCTCATTTTGAGCCTATTTCCTGGTGCTTTTAGAATGACAAAGAGGGTCTAAGAGAGGGGAAGTGCCCTTCATCTCAATTGCTCCACAAATTCTTGTTAAAACATTGAAGATAATCAAGTGAGGCCCCTAAATCTTCATCCAAGGAGGTAAGACTTCATCACCTCAGCTCTTAATTTTAAACAAAGCTATAAGGGGTCATTAGTGAGCCAATTCATGGGGATAAGGGTGATTACGTTGCATGCATGTATTCTTAGAAGATATGGGAAAATTATAAACAGAGAGGCATGGGAATGGGTTGGTGTAATCTTGCATAAAAAGACCATAAGACCTTAATGAACATTCAATGCTTGATAAAATGCTCAATTGAGCTAAAATTATAATCTTTTCCTGATTAAGGGTTCAATTGTACTGCATTGCTTAAATAGATTGAAGTTGCGAACATTCCGGAACATTATAGGATTAAGGAAAGCTCAAGTGAGGTATGTATGGCTAAAACCCCGTCTTTTTAGAAATCGAGCTCCGTTGGTGCTTGTGTAAATGCGGTAAGATTAAAGTTGGATTGTTTTATTGATTGTTATTTCACATGAATTGGTGTTGCAACTTTATATACGTGAAAGATGTGTTTCAATATGATCAATGTGCTATTCTTGATAACTTGAAAAGGTGCGAAGAATATGAATCATGTATTAAAATGCTTAGACCTTAAATCAAGATTGAAGTTGCGTTTGTTGTGCCATCTACGTGAAGTCTTATCTATGCTTACAATTTAAATTGCTCTTGTGTGCAGCTACTGTCCTAAATGGCAAAGCTAATATTGAAATTGGGAATGATGTGAAATGTGGCCTAGTGCCAAGAATGATGTGATAGTTGTGGCCCCAAGTGCCTATGAAATGATATATGTGAAACGAGATGATTACTGAGAAGGGAACAATTCCTTGGTAAGGCGGCCTAGCCGATCGGGCCGAGATCGGACGCCATGCCGCACACATGGTGGTATTGTGCTGATATTGAATTTCGAAAAAAGGGAAAATGAGATTGTGACTGAAGTATAAGTCTCAAATGAGGCAACCTAGCCGATCGGGTCGAGCTCGGACTCCGCTCAAGATAGCGGTGGTATTGTGAACAAAGATGAACGGTGAGGAATGCCCCAAACTAAAAGCTATGGAAAAATGATGTGAAAATTGTATGATTCTTCTATTTGATAATGTTGTCATTGTTTAAAGATTTTGAGTATATTTGTGATTTCCTTATTCTTGTATGAAAGTTCTTTCTATCTAGATGGTGTTTAGTTATACATACTAGTATTATTCCATGGTACTAACGTCCCTTTTGCCAGGGGCGCTACATTTTTAAATGAATGTAGGTGGCTCTTTAGCGGACAGTGCCGATCGTGCATAGCGGAGTGTCCTCCTCTCGAAGTCTTGGTGAGCCCCTTTTTCCTTGAAGGGGTTATGTTGTACATCTTTTGTTGTAGACTTCCACATTTGAGGTATAGTCGGGGCCTTGTTGCCGACGTTGTCATAATTTGTCCTTTGTATCTATAGAGGCTCCGTAGACGTTGTGTGGGTTATGTATGGGTGTTGGATGGGTTAATGAACTGTGTTATAACTCTATACTCTAGTTCGTCTAAACTATAACTGTATGAAATCTTGGAAACTTAGCCAAGATTTAAGATTTGTGATATAAAAATGAACTAACAAAGTTGAATGTTTGATTTTGCTATTGTCTAAATAAACGAAAGCATGGCTTCCTTAATCGTATTGAGTTGGGTATAAAGTGTTTATAAGGCTTGCTCAGTTGGGTTCACTCGATTGAGCGCCGGTCGCGCCTCCCGAGGTTGTGGCGTGACAAACTTGGTGGTAGAAGTGTATGGGAGTACCATATGGAGTTTGCCCGCCTATCCAAATATGCTATTCACATGTAGCCCACAATGGAGGTTAGGGTGCGCCGGTTTGTTCAGGGCCTTAACCCTTTGACTATTAATGAGGCTTCTACAACTGCATTGAATTCTAACATGAACTATGGGAAGATGGTAGCATTTGCTCAAGCCCCAGAGAACCGCAAACTGAAGAACAGAATGGAGAGAGAGGGTAACAGGAAGACCCGGTCTTCGGGCAACATGGGTGAGTCACTAGGTAGGGGAAGATCAGCTTTCCGGGGAGGATCATCAGGGTCGTCCCAGTCTGTTGCACAGTCTTCAGCCAGTGTACCGCCATCAGGGCCCAACCAGCAGTAGCAGTGGAGTCGTTTCAGGCCCAGTCAGGGCGACAGGGGATCCCACCAGCAAGGTCGGTCAGGAGAGAGATCCCAGCAGTAGTAGAGGTCCCCGTGCCCCAGGTGCGGGAAGATGCACTCGGGGATTTGCTACATGGAGTTGCCCGTATGTTATGGATGTGGGATGAGGGATCATATTCAGAGGGATTGTCGTGTATCCCGCCAGGGAGAGGGCAGGGGCACATCACAGCCAGCCAGCCCAGCAGCTGCTACATCTTCAGCCCCCTCTCCAGCTCGAGGTACCCCAGCACCCGCGGGGCGTGGTGCAGCTAGGGGTGGTGCGCAGAGTTCGGGAGGACCTAGCCGGTTCTATGCTATGAGTGGTCGCCAGACTGCATAGGCTTCTCCAGATGTTGTTACAAGTATTCTGACTGTCCAATCTCATGATGTGTATGCACTTATTGACCCCGGTTCCACCTAGTCCTATATTACCCCTTTTGTTGCTATGAAATTTGGGATAGAATCGGATCAGCTTCGTGAGCCATTTTCGGTGTCTACTCCGGTTGGTGAGACAATTACGGCTGCTCGAGTTTATAGAGGTTGTGTTGTCACTGTACGTGGTAGGGATACCATGGCCGATCTTATTGAATTGGGAATGGTCAGTTTTGATGTAATAATGGGAATGGAATGGCTTTATTCATATTTTGCCAAGCTTGATTGTCGGACTAGAACTATGAGGCTTGAGTTCCCTAATGAGCCCATTGTTGAATGGAAGGGGGATAATAGAGTGCCTAAAGGTCGGTTTATTTCTTACCTTAAGGCCGCAAAGATGATCAAGAAGGGGTGCATCTATCATCTAGTTTGGGTTACGGACACAGATGCCGAGGCACTTAGTCTTGAGTCTGTGCCAGTTGTGAATGAATTTCCGGATGTCTTTCCAGATAAGCTCCCCGGGGTCCCACCAGACAGGGAGATTGACTTTGGGATCGATGTGATGCCAGGCATGCAGCCTATATCAATTCCACCTTACAGAATGGCACCGACAGAATTGAAAGAGCTAAAAGAACAATTGAAGGATTTGCTAGAGATGGGTTTCATTCGGCCAAGTGTGTCACCATGGGGCGCACTGGTTTTGTTTGTAAGGAAGAAAGATGGGTCGCTACGGATGTGTATTGACTACCGGCAACTTAACAAAGTCACAATGAAAAATAAATACCCTCTACCAAGGATAGATGACTTGTTTGATCAATTTTTTTTTAAAAATCCACTAGGCGGAGCGCCTAGGGCTAGTTTTTATATATCTAAACAAGGAAATAAAACAAAGTCACATGTTTTCTTACTAGAAGCAAGACGATATAATTTGTAAACTACATAGGTCCTATTATCAATATTTGGGATTGTAGGTCCAATACTGATATTAACAATTAAGCTAAGACTGAAACTTAAGAATGTATCAAAACTAGCCACTTTCTGCGTTGTTTGATCAATTGCAAGGTGCTATGTGTTTTTCAAAAATTGACTTGCGGTCCGGGTATCATCAATTGAAGATAAGAGAGCAGGATATTCCAAAAATAGCTTTCAGGACTCGGTATGGACACTTTGAATTTCTGGTGATGTTTTTTGGGCTAACAAATGCCCCGGCAGCTTTCATGGATCTTATGAATTGAGTCTTCAAGCCTTTTCTAGACTCCTTCGTGATAGTGTTCATTGACGATATTCTTGTGTATTCCCGAAGTCGAGAGGATCATGCTAACCATCTCAGGGCAGTTCTGCAGACTCTTCAGCAACACCAATTGTATGCGAAATTTTCGAAATGTGAATTTTGGCTTGAATCTGTCGCGTTCTTGGGTCATGTCGTCTCCTGGGAAGGAATTATGGTTGATCCTAAAAAGATTGTAGTAGTAAAGAATTGGCCTAGACCTACCACTCCAACAGAGATTCGCAGTTTCTTGGGTTTGGCTGGGTACTATAGAAGGTTTGTGGAGGGATTTTCTACTCTTGCCTCTCCATTGAATAAATTGACCCAGAAAGCAGTTAATTTCCAGTGGTCCGATGCTTGTGAAAGGATCTTTCAAGAATTGAAATCAAGATTGACTACAACACCGGTATTAACCTTGCCAGAGGGTATAGAGGGGTTTGTGGTGTATTGCGTTGCTTCAAGGATCGGGCTTGGGTGTGTGTTAATGCAACATGGCAAGGTTATAGCCTACGCTTCTAGGAAACTCAAGAATCATGAAAAGAATTATCCAACCCATGACCTAGAGCTTGCGGCAGTGGTGTTTGCGCTAAAGATTTGGCGACATTATCTATATGGGGTCCATGTGGATGTATTCACGGACCACAAGAGCCTTCAATATATTTTCAAGCAGAAGGAGTTGAATCTAAGACAGAGAAGATGGCTAGAGTTACTCAAGGACTATGACATTGATATTCTCTATCACCTGGGAAAGGCTAATGTTGTGGCGGACGCTCTTAGTCGAAAATCTATGGGAAGTTTGGCTCATTTGAAGGCGTATCAAAGGCCGTTGGCCCGGGAGGTTCATCAATTGACTAGTTTGGGAGTTCGCCTTGCGGACTCTAATGAAGGAGGGGTAATTGTGTAGAATAGGGCTGAATTGTCGCTTGTGGCGGAGGTGAAGGAGAAGCTATTCAACGATCCATTATTAGCACAGCTGAAGGAGGGGATTCTTAAACACAAGACCACAACTTTTTCCTTTGGCATGAATGATGGTACCCTACGGTACCAAGGCCGCCTATGTGTTCCGGATATTGACGGTCTTCGGAAAATGATCATGGCTGAAGCTCACACTTCCAAGTATTCTGTGCACCCAGGTTCTACAAAAATGTATCATGTTCTCAAGGAAGTTTATTGGTGGAATAACATGAAAAATGAGGTGGTAGACTTTGTGGCAAGATGTCCGAACTGTCAACAAGTGAAGGCCGAACATCAAAAGCCCGGTGGGTTGGCTCAAAGCATAGAAATTCCAATGTGGAAATGGGAGATGATCAACATGGATTTTGTGGTAGGGTTACCGCGCACTCCGCGCAAGTTCGACTCAATTTGGGTGGTCGTGGATCGACTCACGAAATCATCGCACTTCTTGCCAATCAAAATCTACCGACACAGCGGAACAATATGCTCAGTTATATATCAAGGAAACAGTCAGGTTGCATGGTACTCCAGTCTCAATCAGTTCAGATCGAGGGGCTCAGTTCACAACCAACTTTTGGAAGAAGTTTCAGCAAGGTTTGGGCACGCAGGTAAATCTTAGCACAGCTTTTCACCCTCAGACCGATGAGCAAGCAAAGCGGACTATTCAGACGCTTCAGGACATGTTGCATGCTTGTGCTCTTGATTTAAAAGGTAGCTGGGATGATCATTTGCCACTCATAGAGTTTTCTTATAACAACAGCTTCCACGCTAGTATCCAGATGGCACCATTTGAGGCATTGTATGGTAGGAGATATAGGTCTCCCATTGGGTGGTTCGAGGTTGGAGAAGCTGAGTTGATAGGGCCGGACCTTGTGCACCAGGCCATGGAGAAAGTCAAAACTATTAAGGAAAGGTTGAAAACTGCTCAGAGTCGCCAAAAGTCTTATTCGGACGTTCTTCGCAGGGATTTGGAGTTCAAAGAAGATGATTGGGTATTCTTGAAGGTTTCCCCCATGAAGGGTATCATGCAGTTTGGGAAGAAAGGAAAAATTGAGTCCAAGGTATGTCAGACCGTACATAATCATTCAGAGGATTGGTCAGGTGGCATACAAGCTCGAGCTGCCACCCGAGATGTCATTGGTACACCTAGTATTCCATGTGTCTATGTTAAAGAAGGTCGTGGGAGATCCGTCCACTATTGTGCCAGTTGAAACTACTAAGGTTAATGAAGAACTGTCATATGAAGAAGTTCCAGTTGCTATTCTTGACAGGCAAGTCCGGAAATTGAGAAATAAGGAAATTGCCTCCGTAAAAGTGTTATGGCGAAACCAGCAGGTTGAGGAAGCCACTTGGGAAGCCGAGGAAGAAATGAGAAGGAAGTACCCACATTTGTTTGTGTAGCCATGTAATAGCTTTTATGCATTTGGTTCCTATGAACTTTATACCCATTGATTTGATCTATGTAAAACTGTCCTGTTTCGTTTTGGGTATATGATTGCCTATGCGGCCATGGTTGGTATTGAACAAGTCATGTTATGTCTATGAGATATGTATGTGCTGTTAGGACATGTTTCTGGGGCTCTCTGACAGGTAGAAGGCCTAGATACAAAGGAAACTCTGACGAAATATTAGAAATTTAGGGAGTTAACCAAATTTGGGGCTATTAATATGTTTCATGTTGTGAAAGGCTGAGGTTGCATAAAGATTGCTCATGAGTGAAACTTGATCCTCATTCGAGGACGAATGATCTTAAGCAGGGGAGGATGTAAGGCCCCGTGAAAACTTCTACTCAAAACTCGAAAGCTCGTAGCGCCAAATTAGGAATGTGTGTTAGAAATTTGTAGTTCGGACCCTTTGTACTGGTCAATGCATTAAAATAAAATCAAGGAATAATGTTTTCCAGAAAAGTGCGATTCTGCGGTCCAGTATGCGGTCGCATAACAGCTATGCGGACCGCATAGTCGCCGCAGAGTCAAGCAGTGTGATGGTTAATTTTGAGGTCAACTATGCGGCCAATTATGCGATCGCATAATCGATATGCGGGCCGCATAGTCGTCGCATAATCCCCTTGGAATTTTTGCGAGGAGCAGTTCTGCGGTGCATTATGCGATCGCAGAACAGGTATGCGGACCGCATTCTTGTCGCATACCCAGACAGTTTGTTCAGGTTTTTGAAGCCATTTTTGTGGTCCATTTCGCGGGCCGCATGTCCATTATGCGATCGCAGATCTGAGTCGGGGCTCCAAATTTTTAAATTTTAAACCCGACCCCCTGTCGTTATATCTTATGCAATGGCTCATTTTGATCCTATTTCCTGGTGCTTTTAGAGTGAGAAAGAGGGTCTAAGAGAGGGGATGTGCCCTTCATCTCATTGCTCCCAATTCTTGTTAAAACATTGAAGATAATCAAGTGAGGCCCCTAAATCTTCATCCAAGGAGGTAAGACTTCATCACCTCAGCTCTTAATTTTAAACATAGCTATAAGGGGTCATTAGTGAGGCAATTCATGGGGATAAGGGTGATTACATTGCATGCATGTGTTCTTAGAAGATATGGGGAAATTATAAATAGAGAGGCATGGGAATGGGTTGGTGTAATCTTGCATAAAAAGACCATAAGATCTTAATGAACACTCAATGCTTGATAAAATGCTCAAGTGAGCTAAAATTATGATCTTTTCCTGATTAAGGGTTCAATTGTGCTATGTTGCTTAAATAGATTGAAGTTGAGAACATTCCGGAACATTATAGGATTAAGGAAAGCTCAAGTGAGGTATGTATGGCTAAAACCCCGTCTTTTTAGAAATCGAGCTCCGTTGGTGTTTGTGTAAATGCGGTAAGATTAAATTTGGATTGTTGTATTGATTGTTATTTCACATGAATTGGTGTTGCAACTTTTTATACGTGAAAGATGTGTTTCAATATGATCAATGTTCTATTCTTGATAACTTAAAAAGGTGCGAAGAATATGAATCATGTATTGAAATGCTTAGACCTTAAATCATGATTGAAGCTGCGTTTGTTGTGCCATCTACATGAAGTCTTATCTATGCTTACAATTTAAATTGCTCTTGTGTGCACCTACTATCCTAAATGGCAAAGCTAATATTGAAATTGGGAATGATGTGAAATGTGGCCTAGTGCCAAGAATGGTGTGATAGTTGTGGCCCCAAGTGCCTATGAAATGATATATGTGAAACGAGATGATTAATGAGAAGGGAACAATGCCTTGGTAAGGCGGCCTAGCCGACCGGGCCGAGATCGGACGCCATTCCACACACATGGTGGTATTGTGCTAATATTGAATTCCAGAAAAAGGGAAAATGAGATTGTGACTGAAGTATATGTCTCAAATGCGGCAACCTAGCCGATCGGGTCGAGATCGGTCTCCGCTCAAGATAGCGGTGGTATTGTGAACAAAGATGAACAATGAGGAATGCCCAAAACTAAATGCTATGGAAAAATGATGTGAAATTTGTATGATTCTTTTATTTGATAATGTTGTGATTGTTTAAAGTTTTTGAGTATATCTGTGATTTCCTTATTCTTGTATGAAAGTTATTTCTATCTAGATGGTGTTTAGTTATACATACTAGTACTATTCCATGGTACTAACGTCCCTTTTGCCAGGGCGCTACATTTTTAAATGAATGTAGGTGGCTCTATAGCGGACAGTGCCGATCGTGCATAGCGGAGTGTCCTCCTCTCGAAGTCTTGGTGAGCCCCTTTTTCCTTCAAGGAGTTATGTTGTACATCTTTTGTTGTAGACTTCCACTTTTGAGGTATAGCCGGGGCCTTGTTGCCGGCGTTGTCATAATTTGTCTTTTGTATCCATAGAGGCTCCGTAGACGTTGTGTGGGTTATGTATGGGTGTTGGATGGGTTAATGAACTGTGTTATAACTCTATACTCTAGTTCGTCTAAACTATAACTGTATGAAATCTTGGAAACTTAGCCATGATTTAAGATTTGTGATATAAAAATGAACTAACAAAGTTGAATGTTCGATTTTGCTATTGTCTAAATAAATTAAAGCATGGCTTCCTTACTCGTACTGAGTTAGGTAGAAAGTGTTAATAAGGCTTGCTCAGTTAGGTTCACTCGATTGAGCAACGGTCGCGCCACCCGAGGTTGGGGCGTGACATTATAGTCTTGTGAATGATGTGGTGCATGGTGAGAATTCAGCAAAGGTATGCAATCATGTTTTGGTACCTCATTGATACGGTGTTCATATATTGGAAACAGGCCTGACGGAGAATTCCGGATGTTGGAATTGGGTTCTAAGCTTTTTTGTGTGAATAAAAGAGAATATTTTCAGATTTGATCGAGTTAATGCGCTCAACTGAGCTGTGGTAGCACGGGTAGGTGCACAAGGTGTTAAACAGTGATTTCGGACAACTCCAGTGCAGTTCTCAGCACGTTTGAGGACAAACGTATGTTTAAGTGGCAGAGAATGTAACGACCTGACCGCTTATTTTGAGCTCTAGCGCGTCGTTTAGCGGTTTGAAGCCCTGAGTAGCTTCACTTCTGGTATTATGACTTGTACGCATGGTCGTAATTGAATTCTGGGAAGTTCAGAGTTGATTTGGAGAAAGAATTCTCATTTCGGAAGCATTAAGTTGAAGGGATTGACTAATTGGATTTTTTAGTAAACAACCTCGGAACCAGGATTCGAAGGTTCCAGAAGGTTCCTATGATGATTTCGGACCTGGGCGTATGTCCGGATCGGATTTTGGAAGATCCGGGAACGTTTCAGCACCTATTGTGGAAGTTAGCATTTTTGGAAGAATTTCATAAGTTTGGATTATAGTGCATTTCAGTGTTATCGAAGTTCGTTTGGGATTCCGAGTATGGGAATAGCTCCGTGTGGTGATTCTGGTATTGGGAGCATGATAAGAAGTGAATTCGGAGGTCCGTGGGTCATTTTGGAGTCATTTGGCTAAAGATAGAAATTTGAAGGTTTTTGAGAAGTTTGACCGAGAGTTGACTTTTTGATATCGGGGTCGGATTCCGATTCGGAAAGTTGAAGTAGGTCCGTAATGTCGAATATGACTTGTGTGCAAAATTTGAGGTCAATTTGACGTGATTTGATAGGTTTAAGCATCGAAAGTAAAAGTTTGAAATTTTAATGTTCATTAATCTTGAATTGGAGTGCGATTTATGGTTTTAGCGTTGTTTGACGTGATTTGAGGCTTCGAGCAGGTCCGTGTTATGTTATGGGACTGAGTGGTGGATTGGACGGGGTCCCGGGGGCCTCGAGTGAGTTTCGGACATGCGGCAGGAGTTGAAAACACACCAGATTTTCTGGTGTTCTTGGCACCAGTTGCAGGTCTCGCAAATGCGAGAAAATGTTCGCAAATTGAAGAAAATGTTCGCAAATGCGAACCTCGCATTTCCGATGAAAGCTTTGCAATTGCGAAGAAGCCTAGCCTTGGCTTGGATCGCATTTGCGATAAAGGCAGTCGCATTTGCGAGCCTGACAGGGTTCGCATTTGCGACCTAGGCAGTAGATGCCCAGGGTTCGCATTTGCGATATTTTGGTCGCATTTGCGACCTTGGCAGGGGAGGCCCAAGTTCACATTTGCGATAGTTTTGTCGCATTTGCGACCATAGCATTTGCGAACCAGGTGTCGCAAATGCGATATCTGAGGCCTGTGCATAGCTATTAATTTCGAGAATTAGACCATTTAGCTCATTTCCTTTCATCTCTTTGGCGATTTTGGAGCATTTGGAAGAGGCTTCTAACCTAACACTTTGAGGTAAGTAATTTTTACACAACATGAGTTAAATACATAGATTATGGGTAGATTAACATGTGAAAATTAGGGAAATCAAGGGTTTTAGATGTAAAACCTAGAGTTTGATAAAAAAAGATTTAACCACGAAATTTGTTATGGAATGGTGTAAAATCATATATTCTTTATCCTTAGGTTATGGGTAGCAACTTTCTTCAAAAATTACCGGAATCCGGGCACGTGGGCCCGGGGATGAATTTTAGGAACCTTGCATTAGGGTTGGGAAATTGGTTTAATAAGTAGAATATGAACTTTTGAGCATGTATTGACTAGTTCTTACCCCATTTGAATAGTTTTGGGTCATTCGGCTCCAATTTGGAGGTTTGAGGCCGTTCTTGAATTGGAATATAGGCTTCAAAGCGAGGTGAGTCTCCTTTCTAACCTTTTAAGAGGGAATTGTTCTCATAGGTGAACTAATTGAATATGTGCTGTTATTTGTGGGGGCTACGTACGCACGAGGTGACGAGAGTCCGTACGTAGCAACTATTATGCTTAAGTCCGGTTAGTCTAGGACCCAAAAGCATGCTTACTTGCAATATTTGATATCTCGTTGTCAATTTAAAAGTGCATAAAACATATCGAATGTGTAAATGAATATCTAAACGACTAGTCATCGTTTCCTTGATTTTTAAAAGAGGAATTTGCCTTTTTCTTGGATAACTGCTCCTTGATGAACACTTGATTGACTTTTCGAATGTATTTATATATTGTCGAGCGGGCCGAACGCCTCGGTAGATTAAATAGATGCATCTATGGTTCGCGCCATTCGACCCTCTAGCAGTGCACAGTTAAATATTGTTGGATTGGGCCGTACGACCTCGGCATGATTTGCGCATGCTTGTATTCCTTGCCTTGAAATTTATTGAAGTGATATTGTTTCTTCCCGATTTGAGTATAAATATATAAATGATGAAAAAGAATTTGGTAATTTCCTATAAAAGAACGGCTTGTTTACTTGCTTCATTCTATTGAATTACAATCATGTCTATAAAAATCCTCGATTTATTATATCATTGACGTATCATTATTGTACCACTAGTAAGTGTCGAAGTCGACCTCTCGTCTCTACTTCTTCGAGATTAGACGGGATACTTACTGAGTACACGTTGTTTTTGTACTCATGCTACACTTGCTGTGCATTTTTGTTGCACAAGCACATGTATTTCTAGTGGCCTACTGGACGTAGCAGCATAGATGATACATGGACTAGGTGAGCTGCATTTCTCGAGGCGACCCACAACCAGTATAGTCTCTTTCAGTGTATTATTTTTATTTTTTGTCCAATTTGTATTCTGGACAGTTATTGTACTTATTTCGATTCCTTAGTAATTGCTCATGTACTTGTGACATCGGGTTCTGGGATGTCTATGGGATTAGTCAGTATTTTAAAATTGTTAAGCATATCATTATTTATTCAGTAGAATTTATTCTTTATTGTTTAAATGTATAAAAGAAGTGAATTCAGAAATATCTAGATCGAGAAGTTACTAGTTATTTAGTGTTGGCTTGCCTGACAATGGTGTCCGACGCCATCACGACCCTTTGTGGATTTTGGGTCGTGACACTTCTACTCCTCACATAATTTTTACGAGTAAGCAAGTACCTAAAATAATAAATAATATTATAATTCAATATAATACTTCATAAGTACAATAAATAAGAATAACGAAATGGTACCTTTCAAATGCCCACATTGAACGGTATTGTGGAGGTCCACCAATCTTTGCTTCTTCAGCTAAATGGATGACTAGATGTTCCATGATATCAAAAAAAGATGAAGGAAATATTCTCTCCAAATGACAAAGAGTTATTGCAACTCGATCTTGGAGCTTTTCTAATTCACCTATGTTCATAACTGTTGAACAAATGCCCCTAAAAAATTACTTAATTTGATCATTGGCTTAAGGACATTTATTGGAAGGAGACCTCGCAAAGCAATAGGAAGGAGTTGTTGCATTAAAATATGGCAGTCATGACTTTTCAATCCATGCATAGTGTGTTGCTTAAGATCAACACAACGTGATATATTTGAAGCATATCCATCTGGTACTTTCACATCTCTTAAAACTTGTAAGAGCATATCTTTTTGTGCATTGCTCAAGGTAGATAGTATTTGCCATTAGCTTTTTTTTTAGGGTGCAAAGCCTTTCGAATCCCCATCTCTTGTAAATCCAAACGAGAATTCAGATTATCTTTTCCTTTCCCGTCAACATTTAGTAATGTTCAGAATATATTGTCAAATACATTCTTTTCGATATGTATTGTGTCAAGATTATGACGAATCATATTGTCTTTCCAGTAGTCTAACTAAAAAAATATGCTCTTTTTTCTTCCATAAATATTGCAACATGGCATCGTCAACATGATCAGAATTCTTCCATTTTCTTTTCTTGGATTTGTCCAATAGATGATTTCCGAATTTATTCTTAATACCTTTCAATTGCTTAAGAACTTCAATACCTGACAAACATTTAGGTGTTGCCGCTAACTCCTTAAAATCATCAACCGAAACTTTATCTTTTCGAAACTTGTGCCCATGGGGTAACCAACGCCTATGCGACATGAAGCAATATTCTCGCCCATATTTCAATCTCAGAAATTTAGTCTTGGTCAGACAACATGGACAAGCATATCTAGTTTTCACACCATATCCTGATAAGTTACCTAATGCTGAAAAATCACTGACTGTCCAAAGCAATGAAGCACGCATTTGAAACATGTAATTCTTTGACGCATCATAAGTGTCAACGCCAACCCACAATTCTTTTAACATAAATTAACGGTCGCAGATAGACATCAATGTCATTGCCTGGGGCATGAGGGTCATCAATAATCCTTGATAATATCATGTATGGTTGCTTCATGCACAACCAAGGTGACAAGTTATATGGAACCAAGAAAACTGGCCATGTGCTATGTGAGATAGACATAAACTTTAATGGATTAAATCCATCTGAACCCAATCAAAGTCTAACATTTCGAGGATCTTGAGAAAAATCTTGATGCGATTCATCAAATTTTCTCCAAGCAATACTATCAGCAGGATGCCGCATTACCCCGTATTCAGTGCGACCTTCCGCATGCCATCTCATATCAGTAGATGTTTTAGATGACATGAATAATCTTTGAAGCCTCGGTATCAATGGGAAGTATCTAAACACCTTTAGCTGGAATTTTTGAAGG
>NC_031995.1:94830910-94887641 GCF_001879085.1 Nicotiana attenuata | reverse complement strand
CCTTCAGGAAACACATCTTTTAACAACTCTAAAAACATGAAAAATGAATTGTTACTCTACCTATTGAGACACTTTTAATGTAATAGACGAACAAGAAAAGAAAGAAGTGAATTTGCTTCCAGGATATAGTTCATGCTCAGCTTCTTTCAATAAGTTAAAAAACTTGTCAGTTTTCTTATCAAATCCCACATTATGTTGATTTGACCCACTAAAACTATCACCACGAGTGTCCATATTGATGAAGTCACTAGTAGGAGAAACTCCAAAAGCATTATGCACCAAGCTTTATATTTCATCACCTATATCTAATCTATCCACAGATATTGATGAAGATGATGTCTCACCATGAAAAATCCAATTGACGTAACTAGGTAGAAATCCATCAACCACAATATGTTCAACAATTAACTCTTTCGGGATAAATTTTATATTACGACACTTCCGACATGAACACAAGATTTCACATGCATTAGGCCTATCTAATGAGGCAAAATGAAGAAACTTTTTGGCTCCATTCTCATATAGAGGATCATTCCTATTCAATATGTTTATCCAACTCTTATCCATTAAGAATAACCTATACGTATAGCAAAAAAATTGACTGAAAAAGAGTACTTATAGATAGAAACTAAAAAGAGTATATCGCAGAATACGAATATATATTATAATTTATACACTTCACTAATGACTATACAAATGTATTCATTCAGAGCATGGAAAAAAATATATCTAGTTTCTTTATTTTTTTCAAGTGAATCTTACAAACTAGTTCACTCTATTGCCACAATATTTAATATTTTATCATGACTAAGCATAATTAGACTATAGAATACCGTAATTGACATCTTGAGTAAATAAAACTTTTAAAAAACAAGTATCAAATTGATGTTTGATTGAACTTGATTTAGATCTATTTTAGATTGAACTAGTAAATGAGATCATACTAATCCAATCTCTTTAAATAGTACCATCATTTCTATACATAAAGTTTAAGTATTACAAACATACTTTGAAAGCAAACTTAAAGAGCCTAAAAACTAGGAAAGAAGAAATCTAGTAAGTATTTTTAGAACACAAAAATCTCGTATTTGAGATATGGAAATTAAAGAAATGCCCCAAAAAATGAACTTTCTTCCATCCATCAATTTGTCAAACTCCGTCTCATCCCCAAATAAGTTAGAGTTGCCTATAAAAATCTATGTCCATTTTGCTCGTTTATTATTTATATGTTCTTTTATATATAAATCGATATACTATTTTTATGTTGGTCAAATAACCTACTCGACTCTCTTCTTTTATCATGTTAAAAAGATTAACATTCTTCAAAAATAAAATCTGAACAACTAAGAACAACAACAACAACAAACTCAGTATAATCCTACTAGTGAGGTCTGGGGAGGGTAGTATGTACGAAGATCTTACCCCTACCTAAAAGGTAGGGAAGCTGTTTTCGACAGACCCTCGGCTCAACGCAGGACATAACTATAATGAATAACCAATTCGTACTATTATCAAATAGGAAATCAACCCGCAAACTCAACAAAATGAACAAAGTATCCGATAATCGAGATACTAGAATCCAATTAAACTCTCAATGATGATGAAATAAGAAAACATATATCGGCAGATGAATCCATGCACTAACAACAACATTCAGGCATATATTACAGGTCTAAGAATTGGTTCTAGTAATATGACTATCGCACAAAATGGTAATGACATTAAATTCAGTTTTCCAAGAATGGGAAGGAAACAGATGGTGTAAGCCAATTATAGTATTCCACAACATTTCACTATACCTCATGTGTTTCTCCTAATTCCAACCTAACAAGACATTTTTGCAGCCACAAATATAAGTCAAAAAATTAGCTTGCATCTCTATGAAACAATTGACCAACATACACAGAGGATGCACATTTACCAAATCATACCCTAGTCTATTATACATCTTAAGACTTGATTTCATATGAATGCTAGAGCACAGAAAAAGACAAGCAAATAATTAAATCAAACATATTGCAACACTGCAAACTTTTAATAAAGATTGCAGTTTCCCCTCATAAATAGTTTATTTGGCGGCAACAGAGGATTCACCGCTGTTTTTCTTACCAATGAAGAAGGCGCTGTGGTATCAGTGGTTAAAAATGAAATCTTTAGAGATGGATTAAACTATAATTACCCCAAAAAACCAAAACTAAATCAAAAACAATCTAATAATCAATATCTAAAAGATATTTTGTATAAATTGACACAACTGTATAGACAGCAGAAACTTTTACTTGATAAAAATAATATTAATATATTTATTAAAAACAACAGGATGAGGTACTCCTCACAAAGATTAACACCAAACTTTCTTTCTCTCTCTCTCTCTCTCTCTCACACACACACACACACACACAAATGCAAGATCCAATTTTTTCAACCAAAGTAGACAACAAAAAGAATAACCAATTAGTTACTATACAATAATCAACGCTTTAATCACCCGGAAATCAATAATCTAATTGAACTCTAAGCATAATCTACCACTAAATAATAAAAATCTTATATCCAACTTTATAAATGTACTAAACAACAAACGCCCAGAAACATACCAAAAAAATTAAAATCAATCTACCAATCAATACCTAAAAGAGAAAATTGTTAACTCAAATCAAAATAATTAAGAAAAAGAAAGAAATTTGTTAAACCCATATCCGAATAACCAAGAAAAAGAAAAATATCTGTTAACTAAATTGGGTACCTTGAATTTGTAGAAAATAACCTTTGTGAATCTCAGCAACAAAAGCCTCAGAGATTTTCTTCTCCAAGTATCTATTATAGCACAGTGGAATGCAAAAAATTAGGTTTTTGGTAGAATTCTAACTAAGGAAGAAAAACTATATTTTTTAGAATTGGGAGGAGGGAAGCAAAATTCTTACCGCCAAAGTCTTTTCCTTCTAAATCTCCAATACTCTCCATACATAGCTCCTTTTGAGTCTTGGGGTGGAGGGAGCGGACTTGAAAAATTTCGGCTAAACCCAATTTGAGATTTTGAGACAGAATTGATTTTAGATTGAGAGAAGAGAGGGGATGGGTCCTGAGGTGCCCGTGCTTCTAAGGCTACGTTTCTCAATTTTGGTCAATAAATGTTGGTTCCTTGGTTTCATATATATATTTTTGTTTTATTTTAAATATGTCATCTTTAAATCCAACATCTAACAAGTAGCAGTAATAATAATATATATTTTGACTAAATATTAATATTTTAATTAAAAGTTTTAGATCAGCAAAATATTTTAAAAAGCGGGGCATATGACGTGGGCATTTCACTTAATATCGGGGGAGACGTTAGCCTCATGAATCTTTAAATTTTCTAGTTCAAGAAATCATTATATATATATATAGCATTAAAAGTTTAAGAAAATCAAAGGATTAAGAAAACTCATAAAAAACCAAAATATCTAACATGTTTTACAAGTATAAACAATGCAATAATGTTAAAATTGTTATCAAACTACATATTTGATTACTTCCCTAAAAGGCTAGAAGTTATAAATTATCATCAAACTACACATTTAATTACCTTCCTAAAAGTAATAATCAATAAACTTTATCAATATTATAATTCGAAATATTACTCCTTCAGAAATAAATACAAAGTATTAAAGTCTCTTTTGGTAGACAAAAAACTAAGAAATAAAAATCAATAGCGAGTGAAGATATACAGTTCGATTATCTATATATTCAGAGAAAATGTTCAAATAATATTAACCCTCACGATGTTTTCACTTAGTAAATATAGAATACTATGACTCGTTATTAGAGTTAAGATCATTCATTTGTTAATGTATTTTGAGGGTCAACACTATTAATTAGAAAATTTAACAGATGATTTACCTAGTACTTATTGAGTGAGCCCAAACGCTGAGCGACTGTAACGATGCGGCCGGTCGTTTTAAGAATTAGCGTCCCAATCCCCTATTAACTGCTTTTCCCGTACTTATTTATTCTATTGTGAGTTGCCGGGAGGATTCGTTTTGAGTTTCGGAGTGTTTTGGGACACTTAGTCCCTAAATGAGAGTTTAAGCTTTAGAATTTGGACCATAGTCGGAGCAGTGTGAAGACGGCCTCGGAATAGAATTCCGTCAATTCCATTAGCTCCGTTGGGTGATTTCGGGCTTAGGGGCGTGTTCAGATTGTGTTTTGGGGGTCCGTAGCATAATTAGGCTTGAAATGCCGAAAGTTAAATTTTTGAAGTTTCCGGTTCGATAGTGGGATTTTGATATCGGGGTCGGAATGGAACTTTGGAAGTTGGACTAGGTCTGTTGTGTCATTTGGGACGTGTATGCAAAATTTCAGGTAATTCGGACTAGGTTTGATAGGTTTTTTGATCAAAAGCGGAAATTGGAAGTTTTGGAAATCCGTAGGCTTGAATCCGAGGGAGATTTGGTATTCCGGTGTTGTTTTGAGTGTTCCGAGGATTGGTACAAGTTTGAATAGTGGTTCATGACTCGTTCGTATTTTTTGTTGAGGCCCCGGGGGCCTCGGGATGATTTCGGAAGGTTGACGGAAGAAAATTGGGAGGTTTGGAAGTAGCTTCAGCTGCTGAAGTTCTGTCATAACCGCACCTGCGTGTATGCGACCGCAGAAGCGATTGGAGGACCGCACGTGCAGTCTCAGGCGATTTGGGGTTGGTCGCAGATGCGGCCCAGTTACCGCAGAAGCGGAACCGCATCTGCGGACAAGAGTTCGCAGGTGCGGAAGCTAGACTTTAATGAAAAATTGCAGGTGCGGTCCATTCGTCGCAGAAGCGGGACCGCAGAAGCGGATTTGCTGGTCAGAAAAAGGGCAGAATTGAGGGTTAGAACTCAAAACATTTGAAATTGACTTGGGAGCTCGGGGATTGGCGATTTTTGGAGAGATTTTCACCTGGGTGTTTTGGGTAAGTAATTCTTACTCGATTTTGATTAATTTCCACGAATCTATGCTTAATTCCATCCTTTAAATTCGAATTTGGGGTGGATATTTGGAGAAATTTTGGAAAAGTCCTTAGGCCTAATTTTGGGGTTTTGATCAAGATTTTGATGTCGGATTGGAATAATTTTGGTATGTATGAACTCGTGAGAGTGTGAGGATTCGAATTTGTAAATTTTACCCGATTCCGAGACGTGGGCCCGGGGAGGCTTTTTGGGCGATTTTTATAATTTCGCGTATTAGCAACGAATTAATTAGTTTAATTAGTTACTTGGAGTTATATTTACATTATGCAATTACTTTGAATATATTTGGGCCATTTTGAGTCGGGTACTCGTGGCAAGAACGTGGTATCGAGTTGATTGAGCTGGTTCGAGGTAAGTGGCTTGCCTAACCTTGTGTGGGGGAACTCCCCTTAGGATTTGGTATTGTTGATATATGAAATGGATTGTACGTGAGGTGACGAGTGCGTACATGTGCTAATTGTTGAAAATCCGATTTTCATTAAGTAACTATAATTGTGTATTTCTTCTACTTGAAATTTAAGCCTACTGTTAGCTTAGGAAAGGATGTCTAAATGATTCAATTGTTTTACTTGCTCAAACTGCTTTGTCTAATTTCTGTGCAGCATGCTAGGTTAGAAATACATGTTTACCTTGGTATGAAACTGGAAAGAATTGAATATTCTTCGTGTTGTTGCTGAGTGTTCCGATAGATCCCCCTTGCTCGTTTATTTGGGACTACGGATTGATATTCCGGTAGATCCCCCTGCACAGTTATATGGAACTACGGGACTGCACCCAGTAGATTCCCCCAGTACTGGGTATTTACATTTGGGACTACGGATCGGGATTCCAGTAGATCCCCGTGCATTATGTGTTGGACCACGGGACGACACCCGGGAGATCCACTGGATATTTACATTTGGGGACTACAGGATGGTATCCTGGTAGATCCTCGGTTGCTGGATATTTATATTTAGGGGCTACAGGACGGTATCCTGGTAGATCCCCAGTTGCTATCTCTGTGTTGAGCTGTATTCTTTCTGTGATGCTCTCTCTCTCTCTCTCTGTTGTAATTGTTGTTATTCTTATTATTATATTGTGTTACTTCATACTGTTTCGTTTTCCTTATGTATATGTATATGGCGGGTAGGGCCCTGACCTTCCTCGTCACTACTCGACCGAGGTTAGGCTTGGCACTTACTGAGTACCGGCGTGGTGTACTCATGCCCTTTCCTGCACATGTTTTTCGTGTGCAGATCCGGGTTCTTTGACTCAGCCCTACTATCCTTGAGGCGAAGTAATTCTTCGGAGACTTCGAGGTATATCTGCCGCGTCCGCAGACCGAGGAGTCCCTCTCCATTCTCTCTTGTAGTTATAGCCCTTCTGTATTTCTTTTGATTTAGACATTCCGGAGATAGAACACTATGTAGTATCCATAGCTTGTGTTTCCGGGTTTTGGGAGTTGTTTAGTTTTTGAGATATTGTATTGGTTTATGTCGAGCGGCACCTTAAACGCTTCTATATTGTTTATCTTAAGTTTTATTTGTTTTTCCACATTTTGTTTCCTTTCCGCAAATTGCTAGGCTTACCTAGTCGAAGAGACTAGGTGCCGTCACGACATGTTCACGGAGGGCGAGCTTGGGTCGTGAAAAGTTGGTGTCAGAGCTCTAGGTTCATAGGAGTCATGAATCACAAGCCGATTTATTAAAGTCTCGCGGATCGGTATGGAGACGTCTGTGCTTATCCACGAGAGGCTATGTAACTGTTAAGAAAAATTCCACTTCATTTGAATTCCTTGTCGTGCGAGATTTTTGGTATCAAAATTCTAAACTTCTGTCTTCTATTCTCTCACAAATGGTGAGGACACGTGCTACTGGAGGTGACCAGACACCCGCGCCCCCTGCGAAAGCCGTTTGAGGTCAGGGCCGGGGTAGAGGCCGAGGACGCGTACGCGGTGCAGCCAGAGCACCCGTGCGAGCTGCTACCGTGGAGCCACCAGTAGTTCCAGCTGGAGCCCAGGCGCCTGATACGCCTACTGCAACTACTACTCCAGCTCTCCAGGAGACTCTTGCGCAGTTTATAAGTATGTACACCACTCTAGCTCAGGCAAGGTTGCTTCCTCCTGGTGCAGCCACATCCTAGGCCGGGGGAGGAGCACAGACTCCCGCCGCCCGCACTCCTGAGCGGCGAGTGCACGTTGAGCAGGTCCCAGAGATTATACCGGAACAGCCTGTAGCCTCAGCTCAGCTCGAGGAGAGGGCAGTAGCTTCAGAGGATGAGCAGAAGAGGCTTGAGAGGTTCAAGAAGTATCAGCCTCCTACATTCAGTGGACTAGCATTAGATGATGCTCTGGGATTTCTAGAGGAGTGCTACCTTATCCTCCATACCATGGGTATATCAGGATCGAGCGGGGTTTCCTTCACTACCTTCCAGTTTCGAGGAGCCGCCTATCAGTGGTGGCGTGGTTATGAGTTAGACAGTCCAGATGAGGCAGCTTCCCTGACTTGGACTCAGTTTTCGAATATGTTCCTGAGAGAGTATGTTCCTCAGAGCCTCAGGACGCATGGAGCGCAGAGTTTGAGCATTTGCGCCAGGGTACTATGACTGTCTCGGAGTATGCTGTCCGTTTCACTGACTTGGCTATACATGCACCAGCTTTGGTTTCTACTGTTCGCGAGAGAGTTCGCCGGTTCATTGAGGGGCTTATTCCCAGCATCAGGTCCAGTATGGCTCGGGAGTTGGAGATGGATATTTCTTATCAACAGGTGGTGAACATTTCTAGGAGAGTAGAGGGTATGCATGCTCGAGACCAAGAGGAGAGGGAGGCCTAGAGGTCTCGAGAGTCGGGCCATTATTCTGGTGCCCGTGCCCCAGCTGCAGCTCGTCATGGTAGGGGTTATATGAGTCGCTCCGTTCATTCAGCTCTTCCAGCAGCCAGTGGTATTCCAGCTGCTCCTAGACCTCAGGATCCTTATTATGCACCTCCAGTATCTAGTGCGCCTCATGCACGGGGTGCTTTCAGTGGTCAGTCCAGCAGACCTGGACCGAGCCAGTCACAACCGTCACGTCCTCCCAAAGCTTGTTTTGAGTGTGGTGACACACGCCATATGGTGAGGGATCGCCCTAGACTTGGGAGGGGTGCATCTTCACAAACTTCTCAGACACAACGCGCTCCGCAGAGTTCTCAGGTTATGATCACATCACCGGTTGCTACCCGACCTACTCAGCCAGCTAGAGGTGGAGGTTGAGGAGGTAGAGATCGCCCTAGAGGGGGAGGCCAGGCCAGATACTATGCCCTTCCTGCCCGTACTGAGGCCGTCACCTCCAATTCTGTCATCACAAGTATTATCCTTGTCTGTCATAGAGATGCATCGATTTTATTCGATCTAGGCTCCACTTATTCTTATGTCTCCGCTTATTTTGCCCCACATTTGGGCGTATCTCGGGATTCTTTGAGTTCCCCTGTTTATGTTTCTACTCCTGTTGGAGATTCTCTTGTTGTGGACCGCGTTTATCGGTCGTGTTTGATTGCTCTTAGTGGTTTTGAGACTAGAGCCGATATATTATTCCTCAGCATGGTAGACTTTGATGTTATCTTAGGCATGGACTGGTTGTTGCCCCATTATGCTATTCTTGATTGTTACACGAAAACCTTGACGCTGGCTATGCCAGGTGTACCGCGAGTAGAGTGGAGGGGTACCTTAGATCATACTTCCAGTAGAGTTATTTCATTCCATAAGGCTCAACGCATGATTCAGAAGGGATGTGACGCGTATCTAGCTTATGTGAGAGATGTCAGTATTGATACCCCTATAGTTGATTCAGTCCCAGTAGTACGAGATTTCTCTGATGTGTTTCCAGCTGATCTTTCGGGCATGCCGCCCGATAGAGATATTGATTTTGGCATTGATCTATTGCTGGGCACTCAGTGTATTGGTCAAAATCTGACCACTGCGGTTGACCCAACTGGGATCCTGCCCAAGCGGCGGGACAGTGAAAGATGCCATGATTTGCTCCAAACCCACGTACTCACAGTACCCGCTAAGTCGAAGAACAATACTCAGGGAACGACGAAAACGGACGTGGTATGAAGGTGCATTAACCCAAGAACATAGCAAGGACCCCATGACTATATAGGGAGGGAACCTTCCTAGAAAGGGGGTCTTTTTCTCTTTCTCCTGTCCTCTGTAATCTTCTTAGCAAGAAGAAGACAAAACATTTTTCCATACATTATGTAAACTGATTATCTCCATCGATTGGGAAAAGAACAAATGAAAAACATCAATAAGATTGATCGCCCCTATTTTATCTTACTCATCATTTTCTGATTTTGTTTATAGATCTGGAGTTTATTATGCTTGACTAAGATTTACCTCTTCATCTTCATTAATTGATTTAATTAAAAAGGTTTTAATATCTTTTGGTTAAACACTCAGCCCATTTCTATTCCTCCGTACCGTATGGCTCCTCCTGAGTTGAAGGAGTTGAAGGAGCAGTTACAGGAATTGCTTGATAAGGGTTTTATTCGGCCCAGTGTATCACCTTGGGGTGATCCTGTCTTGTTTGTGAAGAAAAATGATGGTTCTGTGCGTATGTGTATTGGTTATCGCCAGTTGAACAATGTTACAGTAAAGAACCGTTATCCTTTGCCTCGTATTGATGACCTGTTTGATCAGTTATAGGGTGCTCATGTGTTTTCTAAGATTGACTTGAATTTAGGCTATCATCAGTTGATGATTCGGGAGCCAGATATCCCGAAGACTGCCTTCAGGACTCGGTATGGTCATTACGAGTTCCTTGTTATTTCATTTGGACTGACTAATGCCCCAACAGCCTTCATGCATTTGATGCACAGTGTGTTCCGGCCATATCTTGACTCATTCATCATTGCCTTTATTGATGACATTCTGGTATACTCCCGATGTCGGGAAGATCATGAGCAGCACCTGAGGACAGTGCTTCAAACTTTGAGAGAGAAGAAGTTATATGCTAAGTTCTCGAAATGTGAGTTTTGTTTGGATTCCGTGGCATTCTTGGGTCACGTGGTATCTATTGAGGGGATAAAGGTGGATCCGAAGAAAGTGAAAGCAGTGCAGAGTTAGCCCAGACCATCCTCAGCTACAGAGATCCGCAATTTTCTTGGCTTGGCGGGTTATTATCGTCGATTTGTTGAGGGATTTTCATCCATTGCAGCACCTATGACCAGGCTGACCCAGAAGGGTGCTCCATTCCAGTGGACGAAAGAGTATGAGGAGAGCTTTCAGAAGCTCAAGACAGCTTTGACTACAGCTCCAGTTTTAAAATTGCCTACCGGTTCGGGGTCTTATACTGTTTATTGTGATGCCTCGAGGATTGGCCTTAGAGCGGTATTGATGTAGGATGGTAGGGTGATTTCCTACGCGTCCAGACAGTTGAAGGTACATGAGAAGAATTATCCTATCCGTGATCTCGAGTTAGTTGCTATTGTTCACGCCTTGAAGATCTGGCGTCATTATTTGTACGGTGTGCCTTGTGAGATTTATACTGATCACCGGAGTTTGCAGCATTTGTTCAAGAAGAAGGACCTTAATTTGCGCCAGAGGAGGTGGTTAGAGCTGCTGAAGGACTATGACATCACTATCTTGTATCACCCGGGCAAGGCCAATGTAGTGGCCGATGCTTTGAGTTGCGGGACGGAGAGTTTGGGGAGTTTGGCTTATCTACCAGCAGCGGAGAGGCCCATGGCAATGGATGTTCAGGCCTTAGCCAGCCAGTTTGTGATATTGGATCTTTCGGAGCCCAATCGGGTCCTTGCTTGTGTGGTTTCTCGGTCTTCCTTGTTTGATCGTATCCGAGAGCGTCAGTTTGATGAACCTCATTTGCTTGTCCTCAAGGACAAGGTTCTGCGAGGTTGTGCCAGAGATGTTACCATTGGTGATGACGGGGTATTGAGGATGCAGGGTCGGATTTGTTTACCCAATGTTGATGGGCTTCTGGAGTTCATTCTAGAGGAGACCCATAGTTCGCGGTATTCCATCCGTCCGGCTGCCGCGAAGATGTACCAAGATTTGAGACAACACTATTGGTGTAGGCGAATGAAGAAAGATATAGTTGGGTTTGTAGCTCGGTGCCTCAATTGTCAGCAGGTAAAGTATGAGCACCAGAGGTCGGGTAGGTTGCTTCAGTAGATAGAGATTCCAGAGTGGAAGTGGGAGCGGATCACCATTGACTTCATAGCTGGGCTCCCACGGACTTTGAGGAAGTTCGATGCCATTTGGGTGATTGTGGATCGGCTGACCAAGTCCGCGCACTTCATTCCTATGTGTACCACCTATTCTTCGGAGTGGTTGGCGGAGATTTACATCCGGGAGATTGTCCGTCTGCATGGAATTCCAGTTTTTATTATTTCAGATAGAGGTACTCAGTTCACATCATGGTTCTGTAGGGCCGTACAGCATGAGTTGGGCACTCGGGTAGAGTTGAGCACAACATTTCACCCCCAGACGAACGGTCAGTCCTAGCGCACTATTCAGATTCTTGAGGATATGCTCCGTGCGTGTGTGATGGAGTTTGGAGGTTCTTGGGATCAGTTCTTGCCACTGGTTGAGTTTGCTTACAACAACAGCTATCAGTCCAGCATTCAGATGGCACCGTATGAGGCCTTGTATGGTAGGCGGTGTAGATCCCCGGTGGGTTGGTTTGAGCCGGGCAAGGCTAGATTATTGGGCACAGACTTGGTACAGGATGCTTTGGAGAAGGTTAAGGTGATTTAGGATAGACTCCGTACAGCCCAGTCCAGACAGAAGAGTTATGCAGACCGGAAGGTTCGTGATGTTTCCTACATGGTTGGAGAGCGGGTCTTGCTTCGAGTTTCGCCTATGAAGAGCGTTATGAGATTTGTGAAGAAAGGGAAATTGAGTTCGAGGTTTATTGGACCTTTTGAGATATTGCGGCATGTTGGGGAAGTTTTTTATGAGCTTTCCTTACCTCCCAGCTTAGCAGGAGTTCATCCGGTATTTCATGTTTCGATGCTCCGGAGGTATCACGGTGATCCGTCGCACGTGTTGGATTTCAGATCACTCCAGTTGGACAAGCATCTATCTTACATTGAGGAGCCAGTGGCGATATTGTACAGGCAGGTTCGGAAGCTGAGGTCAAAGAACATTGCATCAGTGAAGGTTCAGTTGCGGGGTCAGCTGGTCGAGGAGGCGACTTAGGAGACCGAGCAGGATATGTGAAACCGTTACCCTCATCTTTTCACTACATCAGGTATGTCTCTATGCTCGTTCGAGGATGAATGAATGTTTTAAGAGGGGGAGGATGTAACCCGGCCGGTCGTTCTAAGAATTAACGCCCCGATCTCCTATTAACTGCTTTTCCCGTGCTTATTTCTGATATTGTGAGTTGCCGGGAGGATTCGTTTTGAGTTTCGGAGTGTTTTGGGACACTTAGTCCGTAAATGAGAGTTTAAGCTTTAAAATTTGGACTGTAGTCGGAGCAGTGTGAAGAAGGCCTCAGAATGGAATTCTGTCAATTCCGTTAGCTCCGTTGGCTGATTTCAGGCTTAAGGGCGTGTTCGGATTGTGTTTTGGAGGTCTGTAGCTTAATTAGACTTGAAATGCCGGAAGTCAAATTTTTGAAGTTTGCGGTTCGATAGTGAGATTTTGATATCGGGGTGGGAATGGAATTCCGAAAGTTGGAGTAGGTCCGTTGTGTCATTTGGGACGTGTGTGCAAAATTTCAAGTAATTCGGACTAGGTTTGATAGGCTTTTTGATCAAAAGTGGAAATTGGAAGTTTTGGAAATCCTTAGGCTTGAATCCGAGGGTGATTTGGTATTCCGGCGTTGTTTTGACTGTTCCGAGGATTGGTACAAGTTTGAATAGTGGTTTATGACTTGTTCGTATTTTTGGTTGAGGTCCCGGGGGCCTCGGGATGATTTCTGAAGGTTGACGGAAGAAAATTGGGAGGTTTGGAAGCAACTTCAGTTGCTGAAGTTCTGTCATAACTGCACGTGTGTGTGTATGCGACCGCAGAAGCGGTTGGAGGACCGCAGGTGCGGTCTGAGGCGATTTGGGGTTGGTCGCAGATACGGCCCACAGAAGCGGCACCACATCTACGGACAAGAGGTCATAGGTGCGAAAGCTAGATTTTAATGAAAAGTCGCAGGTGCGGTCCGTTCATGCAGAAGCGGGACCGCAGAAGCGGATTCGCTGATCAGAAAAAAGGCAGAATCAAGGGTTAGAACTCAAAACCTTGGAAATTGACTCGGGAGCTCGGGAATTGGCGATTTTTGGAGAGATTTTCACCTGGGTGTTTTGGGTAAGTAATTCTTACTCGGTTTTGATTAATTTCCACGAATCTATGCTTAATTCCATCCTTTAAATTCGAATTTGAGGTGGAAATTTGGAGAAAATTTGGAAAAGTCCTTAGGCCTAATTTTGGGGTTTTGATCATGATTTTGATGTCGGGTTGGAATAATTTTGGTATGTATGAACTCGTGAGAGTGTGAGGATTCTTAATTTGTAAATTTTACCCGATTCCAAGACGTGGGCCCGGGGAGGCTTTTTGGCCGATTTTTCTAATTTCGCGTATTAGAATCGAATTAATTAGTTGAATTAGTTACTGGCAGTTATATTTACATTATGCAATTACTTTGAATAGATTTGGGTCATTTGGAGTCGGGTACTCGTGGCAAGAACGTGGTATCGAGTTGATTGAGTTGGTTCGAGCTAAGTGGCTTGCCTAACCTTGTGCGGGGGAACTACCCTTAGGATTTGGTATTGTTGATATATGAAATGCCTTGTACGTGAGGTGACGAGTGCATACATATGCTAATTGTTGAAAATTCAATTTTCATTAAGTAACTATAATTGTGTATTTCTTCCTTGTTTACACTACTTGAAATTTAAGCCTACTGTTAGCTTAGGCAAGCTTGTCTAAATGTATAAATTGTTTTACTTGCTCAAACTGCTTTGTCTGAATTCTGTGCAGCATGCTAGGTTAGAAATACCTGTTGACCTTGGTATGAAACTGGATTCAATTGAATATTCTTCATGTAGTTGTTGAGTGTTTACTTTGGGACTACGGGCGATTTTCCGGTGGATCCCCCTTGCCTGTTTATTTGGGACTACAGATTGATATTCCGGTAGATCCCCCTGCACAGTTATATGGAACTACGGGACTGCACCCGGTAGATTCCCCCAGTACTGGGTATTTGGGGCTACGGATCGGGATTCGGGTAATTCCTCGCGCACTATGAGTTGGACCACGGGACGACACCCGGGAGATCCACAAGGATATTTACATTTGGGGACTACAGGACGGTATCCCGGTAGGTCCCCGGTTGCTGGATATTTACATTTGGGAGCTACAGGACGGTATCCTGGTAGGTCCCCGGTTGCTATCTCTGTGTTGAGCTGTATTCTTTCTGTGATGCTCTCTCTCTCTCTCTCTCTCTCTCTCTCTCTCTCTCTCTCTCTCTCTCTGTTGTAATTGTTGTTATTCTTATTATTATACTGTGTTACTTCATACTGTTTCGTTTTCCTTATGTATATGTATATGACCGGTAGGGCCCTGACCTTCCTCATCACTACTCGACCGAGGTTAGGCTTGGCACTTACTGAGTACCTCCGTGGTGTACTCATGCCCTTTCCTGCACATGTTTTTCGTATGCAGATCCAGGTTCTTCGACTCGGCCCTACTATCCTTGAGGCAAGGCGATTCTTCAGAGACTTCGAGGTATATCTGCCGCGTCCGCAGACCGAGGAGTCCCTCTCCATTCTCTCTTGTAGTTATAGCCCTTTTGTATTTCTTTTGATTTAGACATTCCAGAGTTAGAACACTATGTAGTATCCATAGCTTGTGATTCGTGACTTTTCGGGTTTTGGGAGTTGTTCAGTTTTGGAGATATTGTATTGGTTTATGCCGGGCGGCACCTTAAACGCTTCTATATTGTTTATCTTCAGTTTTATTAGTTTTTCCGCATTTTGTTTCCTTTCCGCAAATTGTTAGGCTTACCTAGTCGTAGAGACTACGTGCCGTCACGACATGTTCACGGAGGGCGAACTTGGGTCGTGAAAGCGATAGGCATGTAGGGTGCATAATCTTATGTTTGGGGTGCATGTAAGCCTCACAAATTAAGCCCTACACTTGAGCCGCCTCAAGGCATTGTGCAAATGCCTCGCCCATGAGCTAGTACTGGACGAGCCTTTTAAAATATTAAGCAACAAGAAGAGAAATCGTCTATATTGTAGGTAATTATCACAATATTTTAATAAATTAAATATTAAATATACAGGGGGTGATATTTTTTATAAGACAAAGAATGATTTTAAATTTAGAACATATAGAGAAATTTCCAATTGTAGATGTAAATGTTCGTAATTACCGACAAATAATATGACATTTAAAGTAAGGTCATATTTTTTTGTCATTTGTATCAAAAATATTTTTACAACATTTGATATAAGTATCGTATTTTTACTACAGTTTTGACCAAATGTCATTGTTATTATGACATTTTATACCAAATGTCGTCCTTTTTACGATATTTTGTATCAAATGTCTAATTTTTACGATATTTTGTAGCAAATGTTATACTTTTTACGATATTTCTTAAGAAATGTCATTATCTTGACGACATTTTGTATCAAATGTCATTGTTTTAATGATATTTCCTATAAAATGTCATTTTTTTACGACATTTAGTATCAAGTGTCATTGTTTCTATGACAATTAATATTAAATGTCATAGTTTTTACGACATTTTGTCATAAATGTCAAAAAAGAAAATTTTCCGATATTTATTTCAATAGTCACTAAATAAATATCGTCGTATCCTCAATTTCTTGTAGTGAAGCAAGGAAGTTGGCCTGCAAAGCCAATACCCAAGTTAGAAACCTTGTCATAGCAAGTCAAGAAGAAATAAGCAGTAAAGAGAACAAGTAAAATACCGTTGTTGCATTATGCATGGCGTTATTTATCATACACTCCCCCGAAAGAGAGTATATTTTCTTCTTATCTTTCTCTAAATCCATCGCTTTAGATAATTGGCGAGTTTCATCGGCCAGGACAGTAGATGGCACTCCGTGGATACCAAGAGAGAGACACTCCTCCTCCCCCGGGGATCTGTAGAAGGGGGCGAGTAGTTATGCCCCAAATTCTCGTGGCTAGGGAACTGGGGATGAGGGATATCCTCCTCTCGGTCATCTGCGGCTGGTGGGGGAGGCATTACAGTTGCTAGTGATGAAGGTATGGTCGGTGTGGAAGAGGATGAAGTTGATAGTGTTGTAGGTTGAGAAGCAATTGTGGTAGAGGCAGTTGTGGTTGTTGGTTGCTCACCAACCGAAGGCAGAAGAGGCCCGGTACTCGACCTCATATTACCGGAAGAAGCAACTGGGACCGAAAAACGAGAATTAGCATTCTCCACTAAGTCAAACTCTCCTAGAGCGCTGGACATCGCCCTCGATTGGGGTTCTAATCTCTCCAGATTAAGCATTTTGATGAGCTGATGAAGATCGTTATCTCCTTTAAACGGAAGCCTCTTCATCACTGGCTTCCCAATCATCATCAATAACCACAGTGGTTGTGACTGGCTCGGGCGTGGCTTTCTTCCCTTTCTTATTTACCCTTAGCCGAAGAAGAACGCCGCATTTTTGGTTGCTTGTTCTCTGGCTGGGGACTCCGAGAAGAAGCACCTATACCGGAAGCAGACCCAAGGGCACCTGTTCAGGTGAGAGCCTCCTGCAACAACTTCCAATCCTCTTAGAGATCGACCAAAACATCCTCCTCAGAGATGGAGATAGAACCCTGAGGGAGACCCGAATCAAACAAAAATGTAGGGTTAGCCAGTTTTCTTACGTACAAAGATGGGATGAAGGCAGAATCAGTTTACCTGAATAACACGCGGAACAGGGGGCAGACGGAAAACGAAACAAGTGGAAACCAAGACCGAGGACAACGACTTCGGTTGGCACCGGGTAGATCCCGAAGGGAACATTATCAACTGTAGCAAACGATTGTTTGTCACCAGATGACATTCAATGAAGAATATTCCTCAGTATCTAATACACATCCATTACAGAGAATTTTGGCATTCATGACCTGCCATTACACATTTATCAATGGCCCCCATTATCGTTATTTAAGAGGCGCTTGATCATAGGACCTTGTTCCCTAGGTATGGCTATAAATAGCGGCTTCAACAATCACTGTAACATAGAAAAAATCTGACAAACTTACGCTACACACTGTTCCCAAGCTAAATAATACTTTATTTTCTGTCTAACGTTACTCTAATCGCTTCCCTCGGAAGCCTTCTCTCCGAACTAAGTTATCTGCTATTTATCTCGATTTCAACATTAGGTCTTACATTTGATTTAATTTATTTATCATTTCGGGATAAATCGTTTCGCTTGTCTATCACTACAAGAAAATAGGCTTTTAGCGAGGGGAAATTTGGCCGTTAAAAGTCTAATTCCGGTCGTTATAAGTTGATAACGAACGGAAAAAATCCGGTCGTCACCGGTCGTTAAAAGCTCCGACGTTAAAAGTTAACGACCGGTTTTACAGCCCGGTCGTTAAAGAGCCTTTAGCGACGGCATTAGTTTTGGTCGTTATACATGCTTTTAGCGACAGGATTTTCCCCTCGCTAAATTGTTGTCCGATTGTTAAACCACGATATAAATTCAACTCGCGTTTTACGGGTAAACAGTAGCTAGCTTTAATGAATCTCATGATCAATATTTTGGGATTTGCAAAATGGCAATGTTAGTGATCATTGTTAAATCACTTAACATTGCTTTAATGGCTCTCATCAATCAATATTTTGGGATTTGTTGCTTTTCTTTAATTGTACTTAGGGTTAAAGGTTCATAGGATCTATGTTTCGGTATTCGCAGATTTGCCCACCTTTTAGTATCTCGATCACCGGCAATTGTTTATGCTTTTTATACAGCAAACTCGCCTTAGATTAGAAGCATTGCGATATCAAATATACGAATAAGAATACGTTTCAAGTTTTCTATCTTTAGCTTTCCAGCTAATCCATGTGTTATTTTAAAACAATGGTTTTATATACAATGCCAATGCCATTTTTTTTACATTAACACTACAGTTTAACAAAAACAATACTCCTCTGTTTCAATTTAGATGAGATAATTTGACTCGGCACGGAACTTAAGAGAAAAAAAACTTTTGAAACTTGTGGTACTAAAAGCTTAAGGGGTAAAAACTTGGTGGGGCTATGACATTTGTGTGGTTATAAAAATTTCTCATTAAGGGTAAAATGAATAAAATAAATAGTTTAAAATTGAATTATTTCCAAATTTAGAAATGTGACATTTATTTTGTAACAGACTAAAAAGGAAAGTATCTCATTTAATTTGAAACAGAGGTATAATACTAATTAATTACATCAAGTTACCAGCTAACGTTTATCATAATTGATTACCTTATAAGTACATGACGTGAATGTATATATTTTTTAGTCAACTAGTGCATAGAACTTTAGCTTTTTCTTAAAAGCTACACACTCTAATTTAATCAAAGTCCCTTGTGATTTCTGTGTGAATTAAAATGAGAAAGAACTACATTCTATGTCAGCCGGCTCAATTTCAGAACCAAAAATAGCACATCTTATGTTCAGTATTATTGAGATGATGTTTCAGTTATTTATCCTCTTTTATAAAACAATTTCATCTCCATCTTCTCTTCTCTTTAATTTTCAGATCTAACTTCCTCTGAAAAACTCTCTTTTGATATTTTGGTACTGAAATAGAGGTGTAATACTGAATATAAGATGTGTTCTGATATAAATATTGTGTAACCACTATTTATACACACTTATATATTATTGTATAATTGTGTATAAATGTGTATATTTATATATAAATGTGTATATATGTTCATAACATCACATAATTATTTATTTCTCAATGTATAAGGATATATATACATTATCATTATAGAAGAGGCCTCCATGGAAGTTTGGCACTTATCTTCTTCTTCTTTCTCTTATTCTTTTGGTATACATTATTATACATTCCATATAGAAGTTTATACATAGTTATACATCATTATACATGTACTGCATATGTATAATCAAATTAATTTTTTTTCATGTTTTCTTACTTTTTCTAGAATAATTCACGTATAAACTTTCCTTGTTGATTCTCCGCCAAATCACGAACTTGCAGCAACTGTTTCTAAATTTTACCATATAAGTAGAATCAGCGAAAAATTGGGGGACAACTTGCAGCAACTTGCAGCGCTAAAGACAAATTGGGGAAGAAAAATCAAAATTAGATGACGAAAGAATTAGAAAATCTCATGACTTTATCTAAATAAGATAATTGTCCTGATTAAATTCCGTTGCCGAATAAAAAAGCTAGAAAATACTCGTTTTTCAAATATTCGCCTATTATTTTTGGGCTACAGATTTGTAAAGTTATGACTGGGCTATTATGTTGCAAGTCAGATGTGTGAGTTGTATTTATATGAAATTATCCCTTAAAATTAACCCCGGCGCACCTATGAGTGTGTAGAAAAGTAAAAAGTAAAAAATATTTTGATGAATTCATAATTAGTAAACAAGCGTAAATTTAGCTAAAGGTGGTATATATGTACGGTCAAAGTTGTTACTGTTTCTAATTTGGAGTTTTATTGGCATTATCTGATTGGTCTTAACAGGGGCGGCTCAACGGATCTCGTGGCCTAAGGCCAAATCATATTAAGAGGCTTTTAAATTTAATTATTTTATAAAATATTTATACTAACAACAAAGTTTGCTTTCGAAACAACAAATTAATCATTTAAGACAAAAAATAACAAATTTCAAAAAATAAAAGAAAGAGGTCCACTAATTTTGATTTGGCTATCATCTCAAACAAGAAAAAGAAATAAACGTACATAACATAATATCTTAAGTTTTGAGCATTAACGGTGTCAAAAATGTTTACTCCTTCATCAATTTAAGCGATAATTGTAGTTCATTTTATTAAGTAGCACTTATTGGTGAATATCTGAAATAAATCATAAACAAGCTAATATAATGTCGAATTACACTTAAAGAAAACCGGTGTATGAATACTTTTGTGTTCATTCAGTTTCGGAAAATATTGTAAACGAAATTCATTATGTTATTGATATATATAACTTAATTCCTATATAAAAAGGATAAAATTAAAATTGAAGAGTGAAGCAAATATACTAATTAATCAGTGAAGAAAATTATCATAATTTATAAACTTTTTGATATAAAATAACCTCAATCAAATAGAAAAAAAATACAGTACCACTTTTCTTTATTATTTATATAAATTTATTAATAATAATAACAATAATAATAATAATAATAATAATAATAATAATAATAATAAGAATTTAAATAAACCTAAGGCAACGGCCTCACTGCTCAAGTACATGGGTCTAATCTACCTCTATTGTGCTGGAGAGTGGAGACAATAAACAGGTGAAAGAAACTCCTTTACGTTGATCTATTTTGTTTTTTTTTTCTATATCTCTTGCTAAACATTTAGCAAACGTTTCTTAGAACTGGGTTCGTATCGGAAAGCACTCACAATATGCCAACTTTAATTGGAGTAATTAACATTGTTTGGCTCAAAAGTTAACGATATACTTTGTAAGCGATAAAACAATCAAAAAATAAAGAAGGGGTAAATCGTAATCAAATATAATAAACCTAGAGATGCAAAGATGATAATATTGTTGTAGATCTAGTGTTGCAAAGATGATAATGTATGTTCATAAGATATTTTCGTCAGAAGTAGAGATATAGAGAGAGAAAGACAGAAAAGGAGAGAGTTGTATTAGAACAGCTGATGCCCTTTACAATGTGGAGGTCCCCTTTATATAATAGGAGACCTTCCTCGAAAGAATCAAAAAGTTACAGAGATAGGTAACGTCTCCCTAGTGTAGACGCTGAGTTCTAAACGATGTCGCTTTGGTCCTCACGGCCGAGTCGTACCTGCTACGTTTAGTCGGCGTACACTCATTGGGCGTACCTACTGGCGTAAAGATACTGAGGGTCAAATTTGACCCTATACAGTTAGTCCCTCCGCTCGTTGGAGACGCGTTTGGTGGGCGTCTTCAGCGGGCGGAAATGCGAACCTCGTCTTGGGAGAATTTGACCTCGACCGGGGGCGGCAATATGAATGAAGTGAAACATTTGACGCTGTCGAGCCGCTGACGCGTGGCTTCCTTTTTGGAATGATGTCATCGCCTGTATGCATCATCATTATGTTTGCCCCCGAGGCGGTCCAGAGGATGAAGTGACGTTTTCGTTTCCGGCGCACGTTTTGAATCATGACTCTTCGATTTCTGTGCAATTTATCCTTATAAGTATGAGAAAGGTTTGATCTGATTCCACTTTCAAACCTCTGAAAAGTATTTTCTGATACATCCCTTTCCTTTCTTTCCTATAACTGTTATTTCGTGAAGGACTTTCCCACATCTGTTGAAATCACACTTCCTTTTGTCAGTGCTTCATTTCTCAAGTAGTATTATCATGGCAAAACGCGGAAAAAATAATAAAAAGGTCAAGGATAATGTCCCGTCTAGGGTTCCGCCATCTTCTGGTGGTGAAGGGGAAAAGGCGGAGAAGGTCCTTGTTCCTCTCAGCGTAGACAACGTCCTTCCGAAGGAGATGCACGTTCACAGGGATTTTCCGACTAAAAGCCCTGATCTTCCCTGGGAGCACAGCGTTTTGCTTCAATCCCATTTAGACGAGTTGCGAGAGACCCACCGTATTCCGGACCATGTGGACATGGTTCTGGCCGGAACGGATTATGCCAATGTGCACCGGCCTGGATATTGCGCCTTCTACGAGTACCCGTTCTTGATCGGTTACGACCTTCCAGTCTATACTCTGGTGGAGGAGCTTTGCCGTTTTTACAATGTGTGCCCGGCCCAGCTCACTCCTTATACTTTGAAGGTGTGCCGTATAGGCTTTCTTCGTAGGATCGGTTTTGTCCAATTGGACTGGGTCGAGGTCTTCGACCGTTGCTTTACAGGCTTCCACGATGTCGGGGTCTTTGATCACGTCCGTTATCGGGTTGACCTTAGTTCCCGACACGGCTAATTGCTATGCCTCCGCGCTCGCCCCTTTAGCTGTTGGGTGTGGGCGCAGTCTTGGGCTATTTTGTAGCATTCTTGTGCGGTGCGTGGCTCGCCTCGAATGCTGAATACTCCCCATGGGGTAGGAAATTTGATCATTTGGTAGTGGCTTGAAGGGACCGCTCGCATGGCGTGTATCCATGGGCGTCCTGTGATGACGTTGTACGTCGTTTCTTGGTTCATCACGTGGAAAGTTGTTTCCAGCGTGACTCCTCCTGCTAAGACGGGCAGTGCTATTTCTCCGGACGTCCGTTCCACTGCATTGTTAAAACCGGTTAGTGTTATGCAGCGCGGTATTACCTTATCCTCGAGTCCCATTTGTATGAGGACCCTTGGGTGGATAATACAGGCGCCGCTTCCGTCATCGATCATGACTCTTTTAACATCTGTATCAGCGATACGTAAAATGATAACTAAAGCATCATAATGAGGGAAAGACAAACCGTCGGCATCAGACTTATCGAAGGTGATACTATCTTCGAAGTCCTTATACCGTTCATGGGCGATGGTCCGCTTTAGTCTGTGTGTGGTGGCGAGTTTGACGTGATTGATCGCTGCCTCGTCGGCGCCTCCGACGATCATGTTTATCGTGCGCGCTGGGGAAGGCGGCTTTGGCGGTCCGTGGGACTGTTCCCGTCCGCGTGCAAAGTTTATTTTTCCTTTGTCACTGAGTAGCTCCCTTAGGTATCCCTGGTTCAGCATCCTGACCACTTCTTGCCGTAGGCCGATGCAGTCTTCGGTTTTGTGTCCTCGTTCCTGATGGAACTCACACAGGGCGTTTGATTTCCTTGTGGCAGGGTCTGATTTCATCTTTTGCGGCCAGTGCACCTTGGTGCCTAGCTTCTCCAGTGCGTACACTATCTCTGAAGGAGACACACAAAAGTTATGGGCGGTTAATAAAGGGGGCGTACCTCTTTCGTTTCGTAGTGGGGCGACGTGTCGCTCATCCTCGTCCGCTCGTACCTCGGCGCAGTAAGCGTTGTGGATTTCTTCCCATGTGGTAGGGGGATATTTCATGAGGCGACTCAGCAGTTTCTTGGTTACCCTCGAACCATTTCTGCTTAGCCCGTTCTGGAAAGCGGCGACTGCCATACCTTCCGATACGTTTGGTAGGCTCATCCTTACCCTGTTAAACCTTGCCAGGAAGTCCCTGAGTCCCTCTCCTGCGTTTTGCCTGATGGCGAAGATGTCGTTGACCCTGGCTTCTGCTTTCTTCGCGCCTGCATGGGCTGTGACGAATTTATCTGCCATTTCCTCGAACGTTGATATTGCTTTAGCCGGTAGCTGAGAGTACCATGTTAAGCCCCTCCTATCAACGTCTCGCCAAACTTCTTCAGTAGTACCGACGGTACCTGTTCTTTTGATAGGTCGTTGCCTTTCACAGCAGTGACGTAGTGGATCAGATGATCCTCGGGATCGGTGGTTCCGTCATATACCCTCAAGTATGGTGGCATTTTGAAGGTTTTTGGGGTGGAGTGAGGAGCAGCTTCTTCGGTGTATGGTTGTTCGACGAACCTTCCTACGTCGCGTTTTGGTAGCAACTTGGGAGCACCGGGGATCTTGTCGACCCTCTCCTGATGTTCCTTCATCTGACCGCGGAGCGCCTCATTTTCATTTTCTATTTCTTCCATCTTCTTTAAGATGGCTGTTAGCGTGCCATCGTTGGTTTGTGTCTCGATGGGTCTGTTATTTACCAGTGTAATTTCTGGTTCACCCACTGCCGTAATGGTACCTACCGTTGGTGTACATCCGACGTTATTTTGCAGTGGCCTTTCAACCAAGCCACTTAGAGCGCTTGTTAGCCATCTTTCCAGTAGCTCTTTGACCGCTGAGGGTGCTTCCGTGGTTGTAGATGTGGAAGCTTCTTTGTGTAAGATCGTCAGACCTTCGGATGGGGAAGGTGAGATCTCCGCACCTGGTGTGATGCTTGGGGTTTCATTCAGGATGCCATCGTCACAGGCCTCGTTGAGAGGGCCTAGGAGATTGGTAGTAACACCCAATATGGCTTTCGATCTTGTGTTGTTTTCGGCCATTTCCTGTTTTTGAGTGGTGTAGAGAGTGGTGGTTGGTTGATCTCTAGGTGGATACTATGGTTTTGATTCTCGAAATCCCCACATATGGCGCCAAATTGTTTGGCTCAAAAGTTAACGATGTACTTTGTAAGCGATAAAACAATCAAAAAATAGAGAAAGGGTAAATCGTAATCAAATATAATAAACCTAGAGATGCAAAGATGATAATATTGTTGTAGATCTAGTGTTGCAAAGATGATAATGTATGTTCATAAGATATTTTCGTCAGAAGTAGAGATATAGAGAGAGAAAGACAGAAAAGGAGAGAGCTGTATTAGATCAGCTGCCTCCTTTACAATGTGGAGGTCCCCTTTATATAATAGGAGACCTTCCTCGAACGAATCAAAAAGTTACAGAGATAGGTAGCGTCTCCCTAGTGTAAACGCTGAGTTCTAAACGACGTCGCTTTGGTCCTCACGACCGAGTCGTACCCGCTACGTTTAGTCGGCGTACACTCATTGGGCGTACCTACTGGCGTAGAGATACTGAAGGTCAAATTTGACCCTATACAAGTAGTAAAGATATTCTTTTGGTTTTTGTGGGCGAGGAGAAATCTTTTCTCATTTTTTATTACAATGTTTAGCAAGTAATTTACTTTATTTTTTAAATTATTAGTTTAACCTTTTATTAATAATTAAGCGATGCGTAGGGTAAGAACTTTTTTATTATCAATATATAAAAGTTAAAACTCTTTCGTTAGTTTATTTTTAATTTGTTTAACGCATTTGAAGTCCGATGCAGAGGCAGAGCTAGCATGCGGGATACAGATTCGGCCGAACCCAATAGCTTTGGTCCAAACCATGTATTTGTCTTATGAGGTATATAAAATATGTACAAATTGTTAATTAAGAACTCAGTACGTAACTTAAACGAACTATAATCACAAACTCCTAAACTTCAAATCATGGCTTCGTCTCTGGTCCGATGCATATCGAACTTGATTAATATGAATTCATGTCGTACACGACCTTACTGAAATAACAACAACATCAACAACAATAACAACAATAACATACCAGTGTAATCCCATAAGTAGTGTCAAGGGAAGGTAGTGTGTATACTTACTCTTATCCTGCGAAGGTAAAGATGATATTTCCAATAGACCTCGACTCCCCCCGTTCACTTTTAGCTGTCCACTTTTGGTTTTGCACTCCCTCTAGGAAAAATTGAAGTATGTATTTTACAATTTTATCCATAATAATGATAGTATTTTCAAAAGTCTTGGGAAATGATTTGGAAAATTAGTAGTTAGTGATAAATTAGGTAAAACAGAATAAAATATTATCTTTTTCTTGTTTAGTATAGTTGACAGGTATGAAAAAGTACTTTTAGTATAATGGACAAGTAAGGACCCGTTTGGCCATGAGTTTTGCCAAAATAAATTTGAGATTTATTTTCAAAACTCATGTTTGGCCATAAATTTTGCCCACATTTTGGCAAAATCCCAAATTCCAAACCCCAAATCCAAAAATCACCCCAATTGCTGATTTTGGGCCAAAATCCTAAAATTTGGGAATTATATACATGTTTTTCCAAAATAAAGTTGGGAAATATGGTTTGAAAACGTATGTCCAAACACATTTTCATCTTCAAACCAAATTTCACCCAAATCAAATTTTTCAAAACATATTTGGAATCTATGGCAAAGCGCTAGCTAAAATTAAACGAGGGACTATACTCGTGTAACATCTTCCTACCAATAAATTTTTATCACCAATGCAGTATAGTTTAATTATGTGTACATTTACATATAACAAAACTAGGTCAAGTGCTACAATTCTAGGTTAAGGTGGTAACATGCATTTTTTTTTTAACATAGAAAAAATAGAAATAGGGAAGTGTCAAGGGTAGGGAAAAGAAAAGAAAGCTAGACATGTGACTTTTTAGACTTTAGAGATAATGATGCAATAACTACAAATACAAAATGCTCCCTCTCCACTCCTTTCAACCCCAACCACCCCCTTTTATCTCCTTTCATCCCAAAACTATTCTCTCTCCAATAATATCAAGTTTATAGTTTTTTCAAAGAGAAATAGCAACAAAGAATCTCAGAGAAGGAGGCAAAAAGAGAAACAGTCTGATGATAAATAGAGAGAAAGTCCAGTTGCTATTTTAACAACAAGAAAGAAGAAAATTACACAAGAAAAATTATAGCATAGTGTGAGAAGAAGAAGAAGAAGAAAGAAAGAAAAGTTCCCAACTCAGGAAAGGTCGTTATTGAACTTTTTTTTGTTCACAAGAAAAATTAAAGGCAAATGTGACAGACTGTAGAAGAAGTATTAGTATAGTATCAGTAAAAACTCAGAAGCTGCAGCAGCAAGAAGAAGAAGAAGCAGCAGCAGCAGCAGCAGCCTCAGTACTCTGCCAACTGTTATTCACCAGTCAGTAATTAGAGCAAAATACAGACCTAAAGTCATACCCCATCAACTAGATCTCTTTTTTTCTCTCTAAATCTTTTATGAAAAAGAATTTCAGAAAGACCCCACATCTTTTTCTGTTTTGTTTTATTGTTCTAGTTGATCTCTAGATTTTCCAAGATTTTGCAACATCAACAGCTTACTTCTCTTGCTAGCTATTGTTTTTGTTGGGTAAAGGACAAAAAATATAGTAGAAGAAGAAGAAATCTGTTAAAGTCTGCAGCTGTGGCTACTGCTAGGAGACTGCTGCAGGCTTCAGATTCTGGAGCTTTTGCAGACTGGGTAGCTAATTCTTCTAATTCAGCTACTGGCGGTGCTGCTATTGGGGACCTATCTTTAGGTTTCAACGCTGGCACCACCATCGGTAGCGGGGGAGGAAATGGTCCTCACACCGCTGCTGGCGGTGGCGGCGGAGGAGGAGGCCATAGTGGTATGTGGTCTGCATCGTCTTCTCGACAGATGCACATCAACTATGGCCTCTCACCCGAAATGGGTATGTTTGTAGTACATCCCGCTTCATTTCACCACCACCATCATCATCAACATTCACATCAAGAAAATACCATCAATTTTGACCCGATAAACGGTTCCAATATCTCTACAACGAACACATCTCTTGGTGTTGGTGTAATTCCGCTTCTCACAGCAACTCCTTTAACGAACATGGTTAGCTTCGACGATCAAGATTTAGTCAGTAGAAATCGAGGAAATGATAACGAAGGTGGTGGTTTTCAGTTCTTTTCAAACCAACAACCTCAGAACTCTACGAATTATACCAAAAACAGTAACATTCTTGGTAGTGGCAATGGCAACAACAACAACATTGGTGGTTCAGTTTCATCAACAAGTTCAGCAACATGTCAAGATTGTGGAAACCAAGCTAAAAAAGATTGTCCACACAGAAGATGTAGAACATGTTGTAAAAGTAGAGGTTTTGATTGTACAACACATGTAAAAAGTACTTGGGTACCAGCAGCGAGAAGGCGCGAGAGACAACTAATTGGAGGTACTTCAACAAATGTAAATGTTGCTGCTGGTTCATCTTCTCAATCAACTTCAAGTGCTAAGAAACCTAGACTTGTTCATTCTCAAGCTACTACTACAGCTTCTCATACTTCTACTTCAAATACAACTCCTCCTAGAAGTTTTGATACTAGCTCTAGTCATCAAGGTAATTTTGCACATTATCTTCTACACATTAAGTTGTTACAAATATGTTATCTTATGTTAGTTTTAGTGATGGAATAGTTTTTTTTTTTTCCTCCCGGTGTCCGGTTCTCGCATTGGAGTCCGACTATATCCGGATTCGCGCCGCGTAAGACCCTATTCGGAGGAAGCACTCCCTACTAAGTATTTTTCCGTACCCCGGGTTCGAACCCGATACTTCTGGTGTGATGGAGTAGTTGAAATGTGTACAAACTGGCTTACAAATTTTTGTTAAGAAAAATGTTTAGTGTTAGTGTATATGATCTTCTAGCCCGACCCCTACCAAGATCAAACTTTTAAGAAGTTTTAGTACTAACAAACATCATGATTTTCTAGCCCCACCTCCCATCAACCCTAATATTTTAAGAAGTTTTTAGTACCATTGTAGTATATACATATGATCTTCTTTATCACCTAATGATTTTGAACTTTCAAGAAATTTTGGTATGAATTTAACTTATTTACACATGAAAAGAATTTATACAGTATTCATTTATTATGAACTGTCACATGCTTTTAGGTGATTTGATGTTGTAAAAGTAAATAAAGTTAAACTCTTAGGGGTTGTTTGGATCCAAAGAGGGTTATCTAGTGATTAATAATCACAGGATGATATTGTTATCCTACATCTAATGTAGGTTAATTAACATCAAGGTTTTAATATAAAAATTTGTACAAGTATTAACTGATATCTATAATTAAACATGGGATAAAATGCAATCTCAAATTCTATTTCGGGATTATACTCCTACTCCTTAGAATATTAGTTCTTGATGAAAAATAGTCAACTATGATTTTTTTTTTATTATTATTACTGCATGTCATTTATTTTCTGGTTCTTATGTTGCTCTTGTTATTTCTATGGTTTCTGTTGACGGTACTGATATATTGTCTCTTATCGTCTTTTCCATCTTCTTGAGCAAAGGGAAAATAGCCTCTCTGCCCCATCGGGGTAGGGGTAAGTTTTGCGTACACACTACCCTCCCTATATCCCGCTTATGGGATTTGACTGGGTTGTCGTTGTTGTTGTCTTATGTAATTTTTATTCTTATACTGTTCATTGTTTCTTTTGCTTCGATTTTCTTATTATCCTGTTGGTGTTAGTACATGCTGCTACTGCTTCTTTTCTAATCTTTCTTTGCGCGTCGGAAATAGTCTTTCTACCTTCTCAAGGCAGGGGTAAGGATGTATACATACTATTCTCGCCAGACTCCACTTATGCGATTATACTAAGTTTGTCGTTATTATTATTTATCATTTTCTTGAGTTTTTGTTTCATGCAAGTACATATTTTGTTGTATATTATTGTAGATGCAAGTTTTAAAGCCTCATTGCCAGGACAAGTGAGAGCACCAGCTGTATTCAAATGTGTAAGAGTAACTTCAGTAGATGATGGAGATGATGAATTTGCATATCAAGCTGTTGTTAGAATTGGTGGCCATGTTTTCAAAGGTTTTCTATATGATCAAGGAATTGAAGAAGGCAAAGATAATAATAATTATCCCAATTTTTCTGATTTACATTTGGGTGGCAGTGGTAATATTACTAATGATACTTCTGATCTTTATGCTGCTTCTACTGGTGGTGGTGGATTACTTGGTGGATCAAATTATGGTAACCAAATAAATTAAATGTTGTTAATTATTTATTCCTCTTAAAAAAAATATTTGAGGAAATGAGTATTTGTAACTGAATTAATTTTTTTTGATATTTTTTTTTATATTTTGTTATATGTACTTCTTTTGGTTCTTTGGCATTTAATTTTCAACAGAAAATAGGACTTCCAAAGAATAATTAATTTTTCCTTTTTATGGAAAATTTTGGAATCCATGAATTGTACTTTCTTACCTCTGATCTTGCTCTTTTGACTTATTCCTTTTTGGAATCCATGTATTTCTTAGTGTAAATTACTGTAGTTGGCTGGTTAAATTAAAGAAACTTCAAATCACATTTAATTGGTTATTTACTCGCCTTTTAAATGTTTTGTTTGCATTGAAATATTGGTAGAGATAATTTTGCTTGGACTCTCAAAAAATATAACCGATTGTATGTCGAATTCTTAATTCTTAAACGGCAGAATAGCCTAAATGGTATCCATACTTGTACCACTTTGTCATCCCGGTCCTTGTATTCAATGAAGTTTCATCCAGACACCTAAACTCAGTTAAAACATGTATTTTAAACCCCTTCGGCATTACGTGTTGGTCACTCGCCTGACATGGAGGAAATATCATGTACACATCAGATAAATTAATGCCACATCTTTATTTATTTAAAAATTAATTTTTAATAAATCAAATCCATCACCATCTTCCTATACTGCCGGCGACCCTTATCACCGAAAAATCGGAGTTCGCCTTCACCGTTTTGCTCTCTTTTCTCCTTTCTGAGCACAATCTCAAACCCCAATTCATATACATAAAATTCTTCAATTTTGATTAAAAAAAAATTTTATCTTGCAACAACGAGCAGCATACCATGACAAAAAACAAAGGACTTAGAATTTACAGAGACACAAGTGTACTCTTGATTTACAGAGACACAAAAAGGGGAACACAACCAACAAACAGCTACCGTCACTGGAAAACAAAGGACTACATCGCTGGAAATTAACCATTAGCGGACTCCACCACCTATTTCTCCACTCACCAGACTCCTGCGGAAAACCCATGACCACATTGGATTGATGAACACGAAAATTACTTGGCCATAACTTCTTGATATCTTTAAAAATTTTAACCCGATTAATAGATCTGTTTATTTAGATTCCCTAGAAGAAAATTCTTCTCTTTTTTATACTATTAATTTTATTGCTATATTACTTGGCCACCACCTGTTTAGTCTGTTGTAAACAGGAAAGAGGGGGGAGAATAAGATGGGGAGAAACAGAGGGAATAAGGACGAAGGGTTGGGAAATGGGTAGAGTACTTGGGTTGGGTTGGGAAATTAATTTACTTTTTTTCTTTTTTATGGTTATTCTTTATTATTTTTAGTATTTTTAAATCAAAATAAAAATATCCACTCTCATTTTTAGATCGTGTAATCACTCATTTTTCTGACTCAGCAAAATCAATGACACATAAGCTCAGTCAACGGTCAGAGGGATTTAAAATACATGTTTTGACTGAGTTCAGGTGTTTGGATGAAACTTCATTGAATATAGGGATCGGGATGACAAAGTGATACAAGCATAGGTGCCATTTAAGCTATTCTGCCTTCTTAAAAAGTAATTTATTTTTGAAAAGGATCTGATATGTGTAATGACAATGTTTTTAAAGAGCCTGTGCGACATAAGTTAGAGGTAGAATCAATAATTTCTTGACATTGATTATTTTATGAAAGCAACTTATATACACTACAAAGCAGACAATTTATCACAATTATTTTAAAGGTTTGTAGTTTCATTTATTATGAATGGTTACTTGTATTAATTTTATGTGGTTTGATAATTGCAGAATTTTTATATTATCAGTGTATAAAAGTTAAAGTAGGTGGATGCCGATATATTTTTAAAGTTACAATTGGAATACTCTCTATCTTTACATGTTAGAAGTAAGCATTGGAGCCGGACTATATTCGGACTCGTGCCGCGTAGGGCCCCATTCGGGGAGGAGCGCTCCCTATCAAGGATTTTCCCATGCCCAGGGCTCGAATTCGAGACCTCTGGTTAAGGAAAGAGCAGTCTTATCCACTGCACCACATCCTTTGGTGGTGGTTATATCACATGTTATTATAGATATACTTCACTATATTTCTTGATTAATCTACTATATTATGAGTAATCAAACATGCAAAGATAAAAGAATTGCTTAATTATAAGTTCATGTTACTTGGTATATATTTGATGGTGTGGTTTTATTGATCATTACTTGTCATTATTTCTTTTTCTCTTTATTGTTGAAGTAAACAATTACTATATTTATAGACTATTATTATCTGTTTTTTTGGGCAATAATTAATTCTCCACTTTACTGCTTCTTGTGCCTATTTTTCTTTTTCTTTTTTTATTTCTAATTCTTATCTTTAGCATGAAAATTTTGAATTTTACACTTTTGCTATTAGGCCTTTTGTTTAGTGATGTGATGTATTTTCTTTTAATGCATGAACCAGCCATCATATAAAATAAAATAATATTTGTTGCTTCTTTTTGTTCAATTTTCTTCCCATTTTTCCTCTTTAATCATGTTCTTTGCGTATTTTTCGGATTTTGTCGAACATTTCATCCCTTTTTTTCTTTCATTTGATGTAAGTGCTCTTTTGTCCCACTTGCCTTAGTAAAGATCAAATTGGTATTCAAACTGTTGCTTTACTCTACAATTATTTTCATTTTTCTTGACATTTGACACTTCCCTATTTGGTATTTAGTGAGGCTAGTTGACTTGCTGTCAATACAACATGATTCTTGAAATCTTACGTTTGGCATGTATAGAAGAAATTCATAGTGTTTAAATCATTGGATTCTTGAAAATTTTATTTTTATAAGTGAATATAAAGTCAAATCTCTCTATAACACCATCTTTATATAATAGTTATTTACTATAAAAGTCGAATTTTTATCGGAACCGATCATTATATTATGTTATAATATATGTCCTCTATAACAGCACTTCACTATAGCAACCGAAAAATTTCGGAACAAACGAGGCTGTTATAGAGAGGTTTGACTCTACACCATATTTTAGAAGGTCAAGTTGCTGTCATGTGACCAGGAGATCACAGGTTTGAGTCGTGAAGATAACCTCTTTTAGAAATATAAGGTAAGACTGCATAGAATAGACTTTTATGGTCCAACCCTTCCCGGAATCCCGCATATAGCGGGAGCTTAGTGAATCTGGCTACTCTTTTAATTTGAGTCGTTAGATCTTAAAAACTAACAGAATATTTGTTCTGCGATTTGATATTTTGTTTGTGAAGCTTTGATTGTGTGTTAGTCGAGGTGCGCGCAAGTTAATTCAGATATGCCATAATATTATCAAAAAAAATAAAAAAAATTGGCAGTGTGTTGGGGGTTTGGACTTCTCTACGTGTTAGGGTTTGGATGACATGAATTTTACTTATACCGGTCCTTTTAATTAGTTTTATGGTTGTTTTACCCATATTAAAAAATTCGTAACTTTTAATATTAATTAACGATGAAATTGACCATAGTAACCTTATTTTGTTCATTGCAATTATAATTAATACGTATAGACTCTTTATTTCTAGGTTAACTTTGGAAAAAAGAAGTTAATTGTTTTTTGATATTTGAAAAAATCAAATATTGTGGACCACAAAAAAATGACGAAAAATTAATTAAAGTAGATCGGAGGGAGTATTTAATTAACAAGTGGCGAACTTTTATGACAATTTTCATGATTTTATGCTAGCTTTTGGCTATAGATTCCCAAATTTGTTTTGAAAAATCTGATTTGGGTGAAGTTTGGCTTGAAGATGAAAATGTGCTTGGAAATAAGTTTTCAAAACATTTTCACTTTTTTTTTGAAAAAACATGAAACATGACTTACACCCACAAATTCTAAAACTATCACAAATACCCAACGGAACCTTTATCAATAACATTCGTTATATTATCACAACCATAGTACTAAACATAAATAAATTTGGTACAAAGTTATCATTTTTATAATGAACTACATAATACACAATCAGATAACTGAGAAGACGAAACAATATTGTTACAAAATAACGAATCGTGGACTCTTTTATAAAATACAAAAGTTTGGGGCAATTTTTAAAAAATGTAATAGTGACATTCTTGAGCTGGTTTTGAGATTTAGGATTTTGAAATTTGCTAAAATGTAGATAAAATATATGGCCAAATATATATTTGCCAAAAAAATCCCAAATATATTTTGTCAAATCTATGGCCAAACGGGTATGTGTCAAAATTCAAATTCTGTTGAAGTTTTATAACATTATACATATGATTTTTTAATTTTCAATTTTCTTTCTTTCTTTAATTCCTTTTCACCAAAATTTAGCTAACTTTCATACTCTTGGACATAAGCCATAAGCTATATAACCTACATATTAGCTGCTAGAATAAAACACCGGCTCAAAAGTTTTCCAGAGGTTGTGGCTTTTATGCCTTTTTAAAAAAAAAACTGCTATAAATGCATCGAGCCACTCAAAACCCTATAAAGTGAAACCTATATAACACTTGGGAAATGGAGTTTTTTCATTCTTTCTCTTTAATTGACGCTACACAATTGCCACTTGTTATCTTGTTGGAGCATATTGGTAAGTTATAGGGGTACAATGGGGTTCGAACTCTACAAATATTTTTTTTTGAATGAGAGTATTTTTTTTCTTTAATCGGTCTTATGCGATATAATTTTAGGTTAAAAAAGGAACATTGTACACCAAGGGGAAAATCAAAGAAAATTCATACAATGTGTCTTATTTTCTTTATTTTTTTGGTTGGATTAGTTGAAGTAAGGAATATAAATTTAAGCTAGTTTTAGGATATAGATTTAATTGAAACTTGAAAAAAGGATTTTTGAAGTTGTGTTAAAAAATAATTTTGAAAGTTGAAATTAAGTTTGGACGTGCATTTTATTTGAAAAAAGTTTAAGTTTTGTGAGTGAAAGAAAAAATTTCACCAAAAACTGTCCTAAACCAATTTTTGGGATCTAATTTTTTTCTCAAACATGATCATATTTTATAAACAAAATGGTATTTTCTATTTTTTTTTTTTTGAAAAGATGAAGCCAAAGTCTATGGCCAAAATGGGAGCTAAAATTTCACGAACACGTGGATGCATGCTAGGTAAAGGAACCAGTTTTGCCTATAACCAAGAAAATCTCAATATGTTAGGATTGGATTTATGTATTAGGACTTTGAATTTTTAATATTGGTGGAAGGTATTTCATTAACTTTAAAATAGTGGTAATACATTGTTTGATAAAAAAAAAATATAAACTTTCGGTTAACTATTAAATTTTATGTAACGAGGGGTTAAACTTAGTTAATAATAATAATATCTCTAGATATAGAACAACTTGGATGACAAAGGATAAAGTCGGTGAGAGATTGAAAATAACACACATTTAATACTCCAAAAGGTATGGATAACAATGAGGGTATAACTAACAATAAATAGTAATAAATGACATTTATGTAAATATGGGGAAGGATTCACCTAATAATAAATGAGATGGATATTGTTCCTTCTGACAATGATGAATGACAGACAAATCCTCGAATGTTCGATCTATTCTCGGATCTGATGGAAAGGTATGGTATAATGTATGCAAAAATATTGTAAAAGGTAAAGTTTGTATCTTTGCTAGATAGAGAGAATTTTCTTCTGAAAAGTGTTCTTATCAAATCAATGTTACATGCCTTCCCCTGTTATCTCTTTTTCTATTTATATGAGACACGTCCCTAATAAACCCTAATAGTACAAGTGCAGAGAATATTCTCTTTATATATTATTACAAAATCTAGCCATTATTGTTCTGTCCTTGGTGCTCGACCTCGACTGTTGTTGACAGCCCGACCATGAATCCCATTGCTTCCTGGTCAACCTCGACCGCATCTTTTTCTTAATGACGCTTTACGCTAAATTTCCTTAAGGCAGATTTTGGCCTATACAGTTAGTCCCTTCGCTTATTGAGGCTGATCTCGGACAACCTCAATGAGTGGACCCTGTTTGTCGTGGTAGAGAAGTTTAGGCGAGCATGTCGAGTAGTGGCGTTTCAGACGAAGTAGTAACATGGCCTTTCGTGAGCCGCAACCTATGGTCACATCGATTCAGAGTGACATCATAAAATCATGCGTCATTATTACGCATTTTCCGATGCCTTGCGTCATTTCCCGCGCCTCTGCCATTTCGATACATGCGTTAATTTCTCGATCCCGGTGCTTAAACTCTTATAAATAGGGATACAAAACCATTTGTCTATATTTGCACTCTTAACATCAAATCTCTGCGTCTTCTTCTCCATTCTTCATTTATAGTTCTTATCCTCTTTGCTTCATTATTATGTATTTTCCTTCCCTGATTCCGGTGATACCAACTGCTCACAACTCTTTTGCACTAGCTACATCCTCTTAAATAAAATGGTTAACGTATCCTCTGGTTCGGGCATGGCAAATGACCCTATCCCTTTGGCGGTGCGTATGCCTCCTCATGTTGATAGTGTTTCTGTTGCCATTGAGGACAAGAATTTTCCTATGGTGGAGGAGATAATCCCTCGTGGTGAAAAATCTAGGTCCGTTTTTTTGAAGGCACCTGAGGACGACCCTAAGATCTTGGAGTCAGCGATGAAAGAGGCCGACCTCGCTGAGTTTAGGGCTAAGTTCAAAATTCCTGACCATATCGATCTGATCCCTGTAGAGCGCGATGTGGTACAAATACATCGCCCTGGGTGTTGCGCTTTCTATGCGTACCCTTTCTACATCGGTTATTCCTTTCCTATTCTCCCATTGGCGAAGGAATTCTGCCGCTATTACGGTGTTTGCCCGACCTAACTTTCTCCATACATCTACAAGCTTATTCGCATACTTACGAAGTATGCAGAGTTGGTCGGGGTCGAGGTGACACTTCGCCACCTGATGCATCTCTTCGCCCCTAGTTTCCATATGGGGACGATGTTGCACCTTCACCACCAAAAAAGTAAATGTTTGGTGGTTAAGATGGACGATAAGGCAAATCTTCAGTTTTGACTCAATTATTTCTTCGCCAAAACCGAGGACGTGGTGGCCAACGTGAGTGGGTTCCATGAGGCTTGGAATTATGCTCGTAAGTATCTCTTTTTTCCTTATCACGCGTATGTTTAGCCAGTTTTAGTCGTGTCTTGACACTCTGTTCTTTTTTCGTGCATCCGAGACCTTGTACTCCTCCTTTGGTCAGGGACATTCATGACTGGGTTTGCCAGACTTTTCCTCACACGATGAGGATTCTGAATGGCCGGCCTTTCTCAAGAATTTTGGGCCTGCGTCTTTCGTGACCGGTAAGTTCATATATTTTCACTTCATACTGTATTGACCTCGTGGCTGTTTGCTCGTTATAGTATTGTGTAGGAAGTGAATCTTTTAATCTTACTTTTCATCCCGAGGACTTTCAAGAAAACCTAAGGCCCCTCCCCCTGCATTTCGTAAGAGGAAAACTGCTTCTTTAGGGTCAGCTCCCATTGTGGCTGCGGCCAGGCCTGCCCGGTTTGCATTTATTCCCTCTACTGTCGCAGCTAGGTCTGGTCGGTCGTCGTCTGCAGCAGCACTTTCGAATTCCCCCTTGTGTCATCTAATAGACGAAGAAGAGGATTCATCGTCGAGCAATGAGGGTTTGATTTCCCGTAAAAGGAGATCGGTGGACGTTGGTGATGGGACTGTTCTGGCCATAGATTTAGTAAGAGATGATCATGAAACGGCGACCATAGTGCTTGACGATGATGGTTTTCCATGTGAGATCCCGCCATCAGCTGAGGCCGTATGGGCCGTATCCTTTCACGATGTCGAGACTGGAGCCAAAGGTCCATCTCTGAGTTTCAGATCCTTTACGGCGAGATGAGCCCTCGTCCACGTGACCGGCTGATGCTCCTGCTCCATCGGTTGAGAATGGTTATGAAATGGGATCCGACATCGACGCAGACGAGTTGAGGATGATGAGGGAGGGGTTTACCCGTCTTGAGGTGAGATTGAAGGGGTCCATGCGGACCATTGTGATCTCCATGAATCGAGACTTACTGGTGAACACGGAGGATGTGGTCCCTTCCATGGGTCCCCTCTGCTCCAACGTAGAGGGTAAAACTCTTGAGAAACTGGACGATGCTACCCTATCAAAGAGTATAGCCGGCCTCGCCCTCAGGGTAAGTTTTTTTTACCTTTATTATTCAAGTTCAATGCTTTTTGCTTCGTTCTTATTTTCTGTTCTCTTTCTTCTCTTTTTTTAGATTGTGGTTTTGGAGATTGAGAGTTCGCGAGGAGAGGAGAGGCATAATTCTATTTTCCAGAGGATGGAGCGGAAGTATCACGAGTACTACGACAAGCACCGTGATATCTGCAGACAATTTGGTGAGAGAGACAATTTCTGTGCTCTCTGAGCTAAACTGAAAGAGAAGGATGACGAGTTGGTAAAAGTCATTGGAAAATGCAGTATCCTCGAGGGGGCGTTAAGGGATAAGGAAGAGGAGTGTCACACCTCCTTTTTCACTAACCTGTGAGGGTGTAAAGGAGTTTTTCCAATTAAAGGACGGTCGGAACGGGATTTATTATTAATATTCAGAGTCGCCACTTAGGAGATTAATGGTGTCCCAAGTCACCGGTTGAATCCCGATCCGAGGAAATTATGACTCTGTTAACAGTCCGCGAACCAGAACTCCGAGTAAGGAATTCTGTTAACCCGGGAGAAGGTATTAGGCACTCCCGGATTCCGTGGTTCTAGCACGGTCGCTCAACTGTTGTATTTGCTTTTATCTGATCTTAAAACATATTCTAACCTATGCGCCTTTTGTTTTAACCGCTTTTACTTTATGTCTTTTTAATAAGAATTGCAACGTCGTGAAAATGTATCTCGAACCACGTTACACTAGTGCACCCGTGGCTTTTGACGCATTTCGACTCCGTTGAGATTTAGATTTGGGTCACATAATGTGCACCCGTATTTAAGAAGGTAAGATTATTAAGAACGCGCCTAAAGGGACTATCGTGTTATTATCTTTGGGGAAGGCCGTGAAATTCGCTAAATGGCCCATCCCGAAGTCTAAGTTTTTGTATATACATTTGTCGAGGGCCCCGTAATTTGTTTGCTCTATTTGGCGAGGCTCATCTCATTGTAATTTGTAAAATGATATCCTAAAGTGAACTAGGATTTTTTTTTTGTTTTTCTCTTTTTTTTTTATTGTCTTCNGTGGCTTTTGACACATTTCAACTTCGTTGGGATTTGGATTCGGGTCACATAAATGTGCACCCACTTTTAGGAAGGTAATATTATTAAAATTCGTGCCTAAAGCAACTACGAGTTTATTATATTTGGAGAAGACCATGAAATTTGCTAAATGGTCCGCCCGAGTTCTAAGCATTTTATATAGCTTCTATTGAGGGCCCTGTGATTTTGCATTTTTTATTGGCGAGGCTCATCTCACTTTATTATTTAAAAAGGCAAACCTAAAGAAACTATGATTTTTCTATTAAGTCTTGTCTCTGAACGGCCCTAATTAATTAGTATTGATGTACTTTCAGTGTCTTGGGCCTCAAAGCTGGCCCTAAACAAATTCAGCCGTACTCATAAGAACAAAGTTGCCCAAACATGGGCCCTGTACAAGCAAATTCCAGGCCCAAGTCTGGTCAGAGGAGGGGCCGTCAGGTTTGGCTCATACGTGAGTCCAGATCCAATATGAAGCTTCATTGGGCCCTTTGGATTCTAATTTCAATCACAACTTGCTAACAGATAAACAGTTTGGAATTCACAACTCAACGTAAATTTCAAAATTGTTTGCATACCACTAATTCCTGATTTTGACAGTCATTTAACCCTGGTTAATACTTTTCAACACATATTAGTCACTGTCTAAACCTGAATGTATTTCCAATGTTCATTTCTGATTTCAATTAATCAATATGACAAGCACACTAAGGTAATCAATCCTTATGGTCACAAATGACACTTTGAATTTCGTGTTGAATTGAGATGACACTAATGCAAAAACAAAGCTCATACGAATCTAAAATATACTCGAATCGACTCATCAGTCTTGTTAACACAAGTCATACAATAGTCCCATTATTGCAAATCTCGACAATTGCTACTTGCCCTGTTATAATACTACAACCTACTAGTTCAAGTGATGCAGTTATATACGATTATAGATCTCAACAACTACTACAAATTGGAAATCCAAGGTGACAGTACAAGTCATTTTTAAAGCCCTAATTACAGTCCACATTTAATTACACTGGTCGACCAACTGAATCACACATTACAATATTCAGCCATACAACCACAACAAAATTATTTAAACATAACGAAATAGCATATCCAGAATGGAGAATTGACGTCAACTTTTATCTCAAGTTGTCAACAAGAAGAGGTACATCAAATAAGCTTGATACATGTACCTGATATTGGAATAACAAGAGAAAAGAGAGAGAGGTCAGTGATAGCAAATGTAACAGCAGCAGTTCAGGAAAGTTTCAACAATCCAGCAAGTAATCAACCAACACAGCGCCAGTAGGATCAAATTTCGACTCAAAACCAACTTCTCAAACACCCAGGACACTTCAGCAGTCAAAACCCAATTAAACTAGCCCAAACAAATTGAATGAACTCCCAAAATTAGTCGAAATCCAACAGAAAACTCTCTGAATCTTCAAATTACCAAAATGAACTCATAAATGTAAATTGGCTACCCAAACTAGAACCTAGTTAGGAGATTGAATGAAACCGTTTGTTTTTTTTTTTTTAATTTTTAACTAAAACTGGAAGACGATTTGGATCTCAGATTTGAGTTCTTAAACTAGAACTTTTGGAGGATTTTTAGAGGCCGAAAAACTTCTGAATCAAGGCAAATGAATGCCTATTTATAGGTGAGCTTAGGTCCAATTTCAGATTTTCCTTTTACCCCATTGGTCCCTATTTAATTCTATTTTTTATCCTTTATTTTCTGACTTGTCACACAAGTAACTACCCTAAGTTTACTGAAATATGCACTATAGTCCATCCTAGAAGGTTCTATACCCATTACAATTCCTATTCTACCCTTACTTTACTTCCACAATTACCAATCTTAATGAAACTATCCTTTTCCATGCCTAAACTACCCTTTGAATCCCCTGAAATTACTGACCAAGCTAGAATTACCTGACCCAGCCCCTTAACCTTAGTAGCAATCATGGTTAATTAACCAAAGAACAGAGGAATTCAACTAAAACCAAACAAACCCTACAGTTGAACTAACTACTCAACCCATTGATCAAAACATGGAATTTCTAACTAAATTGTTAATTCAGACTAAGCTAATTCACCAACCAAGTCAGTGATTCAAACCAAATTGAACTGGAGTCGAATCATTAATGACTTACTCACTCGACCGGCAGAAAATCAAAGCAAAATTGAACCAAAAACTAAAAGACTAAAGTCAGCATCAATTATTATTAAGAAGCATTAATTAGATGAAAGAAAAATCTACTGACTTATTCCAACATTAATCCTACGCCCTAGCACGCTGATTAACAACAAAGAATTATGATGACAAAACTTAAACGAACCAAATTCATGTTGTATACATGAACAAAAAAGAAACAATAAGGATTACTGGCTCTAAAAGAAACTCGAATCGATTATTCATGAAGCAAAACAATAATGAGAGTGAAGTTAAATCAGATAACTAAGCAACAACCTAAAGACTATAGGAAACTTACTGGTTTTAACTTCTAAAATCTTGCCACTTCTCAGATTCAAAATTCGAACATCTCCGGTGAGATTTGAATGCGACGGACGATGGATTCAACATGAGGGAAGCGAGGGGAGCACATGGCATCGATTTGGTGAGGTTTGGGAAAATTAGGGTTTTGGCCGGAACTTTGATCGGAGATTCGAGGAGTTCGGCGAGGATTCGAGGGACGGGGTTTGGGGGTTTGGAAAGAGGAGACCAAGGCGGTTCAGGGGTGTTAGTTTGGACGAGTTTGGGGTGACCATCGCCGAACACGGCGGAGACGGTGACGGTAATTTTGAAGATTCAAGCAGATTGGCTAACATTCGAGGGAACATATTTTGGGCATTAGAAAGTGGAGGGGGAGAGGAGTCGATGGTGAAAATTTGGGTGGGTTTGGAGCTTGACCGCCGCCGTGAGCGATTTCCGGCCGGCGGAGGGACGGTGGTGTTGCGGTGGGCGACGGTGGAGTGTGGCGGCGTTACAGGGTCTTTGAGGGATGGGGTGAGAGAGAGAGACGAAGGGGTGGGGGGGGGGTAGAGGTTCGGACATATAAATATTAAACAAACCCCAGTTCCGGACCGTTAGATCAACAGAGATCAACGGTCCTGATTTGGTCTGTTAAAACGGGGTCGTTTTGGATTGCTGGGGGGGGGGGGGGAAAGACCGGGTTCTGGGGCGGGTCGTGGGCCAGTTTGGACGGGTATAGGAGTGGGTTTGGGGGGAACGTTTGGGCCTGGGGTTTGGAAATTAAAGATGGCCTAAACAGACTTATATTTCTATTCTTTTCTTTCCATTTCTTTTCAATTTCAAATCTTTTTCTTTCTTTTCTAAATAAAACCTACATTAATTCTAAACCAAAATTATCCTACCAAATTAGATTAATGTTCACAATAATATTTACAACAACTAATTAAATACCAAATTAAAAAAAAACTGCAAGATTCACAGCTAAATGCAAAATGCGTTATTTTTGTGATTTTCTATTTTTGTAACACAAATAGATTACTAACTAATTTAAAAATGCCAAATTAAATCCTAAATGCAAGTGCAACATATTTTTTTTGTATTTTTCACGAATTAAATAAAATAAACATGCACAAACAAATGCAAACAATTAACACAAAAATGCCACAAAATTCAAAAATTGCAAATAATGAAAAGAAATTATTTTGTTTGAATTTTTGGGAATAATTCATATATAGGGCAAAAATCACGTGCTCACAAGGAGTTTGAGGTGAGTAAGGGAGTCGAGGCCCAATGTGCCGATCTTCAAGCCCAAGTGGTATCGTTGCGCACCGAGCTCGAGGAGTGACAAATCAAAATGGACGCTCTGAGTGGTAAGGTCACTGAGAAGGCAGCGGAGTGGGAGAAGGCGGAGTTGGCTCGATTGGGGGCTGCACGGAAAACGGAGGCTTTGGAGATCGTGGTCCACGTTCTTCATGCTGAGCGAGAGAGTGCTCTAGAGACGGCCAGGCTCAGAGAGGAGCGGCTTGATGAGCGGATAGGGGAGCTGGAAAAAGAGGCTTCAGGCCTTGGTGGCCGAGTTGTTGCTTTCAAGGCTGAGCAGGCGCAGTTACTGGCTTTGCTATCTTCTTCTCGCACTTCTGCTTTTCTTGATATTTCACGGGATCTGTATGAGAAGTGGATCCACGCTGAGGCCCAACTGGATATATTTAGAGATCTAGTAGGGCGGGCAACATTTTGGAGGCCGACTTCGAGGATGCTCGTGCTAAGGCATGTACAGCTCGGATTACTTGTGGCTATAGTCCCGCTACAGCGGAGGCTAGTGATGATGAGGAGGATTTGGGCGTGGATCGGATTGAACAGGACGCCTGGTATGAGGATGAGTATCCCGATGGTGATGGTAGTGGCAGAGAGGCGGATGGAGATGGTGCTGCTGGGTTAGGCGGCGATTAGTTATTTTTCCTTATTTTTGTTTGTAGACTTGTGTACATATTTTGTGGGCGTCTGTTCTAGCCTTTGTAAATAGAATATTCTAAGTACAAAATTCTAGTTCTGTTGCTCGTACCTGATTCTTTTCCTTCTGTCCGAGTTTGTATGCCTCTTTCATTTGTTGTGCTGTTTGGTCGCCTTAGTCGTAAAAACTTGGTTAAAGTATGTTGAACGAGGTTGAAAAAAAACTTAGTTTTGATCATGGACGAGGGCCAGTAGGTGTTACTTTGAACGAGGTCGAAAATATCGCATGTTTAGTTATGGCCGAGGGCCAAGTAGGTGTAAATTCGGATGAAGTCGAATATAACCTAAACTTAGTTATGGTTGAGGGCTGAGAAGGTGTTAATTCAAACGAGGTCGAATGTAACCTTTATTTAATTATGGCAAAGGGACGAATATGTGTTAATTCGAACGAGGTCGAATGCAACCTTTATTTATTATGGCCGAGGACCGAATATGTGTTAACCTTTATTTAATTATGGTTGAGGGCCGAATAGGTGTTAATTCGAATGAGGTCAAATGTAACCTTTATTTAATTATGGCCGAGGGATGAATAGGTGTTAATTCTAACGAGGTCGATTGTAACCTTTATTTAATTATGGCCGAGGGCCGAATGGGTGTTAATTCGAACGAGGTCAAATGTAACCTTTATTTAATTATGGCCGAGGGCCGAATAGGTGTTAGTTCGAACGAGGTCGAATGTAACCTTTATTTAATTATGGCCGAGGGGCGAATAGGTGTTAATTCAAATGAGGTCGAATGTAACCTTTATTTAATTATGGTCGAGGGCCAAATAGGTGTTAATTCAAACGAGGTCGAATGTAACTTTTATTTAATTATGGATGAGGGCCGAGTAGGTGTTAATTCAAAAGAGGTCAAATGTAACCTTTATTTAATTATGGCCGGGGGCCGAATAGGTGCTAATTCGAACGAGGTCGAATGTAACCTTTATTTACTTATGGCTGAGGGCCGAATAGGTGTTAATTCGAATGAGGTCAAATGTAACCTTTATTCAATTATGGCCAAGGGCCGAATAGGTGTTGAGGCAACATTGCTTTGGCTGTGCGTTTCGTGAAAATATGGGCGAACTTCATGCATTTGTGCTTTGTTCATACACTTGGAGAAATTTACATATTTTTCATGCTGGCATTCCAGTCTGTCTATCTAGTGTTGACTGGCGTTCCAGTCCCACTATATCTAGTCCCTTCATTGATTGGCCTGGAGAAGTATATCGAGAGGTTGATCAATGAACTAGCTGTCCTGTGCCTCCGTCCCTTTGCTCTTCAACTTGAAGTGTCCCCCTTGTCGCCTCGTTAAAAACCTCTTTGAGAAAACTCAATTGGGACAAAACTGCAGTGAGGGAAAAAAGAGTACGACTTGGAGGACATTTTTTTTAAAAGTTGAAGTACTTGAGGTGGGTGACATTCTAGTTGTTTGGTAGTAGTTTTCCTTCCATTGTTTCTAGTTGGAATTACCCTTTGTTTGCTATTGCCGTGATTTTGTATGGGCCATCCCAATTTGTTCCCAGTTTACCTTCCCGTGGGTCTTTGCTCGCTTGTGTTTTAACTTTGAGTACGTAGTCCCGACTTTGAGTGGTCTGACCTTTGCCTTTTTGTTGTAATAACATTCTACTTGTTTTTTTGGGTGATCATCCTTATGTAGGCCATATCCCTTCGTTCTTCTGCTTCATCGAGCTCTTGCCTTTTACTTTTGTCGTTCCTCGGCCCGCTCTCGCGGAAGTATCTCAGACTGGGTTGTCCGACCTCGACTGATATTACTACATCAGTCCTATAGACTAATGAGTAAGGCATCTCTTCTGTGCTCGTCTTCGGCGATGTTCGGTAGGCCCAAAGTACCTCTGGTAGTAATTCCATCCATAGCCCCTTGGCATCTTCGAGTTTTTTCTTCATGATGTTCAGTATCGATTTGTTGGAGGATTTTGCTTGTCCGTTACCCTCGGGGTGATATGGTGTTGTGAGTATTCTTTTGATATGGGACATTTCAAAAAATTCGACGACCTTTTTTCCTGTAAATTGTGGTCCATTGTCGCAACTGATTTCTTTGGGGAGGCTGAAACGACATACGATGTTTTTCCATATAAAGGCGATCACTTCCTGTTCACATATTTGGGCGAATGCTCCTACTTCTACCCATTGAGAAAAATAGTTAGTTAAAACCAAAAGAAATTGTATGTTACCTCACCCCGCGGGGAGGGGACCCACGATGTCCATTCCCCACTTGATGAATGGCCAAGGAGAAGTGAATGAGTGGAGGTGCTCGCTAGCTTGGTGGATCATTGGGGCGTACTTTTGGCACTGCTCGTATTTTTTCACAAAGTTCGCGGGTTCTTTTTTCATAGTGGGCCAGTAATAACCTGCCCGTATGAGGCATCTGACCAGAGCTTGATTTTCGGAGTGATCTATGCAATGGCCTTCGTGGTCTTCTTCAAGAATGCGCCGCGTCTGATTTGGGCCTAAGCATTTCGCCAGGGGGATGCCATACGTCCTCTTGTATAGGTCGTTATGAATGATGCGTTACCTGGCTGCTTGCATTCGATGTTTCTTGGCTTCTTTTTTTTATCATCTGGGAGTACGCCAGCCTGCAGATATTTAACAATACGGTTGCGCCAGTTCCAAGTATAGGTTTATGGTTCTTACCTCTATTTGATCTATCGACGAGTAGAGGAGGGTGACCTTGTTTCTTTCTCTAGTTGTAATGTATTTTGTGGCTGCTGCTAATTTGGCTAGGCGTCCGCCTTGGTGTTCTGTGCTCGGGGGATCTGCTCGGGTTGACATTCGTCAAACTCGGGCAGCAGCTTACAAATCTCGGCCTGGTATTTTTGTAACCTTTGCTCTTTGATTTGGAAAGTCCCCGTGACTTGGTTGATGACAATTTGAGAATCGCAACATAGTCTTACCCGTCTCGCCCCGTACTTGAGTGCTAGCCTTAACCCTGCAATTACAGCCTCATACCCGCCTCATTGTTAGTCATGTCCAGGCACCTTATGGACTGGTGAATTACTTCACCTGTCGGGACTTCGAGTACGAGTCCCGATCCAGACCCTGACGCGTTAGAAGCACCGTCGATGTACGAAATCCAGAGGTCCTATGTTCAGGTAAAAATGTGGGCGGCTTCTTTTTCGACTTCGGGCATTATTTTTGCGCTGAAGTCGGTGACGAAGTCGGCAAGGACATGTGAGTTTATCGTCGTCCGCGGTTGATATGTGATATCATGCTCGCTTAATTCTATGGCCCATTTGGCTGACCTCCCCGATAGCTTGGGTTTATGAAAAATACTTCTTAAGGGAAAAGTTGTGACTACCGAGATGGGGTGGCACTAGAAGTAAGGTCTAAGCTTTCATTGTCACGACCCACAAATCCACTAGTCGTGATGACACCTAACCCAACCCTCTAGGTAAGCCAATTAACAATTATCCATTTTTAATTAACTAAATAAAAATACTAAATAAAGGGATTATCTAAATCTTATACATTTCCCAAGGACTGGTAGTACAACTCATGAGCTTCTAAGAATAGAGTTTACAAAGCTGACATGAAAAGAATACATCTTCTGTATGAAAAGTACATAAATAAAGTTTCATAATCTAAGGCTACCGTGAACAAGAGGCAGCTACAACAGGAACGCAGGTACGTCTTCAAATCCAGCAACTATCGAACGCAGCAACATCAGCATCCGGGATCTGCACGCAATGTGCAGGAAGTGCAGTATAAGTACAACCGACCCCATGTACTCAAAAAGTAACATACCTAACCTCAGGTAGAAAATAGTGACGAGCTGGAACATAGGTCGGGTCCAACACAAATACCCAACTGTAGTTCATACAACATAGGGCATATAAACAAGGAAATAATCTCAGAGATAAAACTATTCAGCTTTTGCACAGTTTTTCGAAAATAGTTTCGCTTTTCGGGAATATCAGTGTGTAACGACCCGACCGGTCGTTTTTGAGCATTTGCACTTTGCTCGCCATTCTCGGGCATGACTAGCCTCGTATGATGTATTATGACTTATTTGAATCGTCGATTTTGATTTTCAGGTTAATCATAACAGATGGAAGAATGATTCTCAACTTGAAGCTTTAAATTCGAAAGGTTTGATCAAGTTTTGACTTTTTAGTATTCGATCTTAGATTTGAATTTTTATGATTTGGTTAGCTCCGTTAGGTGATTTTGAACTTGGGAGCGCGTCCGGAATGTGATTTGGAGGTCCGTGGTAGAATTAGGCTTGAATTGGCGAAATTGGAAATTTAGCGTTTCTCGATCGACAGTGGAAATTTTGATATCGGGGTAGAAATGGAATTCTGGAAATTGAAGTAGGTCCGTTGTGTCATTTTTGACGTGTCTACAAAATTTTAGGTCATTCGGAGGTGATTTGATAGGCTTCGGCATTGTTTGCGGAATTCGGAAGTTTGGAAGTTCTTAGCCTTAAATCCGAGGGTGATTTGGTGTTATGTGACTTGTTGGTATTTTTGGTTGAGGTCCCGAGGGCCTCGGGATGAATTCGGATGGTTATCGGAATAGTTGGAATTTAGTTTGTCCAGCTGAAGCTGCTGCTTCTGTTATTTCCGCACCTGCGGATTGGAAACCGCAGGTGCGAGGTCGCAGATGCGGTGGGGAAGCCGCAGATGCGGATCTTAAGGGCCAAAAAGAGAAACCGCATATGCGTTGTGTTGGACGCATCTGCGGAACCGTGGGTGCGGTGCCTGGGGTGCAGATGCGGTCCTGCACGTTTAAGTGAAAACCGCAGGTGCGGCTTATTGGACCGCAGAAGCGGTTGCGCAGGTGCGATAGAAGGACCGCAGATGCGGAAATTGCTGTGCAGAATGTATATAAAGGTTCCTTCACGAATTTTTGCCCATTCTTCACCGTTGTTGGCCGGGTTTTGAGCTTTGGGCAGTGATTTTCAAGAGAAATCGAGGGTTATCAGTGGGGTAAGTTACTTGGGCTTTATTACTTGTGTTTATGATGATTTTCCTACTGTTTAATCATGAAATTAGTGGGAATCTGGGGTGAAGTCGAGGGGGTTAGGGCTTGTGTTTGGAGAGTTTGATTTGGGGATTTGAGGGACCATTCGAGGCCAGATTTTGATGAATTTTGTATGTATAGACTCGTGAGTGAAAGGAGTTTCTAGTTTTGTGATTTTTTTCGGATTCCGAGACGTGGGCCTAGGGGGCCGGGTTTGGGTGAATTTCGGGATTTTGGTATAATTTGATAATTTTTCGTGTGGAATTGGTTCATTGGCCTATATTGATTGCATTGTATTGCTTTTGGTCAGACTTGGGTCGTTTGGAGGCCGATTTCAGAGGCAAGGGCGTCGCGGAGTAGGGATTTGACCGGTTCGAGGTAGTATTGTAAATCTTGTCCTGAGGGTATGAAGCCCCGGATTTTACATTGTTTCACTATTTTTAAGGTGACGCACATGCTAGATGACGAGCGTGTGGGCGTGCACCGTTGGGGATTGTGACTTGGTCCATCCCGTAACAGCTATTAAGTTGCGTGTTTGACTGAAAACTATGTGATACATATGTGTTTTAGAAAGAATTTCTGTGATTTGGGTGGAATGCCATATTTGCGTGCCAAGCTGTCGGACCCTTAGGGGCCTTTTACTATTATTTTCTCACTGTTTTGACTTAAGATCTTTACTCAATCATGCTATGTTTTACTGATTTCATAACTCCGTCTTTATTACTACGTTTTGATGCATAAAATGATATTTTAGGCTGAGCACCCTGTTTTACTGATAGCCCGATTGGCTTGAGAGGTTGTGACCGAGTGAGACCGGAATATATACATCACTGAACGTCAGTCTCTCAGTACCGAGGAAGGACAATCCGTCCCCATGGAGAAGATCCATCTCCAGGTGTATAAATTCTTCGGACAAGATCCATGTCCAGGGAAGATCCATCCCTCAATATAATCGACCGCACCCACTGTGGGTGTGAAGACTCCGGAGGGACTCCTACGGCCCAAGCGCTATAACAAGCCAATCATGGCATAAATCAATCAGGCCCTTGGCCTTACTCAATAATTAATAAAACATACTGCGGCGTACAACCCGATCCCATAACTATCACTCATAATCAGGCTCTCGGCCTCACTCAGTCATCAATCTCTCCAGTCTCACCCACAGGCTCACAATGTCATGAAAACTGACCCAAATCAATGGTATGATGTATCAATAAGTAAAAACTGAGACTGAGATATGATATGAATGCATGAATGTGACTGAGTACAAAATATCAATGAATTTAATGAGATGACAGCAAGAAACGACCACTATGGGTCCCAACAATATCGGCATAAAGCCTAAACATGATATCTAGCGTGATGTATAGCTCAATTACTTTATCACATAGTGAAACACAATTATCAATGAAGTGGGCCACTAAACAGTGCCCTAGAGACAACAGAGTCACAACCCACAGGGTGCACGCCCACACGCCCGTCACCTAGCATGTGCGTCACCTCAACATCAATCACATAGCACGTTATTTGGAGTTTCATACCCTCAACACTAAGTTTAGAAGATTTACTTATCTTAAACAAGCCGATTCTGACACCGAGCAAGCCAGGCGATGCAATGCCATCACGCACGTTGCGACCTCCGAACGGCTCCAAACTAGCCAAAAGCAACTCAAATGCATCAGGAAAGCCCAAGGAAGCAATTACAAATGATAAAGATCGAATCCTAAGTCAAATCCCAAATCCGGCCGAAAATCCCACCGGGACCATGATAACTAGGGATTTTGATACATTTTATACTCCTTCTTGCTTATGTTTTGATTAGAAATTTGTACAAAATAGTCCCAAAAAGGCTCACAAGTTTTGCTTGATTGCAAGTTTGATCAACAAGGTGACAAGATGTCAAAGATCAGCTCAAAAGGAGTGAAACTTGCACAAGTATCAAAGCAAGACAAAGCTCAGGCAAAACAAGGCAAGTGCGGCCGCACATCATTCTGTGCGGTCCGCATTAGTGAGGTTCAGAGAGTATGTAACTCAGGCAAATCAGGTAATGCGGCCGCATGGGATTTAATGCGGTCCGCACTGAAGTTACTGCGGCCGCACTCGATTTAGTGCGGGCACAACCAAGAATCAGAGAGTTGCTATTTTCGGAGATTGAAGCCAATGCGGTCCGCGCTCCATTTCATGCGGACCGCACTAGAAGCCATCGCGGCCGCAGTCCATTCTTTGCGGTCCGCATTGCCCAAGTTCAGAGAGCAGTTTTATCAAGTTCAAAGCCCTAGTGCGACCGCACACGATTTTGTGCGATCCGCACTAACCCCGCAGGGGTATTTTTGTCCAGACATTTCGACTTAGTATAAATAGCTTCTTTTCCATTTTTAGGTTAAGCAGATAGATTTTGTACTGAGCTTCGCTCGTGACTTCCGTTTCTTTAGCTATTTTGGGCGAGTTTATCTTCATTTCAACATTGAATCTTCTAGTTTATCTTAGCAATTAATTAATATGAGTTATTTTTCATCTATTTCTTTGTTTCTTTCTCTAGTTATGAGTAGCTAGACCCATCAGCTAGGGTTGTGGCTCAACCCTAGTGTGGGTAATTGATGGGTCTTGTATTTTAGAGCTTGATTGACTATGGGTGTTTGATATTTGGGCTAATTCCATGTTTAATTGCTAAATTAGTGGTTGGAAATACTAGTTTGTGTTTAGTTGACTTTTGCTCTTCTTGAGAAAGAGAGCCTAAGTCTCTAGAATTAGTCCAACGAGGAATTGGGGCGTACTCAAGAGAATTGATAGCCCCAATTAAAGGGTTAAACCGAGAGATCGTAATACCCGACTTGATCCTTAATTGCTTGTGCAAATTCGCATACCCAATTGGTCTTGAGAAAGTCAATTCGGGCAAAATCATTCGAACTACCGAGAGGTATAGAGTGAGTAGAATCGAGCAATGGTTATATGATACTCCCCAAATGTGTCAATCTAGCTTTAGATTCAAGATTCGTCAATTGACCACCTAGGCGAAGGTCACTACCCTAGTGCCCTTTAATCATTTGATCAACTTGCAATAGTTTAATCCTAGCTTATAGTATTTTAATTGAGCATTGTAGTTTATAGAATTAGAATCATAATTAAAACCCAAAAAAGTGTAGAAGTGCAATTTGGAGCAAATACACAACTCCACTTTAGATAGGCACCCAACTCCAATATCTAGCTCTCTGTGGAATTCGATCCCGACCCTAAATCGAGTAAAAGCTGCTTCGACCTCTCTCGCTACTTAATAGTTGTGCAGGGTTGGCTGCGATCAACTTTTTGGCGCCGTTGCCGGGGAGCTAACGGTTTTGGCTATCTATCTAAATAGATTTATGTTTTGTTCTTCTTTCCTTCTTTGTTACTAATTTGTTTGTGTGAATACTTCAGGTACAAAGTGGCATTAAATGCTAATGACCCTCTTGGAAATGTGATTGCGGGGGAGGAGGTAGATGACAATGGCGATGAAGAGGTGCCTCTAGCACCACAAGGACAACGTAGAGGCCGCCAGGCCAATGCAAATGAGAATATCCGAGACTCTCCTCCGCCACCTCCAAGAGTGGCTCCTAGAGTTCTTCCCAACCAAGGCTATGCAAGTGCAATTGTCTCACCTCAGATCCGGGCGGGCAATTTCCAAATTATTAATGTGATGTTGACATCGCTGGAGCAACGTGGGTACTTCACGGGCGCTGCCACTCAAAATGCTTACAAACATCTCAAGGGGTTAGTGGATACTTGTTGGGGGAGCAAGCAAACTAATGTGTCCGAGGATGCACTTCGATTGAGGCTCTTCCCATTCTCACTTAGAGGGAAGACATTGGATTGGCTTGAGCGACTTCCCAACCATTCCATCACAACTTGGGATGAGTTGGTGGATAAGTTCATTGCCAATTTTTTCTCACCGGGACACATGGCAGCACTACGGGATGAGATCTTAGCCTTCAAGCAGGAGCCCACTGAACCATTACACGAGATTTGGGAGTGATATAGAACTACGGTGAAGGAATGCCCCAACAATGATATGACCGAGGCTATGATACAACAGACCTTCTAACGGGGCATCAATACAACAAATCAGTGCATAGTGAATCAATTGGCTTGGGGAAATTCATGAAGTTGCCTTATGATGAAGCTTGTGCTATTCTTGATGAAATGGCTGACACATCCTCCGCTTGGCAAAGTAGAGCCAATGTGCCACAGGGTGACCCCACGGTCACTCATTTGCACAAAGAACTATATGACCATGGACAGGCTATAGCAGAACTTACAACAACAATGAACCAATTAGCAAAGGCACAGTTGCAACAAGTTCAGAACCCTCGCCAAGTAAATGCCATGGAGGGTGTTAACATGCTTGTGAACAATAGAAGACAGAGAGGTCAACAAAACCAAGGTAATTCAGATCAATTTGATAATGATTGTGGTGGATTCCAAGATGATTGTTATGATGGGCAGAACGAAGAGGTGCAATATGTGAATAATTACCAAGGCAAAGAGGCAACTCTTCAAACCAACAACAACAGTGGAGATCCCAAGGCAATTGGGGTAACCAACAACAAGGCAACAATAATTGGAACAATCAACAACAAGGGAACAACAATTGGGAAAATCAAAATAACAATTGGAACAATCAGGGAAACTGGGGCAACAACAACAATTGGGGTGGAAACAACAACAAAATAACCAAGGAAATCAGTGGCAAGGCTTTCAAAGGCCCCCAATGTACCAACAACCGAGCAACCCACCACCTTTTTCCATCCCAGGGTCCTAGTTCTTCCAACAACGAAATGGGTAGAATTGAAATGATGTTTGAACAAATGATGAAAAAGAATGCTGACTCCGATGCGCAATTGGCTTCGCACAATACTTCAATTAGGAATTTGGAGGTCCAGCTAGTCCAAATCTCACAGTCTTTGAATACTCGCCCTAAGGGGGCTCTACCGAGTGATACGGTAGTGAACCCGAAGGGTGGGAACAATCATGTTATGGCAGTGACTACACGGAGTGGAAGAGGCGGTGATGTGAATGCCTCCAAACAAAAGCAAGTTTTGGGTGATGAAGTTGAGTTGCAAGAGGATGAAGTTCCTTTGGTGGTTGAGAATGTGGTTGATGAGAATGTGAATCAAGAAGTAAGGATTGATATTCAAGATGCCGAGGTGGAAACACAAAATGACGTGAACCCGTCTAGGGAACACGTCATAGACATGCCGGAGGCAGTTGTGCCAAAAGCCAAGGGACCCTTGCCTAGGCCACCTCCCCCTTATCCTCAGAGGCTAGCCAAGCAGAAAAATGAGAATCAATTCAAAAAGTTCATTGACATGATGAAGAGCTTATCCATTAATATGCCTTTGGTGGAGGCTTTAGAGTAGATGCCTGGCTATGCTAAATTCATGAAAGATTTGGTGACAAAGAAAAGATCCATGGACTGTGAAACTATCAAGATGACCCACCAAGTTAGTGCTATAGTACATTCAATGGCTCCGAAGTTAGAGGATCCCGGTACTTTCACTATCCCTTGCACTATCGGGAGTGCAGACTTTGCTAAAGCTTTATGTGATCTAGGGGCAAGCATCAACTTCATGCCCTACTCAGTTTTCAAGACTTTGGGTATTGGGCCACCGAGGCCTACTTCCATGCGATTGCAAATGGCAGAAAGATCAATGAAGCGACCATTGGGTATTGTTGATGATGTGCTCCTCCGGGTGGACAAATTTTTTCTTGCTAGCTGATTTTGTAATCTTGGATTGTGAGGTAGATTATGAGGTCCCGATCATATTGGGGAGACCTTTCCTTGCTACGGGGAAGGCTCTGGTTGATGTGGAAGCAGGGGAACTCACTTTCAGGGTGGGTGATGAAAAGGTCGTATTTCATGTGTGCAAGTCAATAAAGCAGCCCAATTGTACAAAAGTGTGTTCATTTGTGGATCTTGTCACGGCTAAGATAATTGATGATACTAGTGCAATGACCTATGTGGAGGACCCTTTGGAGGCCGTATTATTCAATCTTGATGTCACTGATGATGAGGGCCGAGTGGAGTGCGTGAATGCTTTACATGGAATGGGCTCTTATTCTTATGAGCCTAGGAAACTCTCTTTGGATCTTGAAAATATAAAGACCCCTCCAACAAAGCCTTCAATTGAGGAACCTCCGGTGTTGGAGTTGAAGCCATTGCCTCCACACCTCAGGTATGAATTCTTAGGCCCTAATTAAACTTTACCAGTTATTCTTTCCTCTTGTCTTACTAACATGCAGGTAGATGCCACATTAGCGGTGCTCAAAAAGTGGAAAAAGGCAATTGGATGGACTGTAGCTGATATTCGGGGAATAAGCCCCGCATTCTGTATGCACAAGATTATTCTGGAAGATGATGCAAAACCCTCCTTGGAACATCAAAGGAGGCTGAACGAGGCAATGCAAGAAGTTGTGAAAAAGGAGGTGATCAAGTGGTTAGATGCCGGAGTGGTGTATCCTATCTCTGAGAGCTCATGGACTTCACTGGTGCATTGTGTACCAAAGAAAGGTGGTATGACCGTGGTGACCAATGCTAATAATGAACTTATTCTAACCCGGATAGTGACTAGATGGAGGGTGTGCATGGACTACCGCAAGCTGAACAAGGTGACTCGCAAGGATCACTTCCCATTGCCTTTCCTTGACCAGATGTTTGATCGTCTTGCTGGGCGCGCCTTTTATTGTTTCTTGGATGGGTATTAAGGGTACAATCAAATTTTGATAGCTCTAGAGGATCAGGATAATACAACCTTTACTTTTCCATATGGCACCTTTGCTTTTTCTCGGATGCCCTTTGGGTTTTGCTATGCACCGGCAACATTCCAACGGTGTATGATGGCCATTTTCACCGATATTGTGGAAGATATTTTGGAGGTGTTCATGGATGACTTCAGTGTTGTGGGTGATTATTTTGATGAGTGTTTGAAAAATCTGGATAGAGTGTTGGCCCGGTGTGAAGACACCAATCTTGTGCTAAATTGGGAAAAATGCCACTTCATGGTTGAGGAGGGCATAGTGTTGGGACATAAAATTTCAAAGAATGGTATTGAGGTTGACAAAGCCAAAATTGAGGTGATTTCAAGACTTCCTCCCCCCACTTCTGTCAAGGGGTTAGAAGTTTTCTTGGGCATGCGGGGTTCTACCGGCGGTTTATCAAGGACTTTTCGAAGGTAGTAAATCCATTGTGCAAGCTATTAGAAAAGGATGCAAAGTTTATGTTTGATGAGGGATGTATGCAAGCCTTTGAACTTCTCAAGCATAAGTTGACCACCACCCCAATCATTACCGCACCCAATTGGAGCTTGCCTTTCGAGCTCATGTGCGACGCGAGTGATGTTGCGGTTGGGGCAGTTTTGGGTCAAAGAGTGAACAAAATGTTTTATCCAGTGTACTATGCGAGCAAGACAATGAATGAGGCTCAAAGGAACTACACGGTAACTGAGAAAGAATTGTTGGCTATTGTGTTCGCAATGGAAAAATTTCGGCCATATCTTATGGGAGCCAAAGTCATAGTGCACACCGATCATGCAGCTCTTAGGTATTTGATGACAAAGAAAGACTCCAAAGCTAGACTGATGCGATGGGTCTTATTACTTCAAGAGTTTGATTTGGAGATTGCGGACCGGAAAGGTAGTGAAAACCAAGTGGCGGATCATTTGTCCCGCTTGGAGAAGAAGGAAGGTCGTGTGATGGCCTAGAGATCAATGATGCATTTCCCGATGAGCACCTACTTTCTGTGTCGATGAGTGATATGCCATGGTTTGTGGATGTTGCTAATTACCTTGTGACTGGCATCATTCCATGTGAGCTCTCTTCTAACCAAAGGAAGAAGCTCAAACGGGATAATCTGGACTTCTATTGGGATGAGCCATACCTTTTCAAGATTTGAACCGACGGAGTGATCCGGAGGTGTGTACTTGAGGAGGAGCAATATAGCATTCTAGAGGCTTATCATTCCTCCCCTTATGGTGGCCATCATGGAGGGGCGAGGACAGCTTCGAAAGTTCTAAGTTGTGGATTTTATTGGCCAACTTTGTACAAAGATGCAAGTGATTTAGTGAGAAGGTGTGACCAATGTCAAAGAGCGGGCGGTATTTCGAAGAAAGATGAGATGCCACTAAACACCATTCTAGAAGTAGATATCTTTGATGTATGGGGTATCGATTTCATGGGACCATTTATAAGCTCGTGCGGAAACACCTACATTCCTGTAGCGGTTGATTATGTCTCAAAATGGGTGGAGGCTGTGGCTTTGCCCAACAATGAAGTTAGGAGTGTGGTTGAATTTCTAAAGAAGAGCATTTTTACAAGGTTTGGCACTCCTCGTGCAATTATTAGTGATGGAGGATCGCATTTTTGCAATAGAGCTTTTGACGCCTTGATTTCCAATTATGGTGTCAACCACAAAGTGTCTACGCCTTATCATCCTCAAGCAAGTGGCCAGGTTGAAGTCTCAAACGGGGAAATCAAGAATATTCTGTCTAAAACAGTCAATGCAAATAGGACCGATTGGTCTAAGAAGTTGGATGATGCTCTATGGGCGTATAGGACTGCGTACAAAACTCCGATTGGTATGTCTCCGTATCGGTTGGTGTTTGGGAAAGCTTGCCAT
>NC_031995.1:94776292-94830810 GCF_001879085.1 Nicotiana attenuata | reverse complement strand
ATGGACTTTAGCTGATATTCGGGTAATAAGCCCCGCATTCTGTATGCACAAGATTATTCTGGAAGATGATGCAAAACACTCCTTGGAACATCAAAGGAGGCTGAACGAGGCAATGCAAGAAGTTGTAAAAAAGGAGGTGATCAAGTGGTTGGATGCCGGCGTGGTGTATCCTATCTCTGACAGCTCATGGACTTCACCGGTGCAGTGTGTGCTGAAGAAGGGTGGTATGACCGTGGTGACCAATGCTAATAATGAGCTTATTCCAACCCGGACAGTGACCGGATGGAGGGTGTGCATGGACTACCGCAAGCTGAACAAGGTGACCCGCAAGGATCACTTCCCATTGCCTTTCCTTAACCAAATGCTTGATCGTCTTGCTGGGCGTGCCTTCTATTGTTTCTTGGATGGTTATTCGGAGTACAATCAAATTTTGATAGCTCCAGAGGATCAGGAGAAGACAACCTTTACTTGTCCATATGGCACCTTTGCTTTCTCTCGGATGCCCTTTGGGTTGTGCAATGCACCGACAACATTCCAACGGTGTATGATGGCCATTTTCACCGATATGGTGGAAAATATTTTGGAGGTGTTTATGGACGACTTCAGTGTTGTGGGTGATTCATTTGACGAGTGTTTGAACAATTTGGATAGAGTGTTGGCCCGGTGTGAAGACACCAATCTTGTACTAAATTGGAAAAATTGCCACTTCATGGTTGAGGAGGGCATAGTTTTGGGTCATAAAATTTCAAAGAATGGTATTGAGGTTGACAAAGCCAAAATTGAGGTGATTTCAAGACTTCCTCCCCCTACTTCTGTCAAGGGGGTTAGAAGTTTTCTTAGGCATGCGCGGTTCTACCGGCGATTTATCAAGGACTTTTCGAAGGTAGTGAATCCTTTGTGTAAGCTGCTAGAAAAGGATACAAAGTTCGTGTTTGATGAGGGATGTATACAAGCCTTTGAACTTCTCAAGCAAAAGTTGACCACCACCCCGATCATTACCGCACCCAATTGGAGCTTGCCTTTTGAGCTCATGTGCGACGCGAGTGATGTTGCGGTTGGGGCAATTTTGGGCCAAAGAGTTAACAAAATATTTCATCCGGTGTACTATGCGAGCAAGAAAATGAATGAGGCTCAAAGGAACTAATTGGTGACTGAGAAAGAATTGTTGGCTATTGTGTTCACAATGGAAAAATTTCGGCCATATCTTATGGGAGCCAAAGTCATAGTGCACACTGATCATGCAGCTCTTAGGTATTTGATGACAAAGAAAGACTCAAAAGCTAGACTGATGCGATGGGTCTTACTACTCCAAGAGTTTGATTTGGAAATTGTGGACCAGAAAGGTAGCGAAAACCAAGTGGCGGATCACTTGTCCCGCTTGGAGGAAGAAGGAAGGCCGTGTGATGTCCTAGAGATCAATGATGCATTTTCCGATGAGCAGCTACTTTCTGTGTCGATGAGTGATATGCCATGGTTTGTGGATATTGCTAATTACCTTGTGACTGGCATCATCCCGTGTGAGCTCTCCTCTAACCAAAGGAAGAAGCTCAAATGGGATAGTCTGGACTTCTATTGGGATGAGCCATACTTGTTCAAGATTTGCATCGACGGAGTGATCCGGAGGTGTGTACCTGAGAAGGAGCAATCTAGCATTCTAGAGGCTTGTCATTCCTCCCCCTATGGTGGCCATCATGGAGGGGCGAGGACAACTTCGAAAGTTCTAACTTGTAGATTTTATTGGACAACTTTGTACAAAGATGCAAGTGATTTAGTGAAAAGGTGTGACCAATGTCAAAGAGCGGGCGGTATTTTGAAGAAAAATGAGATGCCTTTAAACACCATTCTAGAAGTGGATGTCTTTGATGTATGGGGTATCGATTTCATGGGCCTATTTGTAAGCTCGTGCAGAAACACCTACATTCTTGTAGCGGTTGATTATGTCTCAAAATGGGTCGAGGCTGTGCCTTTGCCCAACAATGATGCTAGGAGTGTGGTTGCATTTCTAAAGAAGAGCATTTTCTCAAGGTTTGGCACTCCTCATGCAATTATAAGTGATGGAGGATTGCATTTTTGCAATAGAGCTTTTGACACCTTGCTTGCCAAGTATGGTGTCAACCACAAAGTGTCTACTCCTTATCATCCCCAAGCAAGTGGCTAGGTTGAAGTGTCCAACAGGGAAATCAAGAATATTCTGTCTAAAATAGTCAATGCAAATAGGACCGATTGGTCTAAGAAGCTGGATGATGCTCTATGGGCGTATAGGACTGCTTACAAAACTCCGATTGTTATGTCTCCGTATCGGTTGGTGTTCGGAAAAGATTGCCATTTACCGGTTGAGTTAGAGCATAAGGCCATGTGGGCCTTGAGAAAGTTGAACCTTGATAGGGATGTGGCTGCAAATCTTCGGGTGGAGCAACTCAATGAACTTGATGAATTCCATTTCCATGCCTACTCCAGTTCACCCTTGTACAAGGACAAGATGAAGTACCTTCATGAAAAATATGCTCGCGGCAAGGAGTTTAGGGTAGGTGATTTGGTGCTCTTGTTCAACTCTCGGTTATGGTTGTTTCTGGGAAAGCTAAAGTTAAAGTGGAGCGGACCATTTGAATTAATGTGTGTGACCCCGTTTGGTGCCCTTGATTTAAAGAACAAAAGTAGGGAAGTTTTTAGAGTGAATGGGCAAAGGGTCAAGCATTATCTTGAAAAAATTGATAACAGCCACGTGGTGGCGCTCCATCATTTAAAATGATGTGATGGTAACTTGCGTCGTGCCGCGACGTTAAATCAGGCACTTCTTGGGAGGCAACCCATGTGTTTTTCTTCTTGTTTTTATTTGATTTTCATTGTAGTATAGGATTGATTTTTGGGCTAACTGGTTGTGAGATGTTACAGGATTGTATTGAGGTAGTGCAGGACATAGGGGATAAAATGACCAGGTCTCTAAAGTTGGCAGTGCGGCCGCACTACATTCTGTGCGGACCGCACTAATGAAAGAGTGAAAATACCACTCTCTGAAGTTTGCCACTGCGGCCGTACTACATTTTGTGCGGTCCGCGGTGGACCACTGCGACCGCAGTCCATTTTGTGCGGACCGCAGTGTGTTGCCTCCTCAAGCTTTGAAAATTTTGTGCAGTGCGGACCGCGGCCATTTTGTGTGGTCCGCACTGGTGTAGGTAAGCTGGGCCCTAGGGCTTTTTCTATAAATAGTCCTTGAGGCCCAACATTTACACTTTTAGAACCTTTGCATCTCAGAAGCCCTAAAGTACTGTTCATCACTTCCTGTGCTCGTAATTAACCGTTTGAACTGCATAGCTTCATTTCATCTCACATCTGGTATCATTATCTTTCTTTTAATTGTTCATTTTTTGTTAATTTATTTTAATTTTTGTTTTTCTTACCCTCCTTTCTCTTCTTCCTGTATTTTCTTACATAGATTAGGTTAGAGTAGTTAATCTTTTGATTAAAATAGACATAGGTAGTTAAAATAAATGGGTAAACATGTAGGGACACTACTTAGGTGGAAAATTGGACCCAAAATAAAAAATACGTGAACCCTTATTTAGTGCCACAGCTGGGCACTCAGTGCGGACCGCAGTCGTTTCTGTGCGGTCCGCGGTGCCCCTGCGGTCCGCAACACCATTTTGTGCGGACGGCATTGATGAACTTCTGATTTCTAAACCTCAGGCACTGCGGCCGCACTACATTTTGTGCGGACCGCAGTGGACCCAGTGCGGCCGCACTACATTTTGTACGGTCCGCACTGCCTAGATACAGAGAGTGGGTAGTCTAAACCCTACCTCTGTAAGGACCGCGGTTGATTTTGTGCGGTCCGCACTGTGTGCCTTCTGCAACATTTCTGCAATTTTTCTTTCCTGATTCTGCAACTCTGTTCTTAACTGCTACAACTGATACTAACAAGTTCAATTGAATTGTGTTTGCAGACAATGGTGAAACAACGAGGTAAAGTCACTAAACAACCGCGCAGAGGAGAATACTCCCGGGCAGGGAAGCAGAAAATGATAAAACTCACTCCCCAAGTCCGGGAAAATATTGAAAGGACTAGAAAGTTGATAAAAGTTGCTGATAGATCTGCTTCCCACTCCTCGGGGAGTGAGTACGAGCCTTCCCGGGAGATATCTTCAGACTCAGTACCAACACATATCCCTGACTGGCCGGAGAGGTATAGGCTAAGAGACACACCTCCAGCATCCCCCACTGCCCAAGCGTCAGTGAATATTTCTTCTGGGTCGTCTGAGGGCTCAGGTGAAGGTAGTGGGGAATACTCCACCTCTCCCACAACTTCATTATCTGGAGAGGGTGCAGTAGGTGCTGAGGAGGAAGAAGGGGGAGAAGAAGAAGTAGGAGAAGGAGGTGAACCACAGATGGGGGGTATTGCTAGAACTAGGATCCCGGAGGTGTGGCAAGACTGGTTCTTCAGTGAAGTAGCATACCATAAATTCCGAGAATGGTGGCCGGCGAGGAAGTTGATCCCGGAGAGGAGTTTCGTAGATAGAGACTTGCTACCTCACAACCCCAATGTGAGGAGGCAGTTTAGGGGGAGAGTTGGTTGGGTGCACTTTTTGTCTGATTGTGTGGATGCCAATGAGCACTTGGTCAAAGAATTCTACGCCAACGTTGCCCACATCAAAAAGGGTACAAAGGTGACCAAGGTGCAGAACTTGAAGGTGTTATTTGAATGGAAGATGATCAACAATTACCTTGTCTTTGATGAGGAGGATGAGTCCCTATACATGGCAAAAATGGAATTGGGTGAGGAGGTTCGTCCATGGTTGGCACAATACCTAGCAATCCCGGGTACTACCCCTGACTAGTTCACTGCGGGCGTCAAGGTTTTGAGGCGCAATTTGAACTTCGAGGCAAAGGGGTAGGAAATGTTTTTGTGCAGCAGACTGGACACAACTACTCATGACAACACCCTCCCTCTTCACCGGGCATTGTTGGTGGCCTCGATCATGGCGGGGTACCCGATCAATGTGGGAAATGTGATGTCAAGAATAATTTTAATTGTGGGCACTGAGCATGACAGAAACTACCCGTTCCCCAGTTTTCCCACTATGTACTTCCGAGATCTGAAAGTGGAAAAGAGGCCCTTCGACATCAAGGTCAAAGCATAGGCCCCATTTTCTTGGTACAACATGCAGGGGGATGATAACACCAAGAGCAAGAACTTCAAGTGTACGGTTACTGCTCCAACTGGCCAGTATGAAGAGCCAGTTGTGGTAGTGACCCCTGCTGAGCCTGCCTCTACTTCCACTGCTATCCCTCCTGGTCCATACCACCTTTGCAGACCCGGAGATTCCACCTTCCTGTGCTCATCCTATCACTGCCCACCGACTGAGCCAAGCACTTCTTAGTATCAACAACTGGATGCATACTGCGCATCCAAGTTCTCCATCTTGACTACTACGGTAGGGGCTCAGTCGGCACCTCCACCCCCACAGGTTCCCCAGTCGATAGAGGATGCTCTCAAAGAGATTTTAGACAACCAGAAGAAAATCCTTGACACTCAAAAGGTGCTTACTGATGCAGTTGCTTCGCATAGCAAGGCTCTCAAGGAGCTTGCTAGGGAGCACAAGAAGCTGAGGAAAACACGGGCCTCCAAGGAGTCCGTGAAGGAGCTGAGAGCTGATTGATAGATTGAATGCAGATCAGTTGCCTTTAGATTTTCTGCTCCAGGACCCAGTACCAGCAGTTGATCCCCGCCAGAGCAGTCATAGAGGCCTCCCAAGAGGAAGAGGATGATTCCCAGAGTGGATGATGCAGTCATCCAGTTGGCCGACCCACCAGAGGCTTCCTCTAGTCAGCCACAGGATGTAGTTCAGGAGCCTGTCCAGGTCCAGGCCCAGGTCCCAGCAGCACAGCAGTAGGCCACCGAGAACCATTCTAAGGTTCCCGAGCATAGTGAGGACCCTGGGACCACTCAGGAGCCCATGCAGACAGACAGGCCATAGGGAGTCCCTATATCCTTTTTCCTTTCTCTTTTGATGCTTTACTTGGTTTAGTTGGCATTGGGGACAATGCTAGCTTTCATTTGAGGGGGTAGGCCCTACTTTTTATTTCATGGATTCATTCGGATGACTGTATATATTGGATACTTTTTATGCTTTCTTTATTTTTCATCTTTGGTTTGTATATATTTTTAACATTTCGCTACATTTCTCGCACTTTTAGTTTACTTTGGGTCTGTATATAAAGTTATGTTACATTGTAGATATTCATCCCATCTATTGTATATTCGACAAATCCCCTCTTGTATATATTCATTTTACTTTCCGCAAACTTTTTGTTCTTAGCTTCTTATTTGTGATTCGTAGCTTCTTGTTTTGAAAGTTTGCAATAAGCCTTTGGTTTTCTTAATACCATGGTTCTTTCCAAAGGTGGAGTGTTGTGTGAATCGGGTGGCTCTTCCCAATGATGGATGGCGTGACAATCTTCTTAAGGGTTTGAGTCCATTTTCTTTTTGTTTTTAGTAGTTAGTAATTAAGGGTGCTTCAAGCAAAGCTTCACTGGGCCTAGCACATTTGCCTTTGATCTTATGGTCAAAAACAATTTGTTGTGTTTAGGATGGTAAAAGTCGTGACCTTGAGACTCTTGTGTTGGCCGATAATCATCAAGTGGTTTTTCGGCACCATTGTGAGCTTAAATCTTATCTAAGGTCGTTGTGGGCCCCCGAATCTGTGTCTTTAGCGATCCCATAGCTTGTGTGGCGAGTAATCGTAATGCAAGTCCAAGTCCCGAGCCATTGGTCTAGAACTTGCCCTGAATGTTTTTGAGGCGAAATCCTGAGTGAATTTTGACTTGAGACATGAGTATATGCTCTCCTTGTTCCAAATGATAGTTTGAACATATCCACAACCTACCAATGATAAGATCCCTAGTCAACCCTTTTGAGCCTTAGACCTTTTTCTTTCAAAAACCATGATACAAGCCTTTACCCGTTCTAAAAGATACCATCTCTCGGCACCCGATCTTTCCTTTAGCACATGGCAAAAGTATATGTTTGGGGGGGGAGACGAGGATTGCAACAAAGTGGTAAAAAGGCACAAAAACGAAGAAAAAGAAAGGCAATGAAAAAGAAAGAAAAGCAAAAAGACAAAAAAATGTTCAATGTGAAAAAGAATAAAAAGGGATTCAAGAAAAAAAAATGAAAGGTGTGGAAAGTTGAAAAAGGAGAAAAGGTTTGAAATGCATAAGAAAGAGTGACAGTGTGTCTCTCTAACCCCTTAGAAAGAAGTGAAATGACTCAAAGAGTCAAGTGAATGTGTGCCAAATGAAACAAAAGAAGTTCTTAAGGGAAGATGGAACCTACTTAGACCAAACATTTCCTACCTTAAACCAAAAGCCTTCACAATGTCTCCACAAAAGACCTATATGATCTTGACTTGAATGAAGCTTACATTAGTGGATACTCACATAAGGGGCAAGCACATGGTACTTTGAGCCGGTCTTGTGACTTTTCTTTTTGAGAGATGAGTGAATTCCTATTAACCTCGTAATGAGTGCCATTATTCTAAAGGTGAGGTTTGCTTAGGAAAGCTTAGGATGTGTGAGTTTGGGTTCCACAATGACCAAAGCAATGGAAAAGAGTTCTTTGATGTGATGAGTCAATTCTTGATGCTCTTGTGTCACACTTAATCCATGGTGTTTCAAAGAGTAAGAGTTGTTAATGATTCATTTGTATTGAGGGCAATTGTTAGTCCCAATTGATGCTAGATGAGGTCACTTTAGGACAGCTGAAATTTTCTTGGGCATTCTCTTAAGGGGGGGGGGGGGGGAGGGGTCTTATTTTGTTTGCTTGAGGACAAGCAAAAGCTTAAGTTTGGGGGAGTTGATAACTAGGGATTTTGATACCTTTTATACTCCTTCTTGCTTATGTTTTGATTAGGAATTTGTATAAAATAGTCCCAAAAGGCTCACAAGTTGTGCTTGATTGCAGGTTTGATCAACAAAGTGACAAGATGTCAAAAATCAGCTCAAAAGGAGTGAAACTTGCACAAGTACTAAGACAAGACAAAGCTCAGGCAAAACAAGGCCAGTGCGGCCGCACTATGTTCTGTGTGGTCCGCATTGGGAGACTCAGAGAGCATGATTTCCAGGCAAAGAGGCAGTGCGACCGCACTACCATTTTGTGCGGTCCGCACTGAGATCAACGCGACCGCAGTCCATTCTCTGCGGTCCGCAGTGAGGAGAATCAGAGAGTTGCAATTTCCCAGTGTCAAGCCAATGCGGTGCGCGGTCCATTTAATGCGGACCGCACTAGAAGCCTCCGTGCCCGCAGTCCATTCTCTGCGGTCCGCAATGCCCAAGTTTAGAGAGCAGTTTTGTCAAGTCCAAAGCCCTAGTGCGGACCGCAGTCCATTTTTTGCGGCCGCACTAACCCCGCAGGGGCATTTTTGTCTAGAATTGTCAGCTTAGTATAAATAGCTTCTTTGCCATTTTTAGGTCAGGCAGATAGATTTGATTAGTAGCTGCGCTCGTGACTTCGACTTTCTTAGTTATTTTGGGCAATTTTATCTTCATTTTAACATCGAATCTTCTATTTTTATCTTAGTAATTAATTAAAATGAATCATTCTTCATCTATTTCTTGTTTTTCTTCTTTAATTATGAGTAGCTAGACCCATAAGCTAGGGTTGTGGCTCAACCCTAGTGTGGGTAACTGACGGGTCTTGTATTTTAGGGCTAAATTGAACTATGGGTATTTGATATTTGGGCTAATTCCATGTTTAATTGTTAAATTAGTGGTTGCAAACACTAGTTTGTGTCTAGTTGACTTTTGCTCTTCTTGAGAAAGAGAGCCTAAGTCTCTAGAATTAGTCCAACAAGGAATTGGGGCGTACTCAAGAGAATTGATAGCCCCAATTAAAGGGTTAAACCGAGAGATCGTAATACCCGACTTGAACCCTAGTTGCTTGTGCAAATTTGCATACCCAATTGGTCTTGAGAAAGTCAATTCGGGCAAAATCACTCAAACCACCGAGAGGTGTAGAGTGGGTAAAGTCGTGCAACGGTTATATCATACTCCCCAAATATGTCAAACATGCCTTAGACTCAAGTACCCGTTAATTGACCACCTAGGCGGAAGTCACTACCCTAGTGCCTTTTAAACCATTTGAACAACCCATAGCATTATAACTCTTAGCTTAATCTAGTTACATTTACCATTTGTAGTTTGATAAATAGTAGAAGTAAAACAAAAACCTCCAAAATGTTTAAAACTGTAATTTGGAACACATACGCAACTCTACACTAGATAGATACTTGATTCCAAATTCTAGCTCTCTGTGGATATCGATCCCGACCCTAAATCGGGTAAAAGCTGCTCCGACCGTCTCTCGCTACTTAATTAGTAGTGCAGAGTATGCCGCGATCAAGTAACAAGTCCAACCTTTGGACTGATAGGTAGTGATGAACTCAACCTCATCAAGGATAACAGAAATAATGTACAGAAACGTAGGCATGCTTTCAGTTAAATAAACAACTCGAATAGTAAAATAGAGCAAGTATGAACAGGGTAAGGAAGTGTAACTCTGCAACATCTACATGCCGATGCACATGCTGTATGAAATGCACCACGCTGAGTGCCTCATGTGTCCACAATCTCAATTACTCGTCCACTCAGTACTGTATATGGCTCATACGGCCCAGGGAAGATCCATCCCGAAATATATACATCTCTGACAGCAATCATTCAGTACTGAGGAAGGCCATTCCAGCCTGTGAAGAAGATCCATCTCTAGATAATAATACTAACAACCTCACAACCACTCGGTAATGTATATGGCTCACAAGGCCTAGGAAAGATCCATCCTGGAATATAAACACATCACAGACCAACATTCTCCAGTACCGAGAAAAAGGCCAATCCAACCTCATGGAGAAGATCCATCTCCATAACAAGGGAAGATCCATCCCTTACTATAATCAATTGCGCTCACTGGGGTATATAGACTCCGGAGGGGCTCCTTTCAGCCCAAGCGCTATAACAAGCCAACGAAGGCGTAATCAATAATATGTTGCGGCGTGCAGCCCGATTCCATAATTGTCACTCATAATCAGGCTCTCGGCCTCACTCAGTCACCACTCTCCAATCTCTCCCACGGGCTCACAATGCCAGGAAAACTAGCCCGAAACAATGATATGATGTGCAGATAAATAACAGCTGAGACTGAGATATGATATGATATGCAGAATAAGACTGAGTATAGAATATCAATGAAACTAATAAGATGACAGCAAGAAGCGACCGCTCGGGTCTCAACAGTATTGGCATGAAGCCCTAACATGATAATTAGCATGATTTATGGTTCATTTCCTAAATCATATAATCACAACACAGATATTAATAAGAAAGAGTCACTAAGCGGTGCCGTGGAATGAACCAGGCCACAATTCTTACAGTGCACGCCCACTCGCCCATCACTTGGCACTTGCGTCACCTTAATACAAATCATATAGCACAACGTGCAGGGTTTCGAATCCTCAGAACCAAGTTTGGAAGCGTTACTTACGTCAAACCAAGCCAAAACTCTAGCCCGCGATGCCCTTGCCTCTCGATTCGGCCTCCAAATTCCCCGAATCTAACCAAAACCAGTATATTATCATCAATATACGCTAAAGTAATGAAACCCATATGAAAATTATCAAATTAGACCAAAAATTCTGAATTTGGCTCAAACCCGGCCCCCGGGCCCACGTCTCGGAATCCGATAAAAATCACAAAACTAGAAAGCCCATTCACTCTCGAGTCTACCCATGTCAAATTTACCAAAATCCGACGCCAAATGGCCATCCAAATCCCTAAAGTTAACTCTCCAATTCACCTCCACTTTTTCCCCAAATTTTCACCCCAAATTCCCAATTTAGATGTTAAAAATTAAGACACAATCATGGAATTTAACTAAATTAAGTAAAGAACACTTACCCAATCATTTCTCTAAAAACCCCTTCAAAAATTGCCTTCTACCGAGCTCCCACTTCCATTTTATGTAATAAACTCGGAACCCCCGTTTGGATCTTTTAAATCTGCCCAGATACACATCCATCGCGATCGCGGAAGTACATCGCGATCACGAAGAGGAAGAAAAAGATGCCCCTAAATGACCCTACGCTATCGCATAATAACCTTCGCGATTGCGTTAAGCACCACTGAATGAACTACGTGTTCGCGGAATTGACCTCGCGAACGTGAAGAGATAACCACGCTGCCTCAGCTCAGACCCAACACTATGCGAACGCACGCTAACCAACACAAACGCGATTCTCCATCTACCACACCCTATGCGAACGTGGACCCATGTGCGCGAACGCGAAGAAGAAGCAAGCAGCCTCAGACTATTCCCTTACGCGACCGCGTCCTTCTCTCGGCGATCGCGAAGAAGGACCTTCTACAATAGAAATACCAGCAAAACTGCCAACTTTTCAACTCCAAATATGTCTCGTCGAGCATCCGAAACACACCCGAGGACCTCGGGACCTCAACCAATCATGCCAACACATCCCATAACATCATTAAAACTTAGTAGAGCCTTCGAATCACTCAAAACAACACCAAAACACCGAATCAACCTCGGATTCAAGCCTAAGAACTTACATTTTTTCAAATTCCACAAACGACGCCAAAACCTATCAAATCACCTCCGAATGACTTGAAATTTTGCACACACATCAAAAATTACACTACGAACCAACTCCAACTTCCGGAATTCCATTCCGACCACAATATCGAAATTTCCACTGCCGACTGAGAAACACCAAATTTCTAATTTTGCCAATTCAAGCCTAATTCTACCACAGACCTCCAAATCACATTCCGGACGCGCCCCCAAGTCCAAAATCACCTAACAGAGCTAACCAAGTCATAAAAATCCAAATCCGAGATTGAATACTAAAAAGTCAAAACTTGGTCAAACATTTCAAATATAAAGCCTCAAGGTGAGAATCATTCTTCTATATCTGTTCCGGTTAACCTGAAAACCAAAACGGACGATTTACATAAGTCATAATACACCATATGGGGCTAGTCATGACCGAGAACTGGCGAGCAAAGTGCAAATGCTCAAAATGACCGATCGGGTCGTTACATCTTCCCCCACTTAAACATACGTTCGTCCTCGAACGTGCCTAGAGTTGTTTCGAAAACAATCAATTTGCTGTATAACATTACCATGCATATACCCGGGGGTGATCCCACATCACCCTATATCATATAGGTCCGATCCATAAACCTTAGAACCAAATTTCCACTTCCGAAGTTCTCTATAAGATCAGAATCTCACATCTACACAACGAATAAATCTGAACACGCTGTATTAAGTTAAAACCACAATTCAAGATGGAAATCACATGATATACCCCACAACTCAAACACTCATAGCGATAACTTTTAATCACAGCAGCTGCCCAAACAACCCAATTCCGGTAATAAGCCTCTTATCAAACCAAAGCCTCATTCCAACACTTTTGTATACTGCCAATGATGAAAGAAACATGTAGAAATCAGACTCATCCCTCCGATCAACTAGTCATGGAGCTCCCTTTCCTTCGACAAGGGCCATAGTAAATTTCTAAGACGAAACCCGATATTATCCTTCCAACATGCTGAAATCGAATCCGATAGTGTTCATTCTAGTTCCCAATGACCTCATCTCATCCAACACGACTACCCTGGTGACATGACACATCAATACCACCTAAAGCCAAAACCTGTGCAATCCGTGTACTAAAAAGCAACGACCTAATAGTACTTAAATCATGGAAAATGGCCTAAATGAGAGAGCTGTGCCGCAAGCTCACCAGTACCACAACAACACAATGCTGAGAACACATCACACATCATACAACCAAAACACACGAATCTAACCCGAAGGATCATACCTCCACATAACTTCGCTCCAATGCGCGGCCCTATCCAAATACTGGTCTACATGAGACACCTCAAGTCACCATGCTCAAAATCATAAACCACGCGCAATTTGATGTCTAGTACCAAAAGTAAATCACCATAACCACGGAGAAGCAAATGACCTAACACCACACAAAACCCAAAAGAACATAACCAATACGTCATCCACCGAGCAATACCCAATACTCTTCCGGCTCAAATTCCACTATGAGACCTCAATACCATATGTGCATATAACCAACAAATCATAACTCTTCGAAAGACGGAGAGGTAACTCATTGATCGCCCCAGAACACGAATAAGCTCAATAACAATCGAACGGCACATCCCTCAACAATAACAATTCGGAGTCAACATATTCGACTAGGTACATAACACCTCCATATAGGCCTACCAATGAACCCCAAATCAACTCTGGTCCACAATAGATAAATAACTCTCCAGAAGTTCACAATGACTGAATCCTGGCACATACTATCATATGAATAGCCTTGCCCACATCTTCACAGTCTACCACCCCGAAATAACCTATTGATGAGAATTCCCAGTCTCCAAATCCATGAAGCACACGAATCACCCCATCCGATATCAACTCTACCGCCTAGATATCCAACACACCTCTAATACTCGATCATTCCACGAGGGATACTCCTATAATTCTTACGTTCCACCAAGAAAAATTGAATATCAGCAGCCGATCCAACAAGAGAGAGCCGCAATACCAAGGAAGTACCCTTAACTCAAACACATTCCACTTTCTGAAATGTTTACCCTCATCAAGGCGCACCAATTCGTAATATCATTTACCTAATCATCTGAAACTGCCCGTGCTGCCTAAGAATTTATGACCTTCTTTTCAAAACTAAACCATGACCTTACACATGCAAATCTCAACCATACACAAAATACCGCATATATCATGCCATCCTATGAAAAATATGAGAACTCCATAATCCATTCCGAGCCACAAGCAACTACGTACTCCACTAGCCAAGGAATTTCCATTTGATCCAATCTAGAAGAAAATTGCTATACATCACATGCTCCTCATGCCAGTAGAAAATATACATCTCTTACTGTGGTAGAAACCATTAAGAACTCCCCGAATTCCATTTTCACAAAACCAAACCATCAGGACTGAATCCTTCTAACTCAACCAAGCTACGCAGGTCACTAAAACCCAAGAGCATTGCCACGAAACACTTGTAGAAACTCATTACCTCATAAGCACCCAAAGAATTAATCATATCTCTTACCTCGCCGATCCGACCTACTGCAAAGCTGTCCTATTTACCCAATTTCCTTCTGAATTACCTTCGAATTGATACTTCCCCTTGCCATAATACCTCAATCATCAACCCAGACTTACCATATGAGACTCAAGCATGAAACCACATAGTCTAAGGCTCATAAGCCGCTGAATACTCTCTTAAATATTCCCAAAAGTGCCAGTTTCAAAATACTTACCCTGAAGAGACTTCCTGCGAATCTAAAGCCATTACCTTTACCTTTATGATACTGATGTGTAGAATCCATAATGATAAAGAAATGCCATATGTCTTGGCACCCTCCAATGTAAGCCTCAGTTTCTAGCCAAATATACCTCCTGAAAATCTCCAATTATTACATATAAGTCTTGAATCCAATAAAACCATTCTCGGGAGTCATCCACTCTACTCAAGTTTTAATTACACTGATCAAACGAACCGAACGACCTGTGCCCCATCAGCAGCACCTAAAGAAGTAACCCATCCTTCTAAGCAACCGAGTGATATCCTACTCCATATCCGTTACATCCCTTACAATAACAACTAATTCATCCAAATGTTTCTCATATACCTACAAAGCATAACACAACCCTTATCAAAATTTTCCTTTATTTGATCCATCCTCGATCTCAACCCCTGAAAGCCACAACTGATTCGCCCGTATACCTCAAACTGAAACTGTTACGACATTTAGCTGCTCAATTAACTTATCAATAGCAGACTCCCCCACTTAGCTCAAAGCCATAGGCCAAAACACCCCAAAACTCACAATACCCATACTCTATTACTGCCATAATACAATTGTGAGGTTTAACTAAATCCTTTATAAGCTCGTGCAACACAAACCGCCTAGTACTTCAAATCATCTACAAATCTCGCATTCACCCTCGAAACAGTCTAGAACTCTCATACGCGATCTAAACACAAACTACAGCACATGTAATTCACTGGTAAAAGAGGACTTTCAACAAACAATAGAGGTATCACACAAACTTCAGAACACTCCGCAAGAGATAATCCACCTGCTCCGCCTCAAACTACTTCTCTTTATACCCTTCTACCATCATAAACATCACGCAATCACCTAATCCTCCTGAGTCTAAACTCATATCACGACATAAAATCTACCTCACTCCCCAGCTAAACAACATGAAAAGATCCTTCAACACACCCCTAACTCGGGGCTATACATCAAATCAAGATGGAAATCAAGCACCAAATAGTTCTTTTTGCCCTCAAGCAGACCCTTCTCGTTACATTCAAATCGTATGAACACATCTTGCAGTCACATTATGCTCATCACGTAGACATCCAGCCATCACTTCCACTAACAGGGACACTACTGAATATATAAATCCAAAAGCACGTGCTCACATAATCAATACCTCAGTGCTCAAGCTACAGGCAAAGCTCGACCTCACGTCTTCCAGACTGGTCCAACATCAACACACAAAAATCACATCTCGCCCCTCGTTCAGGGAATCACAAGCCGTTGATGCACAACTGACCGATCGTTTATGTGCGCACACGAATGCATGGAAGGAATTCAAAGAGTTACATTTCAAGCTAAATCAATGTCGCACGATAAGAATTCAAGAATGTGGGATCTCTTAAAGGTTTTGCAGCCTCTCGAAGATAAGTACAGACGTCTCTGTACCGATCCGCAAGACTCTACTAAACCCGCTCATGACTCGTGAGACCAAAGTAACCTAGGCTCTGATACCAACTTGTCACGACCCAAAACTCGACCCATCGTGATGGTACCTATGGTGGAACTAGGCCAGCCTCAACTCAACAACCAACACGATAATAATAAGTTTGAAAACATTTCTGGAAGCTTTTAACAGTTAAAGAACTATTTGAAACATAAGAAATTCGAAGAATAGATACAATCCAGCCCAAAATCGGGGTGTCACTGAGTGCATGAGCGTCTAAGGAAAATACAGTGTATTATAACGTCTAAGGGAGCAACTGAAATACAACTGGAAAGTAAGGTGGAGAGTCAAGGCCTGCGAACACCGTGCAGATACCTCAATAATCTCCTAAGTCATAAGCCTCGATCAATAATCGCCGTTAGATCCAAAAATGCCTGAATCTGCACACAAGGTGCAGGGGGTAACATGAGTACACCAACTAAGTAAGTAACAAGTCCAACTTTTGGACTGATAGGTAGTGACGAACTCAACCTCATCAAGGATAACGGAAATAATGTACAGAAACATAGGCATACTTTCAGTTAAATAAATAGCTCTAACAGTAAAACAGAGCAAGTATGAATAGGGTAAGGAGTGTAACTCTGCTACATCTACATGCCGATGCATATGCTATATAAAATGCACCATGCTGAGTGCCTCATGTGCCCACAATCTCAATTACTCGTCCACAGAGTACTGTATATGGCTCATACAGCCCAGGGAAGATCCATCCTGGAATATGTACATCTCTGACATCACTCACTCAGTACTAAGGAAGGCCATTCCATCCTGTGGAGAATATCCAACTCCAGATAATAATACTAACAACCTCACAACCACTCGGTACCGTATATGGCTCACAAGGCCCTGGGAAGATCCACCCCAGAATATAAACACATCATAGACCAAGAGTCTCCAGTACCGAGGAAAAGGCCAATCCAGCCTCATGGAGAAAATCCATCACCATAGTAAGGAAAAATCCACCACTGACTATAATCAACTGCGCTCACTGGGGGTGTATAGACTCGGGAGGGGCTTCTTTCAGCCCGAGCGCTATAACAAGCCAACGAAGGCATAATCAATAATCTGTTGCGGCGTGCAGCCCGATCCCATAACTGTCACTCATAATCATGCTCTCAGCCTCACTCAGTCACCACTCTCTAGTCTCTCCCACGGGCTCACAATGCCAGGAAAACTAGCCTTAAATAATGATATGATGTGCAGATAAATAACAGCTGAGACTGAGATGTGATATGATATGCATGAATAAGACTGAGTACAGAATATCAATGAAACTAATGAGATGACAGCAAGAAATGACCACTCGAGTCTCAACAGTATTGGCATGCAGCCCTAACACGATAATTAGCATGATTTACGTGACGACCTGACCCGTCGTCTCAGGAGTTACCGCCCCGTTTTCCCCATTTTATACTTCTTCATGTTTCATTATCGGTATTTGGTGTGTTAGAGTTGACTTGGTTTGGTTTTGGTAGGAAATGAGACACTTAGTCTCTTTAAGGAAGGTTTGATTTGGAAAAGCCAACCGGAGGTTGACTTATGAGTTATAAGGCTCGGATGCGGTTTTCGGTGATTTGTTTAGCTTCAGGGGTTGGTTTGTGACTTAGGAGTGTGATCGGAATTGATTTTGGAGGTCCGGTGTAGAATTAGGCTTGAATTGGCGAAGTCAGTATTTTGGCGAATTTCGGTTGACAGGTGAGATTTTTTTCCGAGGATCGAAATGGGATTCCGAGAGTTGCTGTAGCTTCGTTAGGTGATTTTGGATATGTGTGCAAAATTTCAGGTCATTCGGAGGTATTTTGGTCGGGTTTTTGATCGAATGCGTATCTCGGAAGTATTGGAAGAACTTAGGCTTGAGTTCGATGAGAATTGATGATTTTAGTGTTGTTGGATGTGTTTTTATGATTGGAACAAGTTTGAATAACGTTGTAGGATGCATTGGTATTTTTGGTTGAGGTCCCGGGGGCCCCGGGGTGAGTTCGGATTGTTAAACGGAGAGTTTTAGAATTTTTCATGTTGCTAAGTCTGCTGGTATCTGGTATTTTCGCACCTGCGGTTATGGGACCGCAGGTGCGGTCACGCAGAAGCGGAGGAGGTAGTCGCAGAAGCGAGTCTTGGATTCAGGACAAGTTCCGCAAAAGCGGAAGTGTGGACCGCAGGAGCAGTCCCGCTGGTGCGATTTCTGGGCCGCAGAAGCGGTCGAGGCCTTTAAGTGGAAAACCGAAGAAGTGGTATAATGGCTGCAGAAGCGGTCCCGCATAAGCGGAAACCGGACCGCAGAAGTGAGAAGACTGGGCAGAATATTAAATTAGTCTTCTTCGCGAATTTTTGCAAGAGTAACATATTTCACTTCGGACTTGGAGAGTTTTTGGGCGATTTTGAAGAGGGTTTCAAGGGCTTTGATCAGGTATGAACTCTTGGACTTAAAACATGATTTTATGGTGTAAACACATGGATTAGAGCTGAAAACCTAAGAAATTAAAAGTCAAAAATGGTGGTTTAGGGCTTGAACCTAAGAGAGCTTAAACTAGGGATTTGAGGGGTCAATTGGACTCCGATTCTGGTAATTTTGATATGTATAGACTCGTGGCGAGATAAGGAATCCATTGATGTTAAATTTTCTGATTTTTTTTTGGGAAGTGGGCCCGAGGCCCGGGTTTTTGCAAATTTCGAGATTTTTGCTATTTTTCGATTGGGTGTTGTCCCATTGGCATATTGTGATGTATTCGCTCTGATTTTGGATAGATTTGACGCGCGTGGAGGCCGAACTGAGGGGCAAAGGCATCGCGAGCTAGGGATTTCGCCGGTTCGAGGTGAGTAATGATTGTAAATGATATCCTGAGGGTTTGAAACCCCGGATTGCACATCGTAGTGCTATATTGAGGTGACTTGCACGCCGGATAGTGGCCATGGGTAGAGCACCGTTGGGGATTGTGACTTGGTCCGTCCCGATTGATGAATTTACTATGTATTTGACTGAAATTTACTTGTTATCATCGTGATTTGGGCCGATTGCCATATTTGGGCTTCGTGCCAACTATTTGAATCCTTCGGGGATTATTATCACTGTTTTCTCACTATTTTGACTTATTACTTGAAATCAGTCATACTGTTTCTCCACTACTTTACAGCTCAGCCACTTTTACTCTAGTTTGAGTCTTAAATGAAATTTTAAATGATAACTTGGGCTGAGAACTACTGTTTTACTAATGCCCGAGGGGCTCGTGATGATATTCTGACTGAGAGTGGCTGAGGGCCAGATGTGAGGATACACTGAGTGATTTGAGGCCGAGGGCCTGGAAGTGAGGGTTTATATTATGGATCGGGCTGCACGCCGCAGCTATACTTATATTGATCGGGCTGCACGCCGCAGCGGTATATACATATTGGATCGGACTGCACGCCGTAATGATATAGCGCTTGGGCTGTAGGAGCCCCTCTGGAGTCTGCACCCCCACAGTGAGCGCGGGTACCCATATGGATCGGGCTGTACGCCGTAACGATATATGGATCGGGGTGCACGCCGCAGCGATATGTGGATCGGGCTGCACGCCGCAGCAGTTACTATATGATATTGTTCTGAGAGTGATCTGAGAGAGAGAGAGAGAGAGCCCGAGGGGCTGATGGGCTTTTTGAGAGTGAGCCCGAGAGGCTGGTACTTTTTTTTAGACATTGCCCGAGGGGCGGACTCTTATGTGCTTATCTTGCATATTTATCTGCCTTTTTACCTGTTAAATTGTGGTATTTGTGCCCGAGGGGCGGATTTTCTATGCTTATCAGCACTAACTGTTTGAAACCGTTTTCGTAACTGTTGAAAGGATCATTTTCTAAAGAGATTTAAACTGAACCAAGATATTTTCTAAAGGTTTCACAGTTTTCACTGTTTTTCTCAGAGAATTGTACCCGGCTTCTATACAGCATGTTGGTTGCTTTACGTGATTTCTTATTGCTCAGCTGTTATTCACTTTTAATACTCACTGAGTTGGAGTACTCACTTTACTCCCTGCACCTCGTGTGCGGATGCAGGTATTTGTTCACCCGGTAGCGGGTTTTGAGCTGATCATAGGTTAATTTATTGGAGATTAGCGAGGTGACTGCCAGCGTTCGTAGTACCGCATGTTCTTCCCTTGTTTTATCAGTCCTATTTGTATTTTTCAGACTTGTAGTGGCAGTTTCTGATAGATGCTCGTGACTTGTGACACCTCGATTAGGGCTGTATTGGGTTGTAATTTTGTTAATTAATATCATTAAGTCACATTTTTGCTGTTCATTTATGCTTAACTATTTTGAAAGAGACTAGTTAGGTTGGTTGGCTGGCCTTGTCTTCACGAGAGGCGCCATCATGACCAGTGCGGGGGTTTGGGTCGTGACAAGTTGGTATCAGAGCCTAGGTTACTAGGTCTCACGAGTCATGAGCAGGTATAGTAGAGTCTCGCGGATCGGTACGGAGACGTCTGTATTTATCCTCGAGAGGCTGCAGAACCTTTAGGAGAACTCCACATTCTTGAATTCTTATCGTGCGTCCTTGATTCAGCTTAAAAAGAAACTCTTGACATTCCTTCCACGCGTTTGTATGCGCGCATGAGCGCTCAGTATCAGAGGCGCCTTGATGGCTTGTGATTCCCTGATTAAGAGGTGAGATGTGATCTCTGTGAGTTTGATGTTGGGCCAGTTTGGAGGACTTGAGGCCGGATTTTTTTTGCCTATGGCTTGGGCACCGAGGTGCTGATTGTGTGAGTAAGTGTTTTGGAGCTTATATGCTCGGTATAGTCCTTATTAGCGGGAATGGCGGCTGAATACCCAGGTGATGAGTATGTTAGTATTGCGAGATGTATCTATATGACTTGGTAGTGACGAAGAAGTCCGCGGAATAATAGATGAACTGTTAAGTGTTCGATTCCTATTGTGATTTAACGTGTAGCTCGAGTTATGGGCGCGAGAAGTATCGTTTCGTGTCTCCTAGTTGGGGTGTGAAGTGCATTTCATGTGGCGGTATGAGTCCAGACTCAGGAACACTAAGTGGCAGTGTAATGTGTATGACGATGGAAGGTATTACGGAAATGTTAAATTGAGGCGAAGCAGGTGGGTTATCTCCTTTGGGGTGTTCTTAAGTGGTATGATCCTTATGTGCATGTTAGAAGGTCTCATGTGTAATTGAAGGGTACGTGTTGAAATTTGAGATTTCGGATTGCTTAAGGGAGTGGGCTTCACTATTGTGGGGTTGAATTCTAGATGATTTGTGTTTTGCACGAGCTTATGAAGGATTGAGTTGAATCTCACTATGGTATTAAGGCAGCAATAGAGTATATGCGTTATGAGTTGTTGGGAGTGTTTTGATCCATGTCTTCGAGCCAAGTTGGGAAGTTCGCTATTGAATAGCTAATTGTTCGGTTATGTGCTATGTTGGTTCCGGTTTGAGGCATGCTGGCGAATCAGTTCTGGTTGCGGAAATTGAGCCGAGGATGGCACGAGTGAAGGAAAATATTTGATAAAGGTTACATGGTGCTTCGTAGATGTGTGAGAATCACAGGATGCTTAAGCTGTTATTGGTAAGAAATGCTCGGTGCATGGAGCAGGAAGATGCTTGCTTGTATTGGGATGAGGTCATATCCTGCGGTGTTAGAGTGCTAATGAGGCAGGGGTGGTTAAGTTCGTTTGATCAGGTGAATCGCAGTTCGAATAAGAAGTAAATGACTCTCGAGAATGGTTTTAATGTGTTCAAGATTCTACATGTAACAATCAGGTGTCTTAAGGTTGTGTATGTGGTTAGAGACTGTGTTTTCATTGGAAATGTCAAGACCTGTGGTATTTTATGTTAATCATGGGATTCTATGTATCAGCATCGGGAAAGTATAGGTAATGAATTTAGATTCGCAGGAAGTTCTTCAGAGTAAAGCATTCTGGAATGTGGTGTTTCTGGGAACACTTGAGAGATGTATTCAGTGGCTTATGGGTCTTAGACAGTGTGGTCTTGTGCTTGGGTCTCGTGTAGTGAGCATGGGTCTTAGACAGTGTGGTCTTGTGCTTGGATCTCGTGTAGTGAGCCTGGGTTGTGGAACTGTGGTGCTACAGCAAGGGGGAATATCAAGTTGATGATGAATCAGAAGGAAAATTAGATAGATGGAATAACTTGATAGTAGACCGAATCGGTATGGTAAGGATATGATTAATTCTTTGTGTGTGTTCGAGGTAATGAGTTCGTACTAGTATTTTTGCAGCAATGCTGATGGGTTTTGATGGCTTGCTTAGCTTGGTCGAGTTAGAAGGATTCCATCCTTGCAGTTTAATTTATGCAAACGGAATTGAGAGAGTTCTTGTTGATTTCTACCGTGGTTGAAGTGGTGCATTTTCTACGAATATGAGAGGCATGGGATGTGTAATGATTTTCTTCTAGATGGGATCGATGGAAGTTCTTGACTAGTCGAGTGCGTAGATATTTGTGGCTCGGAAGGGAGATGAAAGTTTTCATGTTATCCTTGGATGGTATGGTATATGCGGTATGTTGTGGAGTACTGAGACTGGCGTGTGCTAGGTTATAGCTCAGTTCTGAAAGGAAGTTCATAACACTCTTAGGCAACGGGTAGCCTCAGATAACCAAGGAAAAAGGTATTGCTAATTCAAAGTGATTTGACGAGAGTATTTGTCTCGAAAAAGGGTAATGTGATTAAACTAATGATACTTCGGTAGTATTACGGCACTTTCTTGTTGAGTCGACTGGTGATATTCGGGTTGCTTGGTGGCACAGGGAAATCTTAGAGTATCTATCGTGGAATTGGGTATTAAAGGTGTGCACGTACTCGGACAGCGAAACTTGGGATCGGATATGATGATTCATGTGCCGTGTGGAGGTGGAGATGGAAGCTCTCATATACAGGCTATGATGTGGTGGTAGATCGTGTGTATCGGCACTGTTTAGCAACTACAGAGGATTTAGAGACCCGAGTGGATCTTTCTTTGCTTGGTAAGTTAGATTTTGGATATGATTTTGGGGTGTAGACTGGTTGTCTTAGTGTTAGGTGATTCTGAACTATTGCGCTACGGGCTATGCCGGAAATGCCACGGGTTGAGTGGCGAGGTGCATCGGATTATGTTCTAGCAGAGTGGTTTGTGTTTCTAAGACCAGCGGATGGCTGGGGAGGGCTGCTTTTCTTAATTGGGCCTTCGTGATGGATGTTAGTGCAGAGGTTTCTACCATTGATTCAGTTCCGGAGTTGAGGGACCTTCCGTATGTACTTCTTGTGGCCGGACATGTCGCCAGACGAGGTTGTGGATTTCGGTATTGATTTGGTGCCGGGCACCGTATCGTATGGCTCCGGTAGGAGCTGTAGTAGTGGAAGGAGCAATTTCAGGCTTCCTAGATGATGAGTCCGTTGGCAGGTCAATGTGGATGCGTGTTCTAGCTTGAGTCGGCTTGGTTGACCCCGAAAGTTTATTATTGTGGGATAGGTTGATACTGATGAGCTTGAGGTACAACCCTTTCGTTTGAGTCGTTTTTCATGATTTGAGTATGTTCAGACCGTTTCTTATTGGTGCGTGTACTATGCAAGTTGTGGCTTAGGCCTGTATTGAGGTGTCATATCACCAGAGTGGTGTGTTGGATTCGAGGTGATCGTTGGGGTCACTAATGAATACGAACGGATTTGATTTCAGCTTGTTGGAGGGATAATGTCGAGGTTCGGCTCGGAATCTGCTGTGGTACTAGTCAAAAAGGAAGTGGCTTCATGAATGGTTGATCTGAGTAATGGTTACGGTTTATTGCGTGTTTCATTCATCGTGGGCAGTGTATGAAAGTGTTGGAATAAGACCTTAGTTGATAAGAGGTTTTCTACCGGTATTCGATTGTTGTGGACAACTGCTGTGGATAGAAGTTATCGTTTCGAGTGTTTGGGTTACGTAGAATATCATATGATTGCACCTGAGGTTGCAGGTATGGGTTATTACAGCTAGGTTCGGGCTTATTCTGAGTATAGATGTGAGGTTCTGATCTTGTGTGTTATTTCGAAAAGTACAATGTGGTTCTGTGGTTTATGGACTAGATGGATTGTGAAATTTCAGCTATGTTGTGTTATCGGACCTATGAAAGATAGGGTGACGTGGGATCACCCCCGGGTATATGCTTGGTAGGGTCATTCAGCTATTAGTTGGCTTCTAGGACAACTCTGGGTACGCTCGAGGACGAGCGTTTGTTTAAGTTGGGGAGGATGTGACGACCCGACCCGTCGTCTCAGGAGTTACCGCCCCGTTCCCCATTTTATACTTCTTCATGTTTCATTATCAGTATTTGGTGTGTTAGAGTTGATTTGGATTGGTTTTGGTAGGAAATGAGACACGTAGTCTCTTTAAGGAAGGTTTGGTTGGGAAAAGCCAACCGGAGGTTGACTTATGAGTTATAAGGCTCGGATGCGGTTTCCGGTGATTCGGTTAGCTTCATGGGTTGGTTTGTGACTTAGGAGTGTGATCGGAATTGATTTTGGAGGTCCGGTGTAGAATTAGGCTTGAATTGGCGAAGTTAGTATTTTGGCGACTTCCGGTTGATAGGTGAGATTTTGATCCGAGGGTCGAAATGGGATTCCGAGAGTTGCTGTAGCTTCGTTAGGTGATTTTGGATATGTGTGCAAAATTTCAGGTCATTCGGAGGTTTTTTGGTCGGGTTTTTGATCGAATGCGTATCTCGGAAGTTTTGGAAGAACTTAGGCTTGAGTTCGATGAGAATTGATGATTTTAGTGTTGTTGGATGTGTTTTTATGATTGGAACAAGTTTGAATAACGTTGTAGGATGCATTGGTATTTTTGGTTGAGGTCCCGGGGGCCCCGGGGTGAGTTCGGATGGTTAAACGGAGAGTATTGGAATTTTTCATGTTGCTAAGTCTGCTGGTATCTGGTATTTTCGCACTTGTGGTTATGGGACCGCATGTGCGGTCACGCAGAAGCGGAGGAGGTAATCGCAGAAACGAGTCTTGGACTCAGGGCAAGTTCCGCAGAAGCGGAAGTGTGGACCGCAGGAGCGGTCCCGCTGGTGCGATTTCTGGGCCGCAGAAGCGGTCGAGGCCTTTAAGTGGAAAACCGCAGAAGCGGTCCCGCATAAGCGGAAACGGGACCGCAGAAGCGAGAAGCCTGGGCAGAATATTAAATTAGTCTTCTTCGCGAATTTTCGAAAGAGTAACATGTTTCACTTCGGACTTGGAGAGTTTTTGGGCGATTTTGAAGAGGGTTTCAAGGGCTTTGATCAGGTATGAACTCTTGGACTTAAAACATGATTTTATGGTGTAAACACATTGATTAGAGCTGAAAACCTAAGAGATTAAAAGTCAAAAATGGTGGTTTAGGGCTTGAACCTAAGAGAGCATTAACTAGGGATTTGAGGGGTCAATTGGACTGCGATTCTGGTAATTTTGTTATGTATAGACTCGTGGCGAGATAAGGAATCCATTGATGTTAAATTTTCTGATTTTTTTTGGGAAGTGGGCCTGAGGCCCGGGTTTTTGCAAATTTCGAGATTTTTGCTATTTTTCGATTGTTTTCAATTGGGTGTTGTCCCATTGGCATATTGTGATGTATTCGCTCTGATTTTGGATAGATTTGACGTGCGTGGAGGCCGAATTGAGGGGCAAAGGCATCACGAGCTAGGGATTTCGCCGGTTCGAGGTGAGTAATGATTGTAAATGATATCCTGAGGGTTTGAAACCTCGGATTGCGCATCGTAGTGCTATATTGAGGTGACTTGCACGCCGGATAGTGGTCGTGGGGTAGAGCACCGTTGGGGATTGTGACTTGGTCCATCCCGATTGATTAATTTACTGTGTATTTGACTAAAATTTACTTTTTATCATCGTGATTTGGGCGGATTGCCATATTTGGGCTTCGTGCCAACTATTTGAATCCTTCGGGGATTATTATCACTGTTTCCTCACGGTTTTGACTTATTACTTGAACTCAGTAATACTGTTTCTCCACTACTTTATAGCTTAGCCACTTTTACTCCGGTTTGAGTCTTATATGAAATTTTAAATGATAACTTGGGCTGAGAACTACTGTTTTACTAATGCCCGAGGGGCGTGATGATATTCTGACTGAGTTTGTCCGAGGGCCAGATGTGAGGATACACTGAGTGATATGAGGCCGAGGGCCTGGAAGTGAGGGTTTATATTATGGATCGGGCTGCACGCGCGCAACGATATTTATATGGATCGGGCTTCACGCCGCAGCGGTATATACATATTGGATCGGACTGCACGCCGCAGTGATATGGCGCTTGGGCTGTAGGAGCCCCTTCGGAGTCTGTACCCCCACACTGAGTGCGGGTACCCATATGGATCGGGCTGCATGCCGCAGCGAGATATGGATCGGGCTGCACGCAGCAATATGTGGATCGGGCTACACGCCGCAGCAGTTACTATATGATATTGTTCTGAGAGTGATCTGAGAGAGAGAGAGAGAGAGCCCGAGGGGCTGAGGGGGTTTCTGAGAGTGAGCCCGAGAGGCTGGTACTTTTTTTTTTGAGACATTGCCCGAGGGGCGGACTCTTATGTGCTCATATTGCATATTTATCTGCCTTTTTACCTATTAAACTGTGGTATTTTTGCCCGAGGGGCGGATTTTCTGTGCTTATCAGCACTAACTGTTTGAAACGTTTTCGTAACTGTTGAAAGGATCATTTTCTAAAGAGATTTAAACTGAACCAAGATATTTCCTAAAGGTTTCACAGTTTTCACTGTTTTTCTCAGAGAATTGTACCCGGCTTCTATACAGCATGTTGGTTGCTTTACGTGATTTCTTGCTGCTCAGCTGTTATTTACTTTTATTACTCACTGAGTTGGAGTACTCACTTTACTCCCTGCACCTCGTGTGCAGATGCAGGTATTTGTTCACCCGGTAGCGGGTTTTGAGTTGATCAGAGCTTAATTTATTGGAGATTTGCGAGGTGACTGCCAGCGTTCGCAGTAACGCATGTTCTTCCCTTGTTTTATCAGTCCTATTTGTATATTTCAGACTTGTAGTGGCAGTTATATTCTGATAGATGCTCGTGACTTGTGACACCCCGATTAGTGCTGTATTGGGTTGTAATTTTGTTAATTAATATCATTAAGTCACATTTTTGCTGTTCAGTTATGCTTAACTATTCTGAAAGAGACTAGTTGGGTTGGTTGGCTGGCCTTGTCTTCACGAGAGGCGCCATCACGACCAGTGCGGGGTTTGGGTCGTGACAACATTTCATTTCCTAAATCATATAATCACAACACAGATATCAATAAGAAAGAGTCACTAAGCGGTGCCGTGGAATGAACCAGGCCACAATTCTTACGGTGCACGCCCACTCGCCCGTCACTTGGCACTTGCGTCACCTCAATACAAATCATATGGCACAACGTTCGGGGTTTTGAACCCTCAGAACCAAGTTTGGAAGCATTACTTACCACAAACCAAGCCAAAACTCTAGTCCGTGATTCCCTTGTCTCTCGATTCGGCCTCCAAATGCTCCGAATCTAACCAAAATCAGTATATTATCATCAATTACGCTAAAGGAATGAAACCCATACGAAAATTATCAAATTAGACCAAAAATCCAAATTTGGCTCAAACCCGGCCCTCGGGATCACGTCTCAGAATGTGATAAAAATCACAAAACTAGAAAGCCCATTCACTCTCGAGTCTACCCATATCAAATTCACTAAAATCCGACGTCAAATGGCCATCCAAATCCCTAAAATTAACTCTCCAATTCACCTCCACTCTTTCCCCAAATTTTCACCCCAAATTCCCAATTTATATGTTAAAAATCAAGGCACAATCATGGAATTTAACTAAAATTAAGTGAAGAACACTTACCTCAGTCATTTCTCTAAAAATCCCTTCAAGAACCGCCTTCTACCGAGCTCCCACTTCCATTTTATGTTATGAACTTGGAACCCTGAATGACCCCACGCGGTTGCATAATAACCTTCACGATCGCGTTAAGAACCACTGACTGAACTACGCGTATACAAAACTAACCTCGCAAATGAAAAGAGATAACCACGCTTCCTCAGCTTAGACCCAACACTACGCGAACGCATGCTCACAAACGCGCATGCGATGCTCCATCTGCCACACCTTATGCGAACGCAGATCCATGTGCCCGAACACGAAGAAGAAACAAGCAGCCGCAGACCATTCCCTTACGCGACCGCGTCCTTCTCTCCGCGATCGCGAAGAAGGAACTTCTGCAATAGAAATACCAGCAAAACTGCAAACTTTTCAAGTCCAAATATGTCTCGTTGAGCATCCGAAACACACCCGAGGCCCTCGGGACCTCAACCAGACATTCCAACACATCCCATAACATCATTCAAACTTAGTCAAGCCTTTGAATCAGTCAAAACAACACCAAAACCCCGAATCAACCTCGGATTCAAGCCTAAGAACTTACATTTTTTCAAATTCCACAAACGACGCCAAAAACTATCAAATCACCTCCGAATGAATTGAAATTTTGCAAACACATCACAAACGACACTAAAAACCTACTCCAACTTCCAGAATTTCCTCGATATCAAAATTTCCACTACCGATTAAGAAACACCAAATTTCCAATTTCGCCAATTCAAGCCTAATTCTACCACAGACCTCCAAATAACATTCCCGACGCGCCTCTAAGTCCAAAATCACCTAACGGAGCTAACCAGATCATAAAAATCCAAATATGAGATAGAATACTAAAAAGTCAAAACTTGATCAAACCTTTCAAATTTAAAGTTTCAAGTTGAGAATCATTCTTCCATATCTGTTCCGATTAACTTGAAAACCAAAACCGACGATTTACATAAGTCATTATACACCATACAGGGCTAGTCATGCCCGAGAACTGGCGAGCGAAGTGCAAATGCTCAAAATGACCGGTTGGATCGTTACACTATCATGTAAGAGCAGCACCAAGAGTTAAAGCCTTGATACAGAGTTTCACATTTTAGAATCCAGTTATGTATTGGCATGTCTAGATTAGAGTTTACTGATAGGTAGTATTTAGATAGCTAGATGTGTTTGCTTAGCATGGCTTTGTGCAGTTTCAAAAGTGATTAATACAAAATTTAGTTACCAAAAAATTTTATGGTATTATATTTAAATGTCCATGATATTCTTACAAAGTATGTACTTTTAGTTTTTATAATTAATTATATTCAAATATTATTAATTTTTAAAATATATATCAAATATTTTACAATATTATTTATAAATATATTATTAGTAATTAATATACTTCCGAGAAATAATATGCATCTTAAATGTAAAATTTAATATCATTTAACAGACGCATATATATTTTAAATCTTACCTTTATATTTTTAATAATTAACTTTATATTTAATGTAACTATGTAATTATCTTATGCAACCAAACAATACACTTTTAGTTACACTGTAATTATATTATAACAAATAAACATATCATCATAATTTTAATACTGTGTGATTACTAGACTGAGTAATTACTACCCTAGTACTTACACAAATTCTAATTACCTAGTGTCACACCTCCTTTTTCTACACCGGAAGGGGCATAGGGGAGTTTTTCCAATTTAAGTGACAATCGAAACGGGATTATTTATATTAAATTCAGAGTCACCACTTGGGATAATTTATGATGTCCCAAGTCACCCGTTTAAAATCCCGAATCGAGGAAATTTGACTCTTATTTATGGCCAGCGAACACAGAAGACCGGGTAAGGAATTTTGTTAACCCGGGAGAAGGTGTTAGGCATTCCCGGGTTCCGTGGTTTTAGCACGGTCGCATTAATCATACCTGGCATAATTAAATTGTTTAATTACTCATTTTAGAACCTATGTGCATTTTTACCTCTCTTAATCATTTGATTATGAAATTACCTTGAAATGAGTTACGCGTACGTGTACTCATTTCGTTTGGCGTGCCAAAAATCATGTCACGCGTACGTGTCCACAATTCCTAACACTTAGTTTGTTCAAGAAAATATTTGGTCAAAGTTGCGCGAACGCATACCTCGATTTATTCTTTAAAAATCGTAATTATGTCACGCGAACGTGTACACAATCACGATGACAGATTAAGTCACGCCTAAAGCATACTAACGTGTTTATGAATACTACAAAATTATTTATGGACTAATAAGAGGGCAACTATATGATATTAACAGGCTTAGCATGCGCCTGGCGAATTCACAATAAATAGATCTATGTAAACAAGAGATTCAGAACACTAACCACTTATGTTTTATCTCGATCCCACGATCAACTAGCATTTTTTTCTATTTAAGAAGTCGAACATCAAAAATACTCAATACACCAACTCGAGAAATCAACGACATATGTACACAATTAGTCAGAGTCAAATCAACCAGAACTCCATTCGATATTAAAACACACAAGTCAGAATCACTAAGATAATTAAGAATCGAGTTTATTATTTGACCTCACGGAGAGCAAATTTCCGGCGTTTACATGGAAAACTTCGAGAAAATCCTGATGCTTGCCGCTGACCAGATAAAAAATTATGCCGGTGACCTCGACCAACACTCAAAACGGCATCGCGAAGCTGAAAACTAGACGAGATCATAAATCGGCGCCGGAAAACTCAAACAAACACGAATTTAGACCCAAACGAGCTCAAGCAATGAACTCTGTTAAAAAAAACTCCAACTCTGTTTCTGTTTAGATTCCTTCTTCAAAATGATACTGAACAAAAGAAACTGAAACATTTTGGATGTTTTCTCATTGTAGTAACCAAGTCAGTCCACCCCGTCCCCCTTTTGTCCGTTTTGTGCCTCTGTGTGTGCGTGTTTTGTGAAGTATGGAGAGGCTGGCGGACGACGGTGAGCAGTTCCTGAAGCTGCTATTTTTTGTCAGTCATGGGATATGAAGATGAAGGGGAACGACTGTTTGTGTGTTAGGTTCTCTAGGGTTTTTAGGTCTTGTATTGTGAAGAAGAAGAAGAAGATGAAGGGTGTTGTTTGGAGAGGGTGATTGTCACGACCCATACTTACCTCAGGCCGTGATGGCGCCCAACACCGTTGTCAGGCAAGCCAACGCGGAAATATTAACAAATTCTAGTTCTACCTTTTTCCAAAAACAGTTACAAAAATCTCCTAATTTGAATCTCAAACCAGCGATAATTAACATCGTAGAAAAATAATTTAACAATTCCAACAAAAGATAGTCTACTAATGTGTGTGCCAAGACCTGGTGTCACAAGTATGTGGGTAGCTAGTAGAATACACAGAAGAATAATACTATCCTACTATCTTAAATAGAGAAGACAGCCAAAAGTAAAGAAAAAGACTCCATCGGGCTGCTAAACGGCGTAGGAAGGGAGCAACTCTCCGTGGAATCTTGGCCGCATCAAGGGTATGCACCAGCCTGGTAACCAGATGTACTTGCCTCAGATCCTGTACAATTAAGTACAGAAGTGTAGTACGAGTACATAAACAATATGTACCCAGTAAGTATCCTGTCTAATCTCGAAGAAGTAGAGACGAGAGGTCGACTTGATACTTACTAGGGTCAAATAATATAGTAAGTGTTATACCAAGCATGGCTAACACAAATGATTAACAATTTATAGCATGAAGTAACAAGTCCTTCCTTAGTTGATGTCACAGTTAGCCATTTTCATTTCAAGGCATATAACAAAAATCTGATCACAGCAATATACCACGCAATAAGCATACGCAAATAGTGCCGAGGTCGTACGGCCCGATCCAACATAAAAATAAAGTGTGCACTGCCGGAGGGTCGAATGGCGCGAACCATAGATGCATCTACTACCCTGATCGCGAATCATACGTGTGACACGGTCAAATGTAATTAAACACAACAACAGACAGACAAGAGTATATATCAGGGGAGCAATTACTCACGAAAATACCAACTTCTCTTTAAAAGGACAAGAAAATGATGTTCCTTTTATTAGATTCGTTTACCACATTCAACATGATTTAAGCAATCCCCAAATTAATCACGAAGTTACAAGAACATCACATAAAGCATACTTTTGGGTCCTAGACTACCCGGACTTAAGCATAGTAGTGGCTACGCACGGACTCTCGTCACCTAGTGTGTACGTAGCCCCCACATTTAGTGGAAAATTATTCAATTATTATACCTATGGGGACAATTTCCTCTTACAAGGTTAGATAGGAGACTCACCTCGCTCCAACGCGTACTTCCAATATAAAGAACGTGCTCAAACCCTCAATTTGGAGCCGCACGATCTGAAACTAGTTAAACAAAGTTGGAACTAGTCAATACAAGCTCAAGAGTACGCATTTTAATTACTAAAGTAATTCTCCAACCTTTAACACGAGTTTCCTAAAATCCAACACCGGGCCCACGTGCCCAGATTTCTAAATTTTTCGAGGGAAGTTGTTCTATATAACCTAAGAATAAATAATATATGATTACTTCATTACATAACAAATTTCGTGGTGAAATCTAAGTTTCATCAAAACCCTAGGTTTTGCTCTAATCCCATGATTTACCCTAATCTTTGTGTGCTAATCTACCCAAGACTCAAGTATTAAACCAGAAATAAGTGGCATAAACTTATGTCAAGATGCTAGGTGGAACCTCTCCCTCTGGAAGCTCCCAAATCACCCAAACAATGGTGGAAATGTGTCAAAAATGACACATTCCCGTAAAAATGAAGGTTCTGCCTTCATCGATTTCCATATGTGCAGTTAGGGGACTGCGTCTGGGCTCTCGCTTCTGCGAGAGCAGGGCCGCATCTGCGGATTTGGCCAGGCGGGCTGGGACCGCTTCTGCTGTCTTTGGGCTACTCCTGCGAAATCGCTTCTACAGCGAAGGAGCCGCATCAAAGCTTCCTGGCTCCTCGCCCTTGGTCGCTTCTGCGATGGAAGGACCGCACCTGCGGCTGACTATCCGCAGGTGCGGTTATGACAGATAGCTGGGAGCTTCAGCTCCTTCCCAAAACTTCCAACTTCACTCGAGCCTCGCTCGATTGTCGCTCGGGGCCCGCGGGCCCCACCCGAACATATTGACAAGTTTTAAATCACAAAACGGACTCACTCGAACCCTCGGAATGCCCGAACAAAGCTAAATCTTAGGATCACCCCCTAAAACCAATTGAATTAAACTTATGAACTTCAAGTTCTTCAATTCACTTCTAACGCGCCGAAACGCACTTATACTACTCGGATTGACCTCAAATTTTGCAGGCAAGTCTTAATTTTTATATTGGACCTGTACCGGGCTCTAGAACCAACATACGAGACCTATACCAACTTGATCAAGCATTATTCAACTTCATTAAATCCTTAGAATTTTCAGTTTAACAATTTTCAACAAAAATTCATTACTCGGGCTAGGGACCTCGGAATTCGATTCCGTGCACATGCCCAGGTCCCATATTTTCCTACGGACCCTCCAGGACCGTCAAAACACGAGTCTGGGTCCGTTTACTAAAAATGTTGACCAAAGTCAAACTTAGCCTTTTAAGAAAATCTTAAAGAATCAAGTGTGCTTATTTCAACCCAAACTCCTCCAATTCTGAATCACTCATCCCTGCAGGTCGTAAATTAGTTAAAGAAAGTGTAGAAAGTCTTAAAGGGGGATGGGGTTCTAACAAGAAAAATGACCAGTCGGGTCGTTACATTCTCAACCTCTTAAGCAAAAGTTCGTCCTCGAACGGACATAGAAAAGTACCTGAGCTAGGAAAAAGATGGGGGTATCTGCTCCGTATGTCCTCCTCGGACTCCCGAGTCGCCTCCTCAACTGGTTGGCCCCTCCACTAGACCTTTACCGTGGAAATCCTCTTGGACCTCAACTGGCGTTCCTGTCTATCAACAATGGCAACTGGCTCCTCCTCATAACCCAGACTCTCATCTAACTGAATAGTACTGAAGTCTAACGCGTGGGACAAGTCGGCGTGATACTTCTGCAGCATCGAAACGTGGAAAACTGGATGAACTCCTGACAAGCTAAGGGGTAAAGCAAGCTCGTAAGCAACCTCCCCAACTCGCCTCAACACCTCAAATGGGCAAATAAACCTTGGGCTCAACTTCCCCTTGTTCCCGAATCTCATAACGCCTTTCATTGGCGAGACTTTCAAGAGGACCTTCTCGCCAACCATGAATGATACATCACGCGCCTTCTGATTCGCGTAACTCTTTTGTCTGGACTGAGCTGCGCGAAGCCTCTCCGGAATCAGCTTTTCCTTTTCCAAGGCATCTTTCACCAAGTCTGTACCGTACGACTTAGCCTCACCCGGCTCAAACCACCCGATAGGGGAACGACATCGCCGACCATATAAAGCCTCAAATGAGCCATCTCTATGTTGGACTGATAGCTGTTGTTGTAAGCAAACTCTGCCAGAGGCAAGAACTGATCCCACTACCCTCCAAAGTCGATCATACATGCTCTGAGCATATCCTCCAAAATCTGAACTGTTCGCTCTGACTGCCCGTCGGTCTGAGGATGGAATACTGTGCTAAGCTCCATGCGGGTCCCCAACTCACTCTGAACGGCTCTCCAGAAATGGGAAGTAAACTGACGGCCTCTATATGATATGATGGAAACAGGCACACCGTGCAACCGGACTATATCCCGAATCTAAATCTGAGCCAATCTCTCTAAGGTGTAAGTAGTCACAATCGGAATAAAGTGTGCCAACTTGGTCAACCTATCAACAATGACCCACACTACATCAAACTTCTGTAAGGTCCGGGGCAACCCAACTACGAAATCCATAGTAATGCGCTCCCACTTCCACTCTGGTATAGGCATCTGCTGAAGTAAGCCACCCAGCCTCTGGTGTTCATACTTAACCTGCTGGCAATTCAAACACCTAGCCACATACTCCACTATGTCTTTCTTCATCCTCCGCCACCAATAATGCTGCCTCAGGTCACGATACATCTTCGTAGCACCCAAATGAATGGAATACCGCGAACTGTGTGCCTTGTCTAGGATCCTCTCCCTCAGGCCATCAACATTAGGGAGACATAGGCGACCCTGGAGTCGCAAAGCACCATCCTCGCCAATAGAAACTTCCTTGGCACTACCCTGTATCACTGTCTCTCTGAGAACCGCAAAGTGTGGATCATCGAACTCCCGAGCCTTGATCTGCTCCAATAACGAAGACTGAGCAACAACACACGCAAGGAATCGGCTGGGCTCCAAAATATCTAACCTCACCAGTCTGTTAGCCAAGGACTGAATGTCCAAGGCTAGTGGCCTCTCCTCTGCTAGAATGAATGTCAAGCTACCCATACTCTCTGCTTTCCTACATAAGGCATCTGCGACCACATTTGCCTTGCCCGGATGATAAAGAATGGTGATGTCATAATCCTTCACTAACTCAAGCCATGTACGCTGCCTCAAATTGAGATCCCTCTGCTTGAACAAATGCTGTAAGCTGTGATGATCAGTGTAAACCTCACATGACACCCCATACAGATAATGCCTCCATATCTTAAGAGCATGAACAATCGCCGCCAACTCTAGATCGTGCACAGGATAATTCTTCTCATGAATCTTCAGCTGGCGTGAAACATATGCAATAACTCGCCTGTCACGCCCCAAACCGAGGGACATGACCGGCGCCCGACCGGGTAGCCCCTGTCAAGCGGACCTGGGTGCCTTTCCTATCTCACGTGTTACCCCGTACATTCATTGCCCATTAATCAAGGAATTAGCCATTTATAATTAAAACACCTTTTTACAAAACAAACATAACATACATGGTTTCTTAAGGAGGTTTACAACTTACATCCCCCGACATACAAAATACATATTTACATAAGTTCGTAACCCACATTTACTGTCTACGGAGCCTCTAAGGATACACAGGATAGTACAGTACTTGTCAGGAACAAGGCTCCAACTATACCTTACACAAAAACCAAAATAAGACTCCGGAATAAAAGCGGCATGAGCCACGCAGGGCCCCGAGAGTAAAGGGGCTCACCAATACAGCTGACGGAAGATGAAGGGGGGCTACGGTCGGTGGACTAGAGTACCTGCTATGGATCCACCTACAATCATAACACGAATGTAGCGCCCCCGGCAAAAGGGGCGTCAGTACATTTGAATTGTACTGGTATGTATGAACAAATTTTGCCCTAAGCAAACTCAAACCATACACAAGTAACAAGTAATAATGGGATCAACAATCAAATACACATGAAAGGAAACAATCAAGCCAAACAAATTTACAATCTCTCCATTTCCCCTTCAACATTTTTCACATCAATGATTTCACAACTTTCTCATATTTTCATTTCAATAGTGATTTCGATCACTTTTCCACCCTTATTACCTCGGCCACCCTTATTACCTCGGCTACCCTTATCACCACAACCCACACCTTATTACTTCTTGTTGCGGCGCGCAACCCAATCCCACCGAACAATCACAACTCACAAACAACACAATAACAACAACAATTCACAAAGAACAACAACAACAATTCTCAAGAACTACAACAACAACTCTCAAGGAATAACAACAACAATTCACAAAGAATTTCCATAACCATCAATACCATTTCCATCATATTCAGTAACTCATATGAATTTTATGCCACAACGATAATTGCCCACGACAAGCCATATATGTTATTACCACAGTTGTTCCAATTACATCATTTACGATTTCCTTCCTTATTTGTTGCTCAGCTCTTACCACATAACACTTTAACAATCAAACATTTGGTTTATTGCCAATTACTTACAGCGTTATATCGGGAGACTTAACCACGAACACTCAAATCATACCAATCACAGAATTTCACACATAATCCACGTAGATATCACATACCAAATATTCGTACCCCAAACAATGTGATTTTACAAAGGTCAAAGTTAGCGATACATACCTGGAGCCGAATTTCCTTTTTAACTTCTATTTTCAATTCACCAAATAGTCTAGCAACGTCAACCTAGAGCACAAGTTAACACATATGACTTAGAATTGAAGTTCACAATTGCTACTCAAACTTATTTAGGTTATCAACCCCTCTTGTACAATCCTTTACTCCTACCCAATTCCTCTTACTAGATTTTAGGTATTAAAAAGGCATGCATGTATGTTTTCAACCATTATTTCTAAGAATCAATGCATGAGACCCCCCCCTCCCCCCCCCCCCCGTAGTTTAAACCTGAAATTCAATGGAAAAGGGTTAGGGATTTTACCCGCAAGAATGGGGATGAAGATAATCACTTTGAAATTTCCCGGCCCAGATAGTTTTGAAGAATTAAATTTGATGAAGATGACTTTCTCTCTCAAGAACCCACTCTTTTTCACTCTTATTTTGTTCAGAAAACTTATTAAAAATGAGGGATTGTGGTGTTTTATTAAAAAGGGGGTCGGGTTTAAAATTTAGAAAAATAGGTACCCGAGTCACATTTGCGGTCGCACTTTGCGATCGCAGATACGAAATGCGGTCCGTAGAATGGACCGCAAAAAGTGTTCCAAAAACCTGATTCCACTGTTTGGGTCTGCGGCGGAAATGCGGTCCGCATACCTAATTTGCGGTCGCATAATGCACCGCATTTTTGACCTCAAATTTGACTGACACATTGACTCACTTTGCGATAGAAATGCAGTCCGCATATCAGTTATGTGGTCGCATAATGGACCACATTTTGACCTTAATTTTAACCAAACCACTGACTCATTATGCGGCAGAAATGCGGTCCGCATACTTGATTTGCAACCGCATTCTGGACCGCAAAATAGCACTTTTCTAAAAAACTTGGTTCTTTGATTTTTAAATACTTATATCAGTACAATGGGTCCGAACCGCGGTTACATATTCCCAACACGTATTCGGACCCTGACCCTACGAGCTACTAGGTTTGAGCATAAATTTTCACGGGGTCTGACATTCTCCACCACTTAAAATCATTCGTCCTCGAATGAGGATCTTGAAAATCAATTGGTTTTGGAAAACATGATGTGCAGACTCCCAATTTTCACTAACTCCCATATTTTAGAAAAATTTTGCCAGTGTTTCCTTTGTAATTTAGACATATCTACCTGTCAGAGAGCCCCCAAAACACAATTCCAAGTACCATTACACAATTACAACTATGCCTACAGCTGGTATACAATTCATTACCTCAACAATTGCACATATTCAATCACTTGCTACATTTTGCACATAAATTAGTCACTTCAATGAGTCCTACATAATTTAACCGCTGTGACATACTACATGTTTATAAATAAATCATTATCAATCTACGCTACCATTAGTTGCTTACTTATCAAAAGAGTCTTTATAAAACTTTCATTTACCAAAGAGATGTTCACATGACTTATGACAATCACAACACCTATAATTCTTGCATAACTTGAGGAAATTCCAATAGCATTTAGGAAGGAACCATTTTGAACACAATATTAGTTTATTTTAGAGATAAGAGTTCGCACAACTACCACTAGACTTGCTCAAACAGATGGGGATATTTTTCCTTCATTTCCTTTTCCGCTTCCCAAGTGGCTTCCTCAACTCGTTGACTTTGCCATAATACTTTAACTGAAGCAACTTCCTTATTTCTCAATTTACGGACTTGCCTATCAAGAATAGCAACCGGAACCTCTTCATGTGACAACTCTTCATTAACCTCGATGGTCTCAACTGGCACAATGGTGGATGGATCCCCAACCACTTTCTTCAACATGGACACATGGAACACCGGGTGCACTAATGACATTTCAGGAGGCAAATCCAGCCTATAAGCCATCTGCCCTACCCTCTGAGCGATCAGATATGGCCCGACATACCTAGGACTCAACTTCCCCTTTTTCCCGAATCGCATGACTCCCTTCATAGGAGATACCCTCAAGAACACCCAATCATCAACTTGAAATTCCAATTCTCTTCGACGAACATCCGCATAGGATTTCTAGCGACACTGAGTTTTCATCCTTTCCTGAATGACTTTAACTTTCTCCATAGCCTGGTGCACAAGATCTGGCCCTAATAATTCCTCTTCACCAACTTCGAACCACCCAATCGGAGACCTACACCTCCTTCCGTACAATGCCTCAAATGGGGCCACCTGAATGCTAGCATGAAAGCTGTTATTGTAAGCAAACTCTATGAGTGGCAAGTGATCATCCCAATTACCTTTGAAATCCAAGACACAAGCCCGCAACATATCTTCAAGCATTTGAATAGTCCGTTCTGCTTGACCGTCAGTCTGAGGATGGAAAGCTGTGCTGAGATTCACCTGAGTACCCAAACCTTGCTGAAATTTCTTCCAGAAATTAGCTATGAACTGGGCCCCTCGATCTGAGATAATAGAAAGTGGAGTGCCATGAAGCCTTACTATTTCCTTGATATACAACTTAGCATATTGTTCTGCAGTATCGGTGGACTTGACTGGCAAAAAGTGAGCTGATTTGGTGAGTCGATCCACTATTACCCAAATTGAGTCGAATTTGCGCTGAGTGCGAGGTAACCCCACCATGAAATCCATGTTGATCATTTCCCATTTCCACATTGGTATTTCCATAAGCTGAGTTAATCCACCGGGCCGCTGATGCTCCGCTTTTACTTGCTGACAATTCGGACACTTAGATACAAAGTCCGCCACACCCCTCTTCATGCCGTTCCACCAATAAATCTCCTTGAGATCATGATACATTTTTGTAGAACCTGGGTGCACGGAATACCTGGAATTATGAGCCTCCGCCATGACCCTCTCCCGAAGCTTATCCACATCCGGAACACATAGCCTACCTTGACATCGCAATACACCATCCTCGCCGCCGAGTGAAAATGACGAAGACTTGTTATTCAAAACTGCCTCCTTCATCTGAGCCAATGCTGGATCAATAAACTGTTTTTCCTTGACTTCCGCCGCGAGTGACGATTCTGCTCCATTATGCACCATAACATTCCCCTTGACTGAGGCCGAAATGCAAACCCCAAGACTGGCCAATTGATAAACCTACCGAGCCAAGGGCCTTTGATCCGCTCCCAAATGAGCCAAACTACCCATAGACTTCCGACTGAGGGCGTCGGCCACCACATTCGCCTTCCCTGGATGGTACAAAATATTCATATCATAATCTTTGAGCAATTCTAACCACCGTCGCTACCTTAAATTCAATTCCTTCTGCTCGAACAAATACTGGAGACTCTTATGGTCTGAAAACACATCCACATGGACCCCATAAAGATAATGCCGCCATATTTTCAAAGCAAACACAACTGCCGCAAGCTCCAAATCATGCGTCGGATAATTATTCTCGTGATTCTTGAGCTGCCTTGAAGCATACGCTATAACCTTCCCATGCTGCATCAACACGCACCCCAAACCAACCCAGGAGGCATCGCAATAAACTACAAATCCTTCAGTGCCTTCCGGCGAGGCCAATATTGGTGCCGAGGTCAACCTTGACTTCAATTCCTGAAAACTTTCCTCACAAGTGTCGGACCATTGGAACTTAACTGCTTTCTGCGTCAACTTAGTCAATGGGGAGGCGAGGGTAGAGAATCCCTCCACAAACCTCCGATAATACCCTGCTAAACCCAAGAATCTACGAATCTCCGTCGGGGTCGTGGGTCTAGGCCAATCTTTCACTGCTGCAATCTTCTGGGGGTCTACCCGAATCCCTTCACTAGAAACAACATGACTCAAAAAGGCAACGGACTCCAACCAAAACTCACATTTCGAAAATTTAGCATACAATTGGTGCTGATGAAGAGTCTACAAAGCTGCCCTGAGGTGACCGGCATGATCCTCCCGGCTCCGCGAATAAACCAGGATGTCATCAATGAAAACAATCACGAAGGAGCCTAGAAATGGCTTGAAGACCCGATTCATAAGATCCATAAAAGCTGCCGGGGCGTTGGTTAGCCCAAAAGACATGACCAAGAATTCAAAGTGACCATAGCGAGTTTGGAAAGCGGTCTTGGGAATATCCTGCTCCCTAATCTTCAATTGGTGATACCCGGACCGTAGATCAATTTTGGAGAAGAACCTTGCACCTTGCAATTGGTCGAACAAGTCATCTATCCAAGGCAAGGGATATTTATTCTTAATGGTGACTTTGTTGAGCTACCGATAATCAATACACATCCGAAGCGACCCATCCTTCTTCCTGACAAAGAGAACCGGAGCACCCCACGGCGACACAGTCGGCCGTATGAACCCCTTTTCTAACAAATCCTTTAGCTGCTCCTTTAACTCCCTTAACTCTGCTGGAGTCATTCTGTACGGTGGAATAGATATTGGCTGCATATCTGGCTATACATCAATCCCGAAATCAATCTCCTTATCTGGCGGAATCCCTGGAAGCTCGTCCGGAAACACTTCAAGAAACTCATTCACGACTGGCACGGACTCGGGGGTAGACACTTCTGAAGTGGTGTCCGCCACCCGACCAAATGATAGATACACCCCTTCTTGATCATCTTCGAAGCCTTAAGGCAGGAAACAAACCTACCCTTCGGCACCACACCATTCCCCTTCCACTCAATAACCGGCTCATTAGGGAACTCGAGTCTCATGACTCTCGTTCGGCAGTCAAGTTTAGAAAAGCAAGAATAAAGCCAGTCCATACCCATAATCACATCAAAATCCACCATTCCAAGCTCGAAAAGATCGGCCGTGGCAACACGACCACATACCGTTACAACACAATTCCTATAAACTCGCGAGGCTGTGATAGAATCACCAACCGGAGTCGATATGGAGAACGACTCATGAAGATGTTTGGGTTATATCCCAAAACTTGAAGCAATGAATGGGGTGACATAAGACAAAGAGGACCCCAGATCAATAAGAGCATAACAATCAATGGCCTGAACAGACAAGATGCCTGTAAATATATCTGGAGAAGCCTCTGCACTCTGGCAACCGCTCAAAGCATAAAACCGGCTGGGTCCACCTCTACCACGATCTCCACCCCTAACTGCACCACGCCCTGCTGGGGCTTAATGACGCACAGATGATGTGGCAACTGGAGAACCGAATGACTGAGCAAATCCCCTACCCACGCCCTGACTTGGCACACGACTGTCCCGCTGGATGTGACCTCTCACCCCGCATCTAAAACACACCGGGATATCCAAATAACAAGTCTCTATATGGAATCTCCCACACTTGGGCCATGGAGCCCTCCCCTGCTGCTGTGATCTCCCTCCCGAACGGCCGGACTGATGAGATCTCCTACTGCCTGAACCTGGTCTCAAGTGACTGCTCTGCTGATAAATGTGTACAGATGGTGGTGCGCTCGCTGAGGACTGAGCAAATGACTGGGATGGCCTTGATGGCCCTCTCCCCTGAGCTGATCTCCCTGAGTGACCCACTGATCGGGCCCTACTGTTACTCTCCCTTTTCGCCCGTATCTTCAACTTTCTCGCCTCTGTGGCCTGAGCGAATCCCACAATCTTCCCATAATTCATATCCGAGTGTAAGGCCGCTGTAGTAGCCTCATTCACCACCAAGGGACTAAGACCCTGAACGAATCACCGAACTCGAGCATCCATGGTCGACACTAACTGAGGAGCGTACTTGGACAATCTCACAAACTCCATGTGGTACTCCCAAACACTCATACTGCCCTGCTTGAGGACCTCAAACTCAGTGGCACGAGCTGCCACCGTCTCGGCAGGCAGGAAATGGTCCATAAATGCATCTAAAAACTCATCCCATCTAGCCGGAGGTCTTCCCTCCCCCGCGGGAATCCTCCCACATCTCGAACCACGAATACGCTGCTCCCCTCAACCTGTATGAAGCCAACTCCACTCCCTCCGTCTCTGAAGCCTTCATCACTCGAAGGGTCTTGTACATCTCATCAAGGAAATCTTGCGGATCGGCCTCTGGGTCTATGCCTGAGAACTCTGGAGGGGCTAACCACATAAACTGGTTGACTCTGGAACTGGCGGAATCCCCCTGTCCGCTGGAGGATGTAGGAGTATCATGAGATCTCTGGGCCAGAGCGGTCACTAGCTGGGTCAACATACGGATGGCTCCTCTAAGGTCCTCATCAGGAACCCCGGGACCAGAAGCTGAAACTGCATCAGAATTAGGAATATCGGCGGGAGGATGGTAGCACCCTCTGCCGCAGCAGGAACAGGAACACTTTGGTCTGGGATAGACGGGTCAGGTAGATTCAAAATCGGGGAGTCACTCTCACCCATGGCATCAGGTACATGATTCATAGCCTCACTCGGGGTGGCATTAGCCCCAAGGCCAAGTCTAGCTCTCTTCTTAGGTGCCATTACTGAAAAATTCGGAACAGAGTACGAGTTAGACATAGATACTTCAACTTTTCACTTCACCGCACGATATAGAATAACAAAGAAGAGGGTAATTTCCTAAATGTCCATGCAGCCCCCTACTTATAGATGTGGTCGAAAACACACCGATAAGAAGGGCTCTACTAGACACGGCTCCAAGACATCCTAGAACTCTTTTAAAACCTTAGGCTCTGATACCAAGTTTGTCACGCCCCATATCGAGGGACATGACCGGCGCCCGACTGGGTAGCCCCAGTCAAGCGGACCTGGGTACCTTTCCTATCCCACGTGTTACCTCGTACTTTCATTGCCCATTAATCATAGAATTAGCCATTTATAATTAAAACACCTTTTTACAAAACATACATAACATATATGGTTACTTAAGGAGGTTTACAACTTACATCGCCCCACATACAAAATACATATTTACATAAGTTCCTAACCCACATTTACTGTCTACGGAGCCTCTAAGGATACACAGGATAGTACAGTACTTGCCGGGAACAAGGCTCCAGCTATACCTTACACAAAAACCAAAATAAGACTCCGGAATAAAAGCGGCATGAGCCACGTAGGGCCCCGAGAGGAAAGGGGCTCACCAATACAGTTGACGGAAGATGAAGGGGAGCTACGGTCGGTGGACTGGAGTACTTGCTATGGATCCACCTACAATCATAACACGAATGTAGCGCCCCCGGCAAAAGGGGCGTCAGTACATTTGAATTGTACTGGTATGGGATCAACACTCAAATACACATGAAAGGAAACAATCAAGCCAAACAAATTTACAATCTCTCCATCTCCCCTTCAACATTTTTCACATCAATGATTTCACAACTTTCACATATTTTCATTTCAATAGTGACTTCAATCACTTTTCCACCCTTATTACCTCCCACCCTTATCACCACAACCCACACCTTATTACTTCGTGTTGCGGCGCGCAACCCGATCCCACAGAACAATCACAACTCACAAACAATACAACAACAACAACAATTCACAAAGAACAACAACAACAATTCTCAAGAACTACAACAACAATTCCCAAGGAATAACAACAACAATTCACAACGAATTTCCATAACTATCAATACCATTTCCATCATATTCAGTAACTCATATGCATTTTATGCCACAACGATAATTGCCCAGGACAAGCCATATATGTTATTACCACAGTTGTTCCAATTGCATCATTTACGATTTTCTCCCATCATTTGTTGCTCAGCCCTTACCACATAACACTTTCACAATCACACATTTGGTTTATTGCCAATTACTTACACCGTTATATAGGGAGACTTAACCACGAACACTCAAATCATACAAATAACAGAAATTTAACACATAATCCACGTAGATATCACATACCAAATATTCGTACCCCAAACAAGGTGATTTTACAAAGGTCAAAGTTAGCCATACATACCTGGAGCCGAATTTCCTTTTTAACATCTATTTTCAGTTCACCAAATAGTCTAGCAACGTCAATCTAGAGCACAAGTTAACACATATGACTTAGAATTGAAGTTCACAATTGCCACTCAAACTTATTTTGGTTATCAACCCCTCTTGTACAATCCTTTACTCCTACCCAATTCCTCTTACTAGATTTTAGGTTTTAAAAAGGCATACATGTATGTTTTCAACCATTATTTCTAAGAATCAATGCATAAGACTCCCTCCCCCCCTTAGTTTAAACCTAAAACTCAATGGAAAAGGGTTAGGGATTTTACCTGCAAGAATGGGGATGAAAATAATCACTTTGAAATTTCCCGGCCAAGAATAATACTATCCTACTGTCTGAAATAGAGAAGACAACCAAAAGTAAACAAAAAGACTCCATCGGGCTGCTAAACTGCGTAGGAAGGGAGCAGCTCACCGTGGAATCTCGGCCGGATCAAGGGTATGCACCAGCCTGGTAACCAGATGTACGTGCCTCAGATCCTGTACAATTAAGTACAGAAGTGTAGTATGATTACATAAATAATATGTACCCAATAAGTATCATGTCTAATCTCGAAGAAGTAGAGACGAGAGATCGACTTGATACTTACTAGGGTCAAATAATATAATAAGTGTTATACTAAGCATGAAGTAACAGGTCCTTCCTTAGTTGATGTCACAGTTAGCCATTTTCATTTCAGGGCATATAACAAAGTTCCGATCACAGCAATATACCAAGCAATAAGCATAAACAAGTAGTGCCAAGGTCGTACGGCCTGATCCAACATAAAAACAAAGTGTGCACTGCCGGAGGGTTGAACGGCGCGAACCATCGATGAATCTATTACCCCGCTCGCGAATCATACGTGCGACGCGGTCAAATGTAATTAAACACAACAACAGACAGACAAGAGTATATATCAGGGGAGTAATTACTCACAAAAATATCAACTTCTCTTTAAAAGGCCAAGAAAATGATGTTCCTCTTATTAGATTCGTTTACCACATTCAACATGATTTAAGCAATCCCCAAATTAATCACAAAGTTACAAGAACATCACATAAAGCATACTTTTGGGTCCTAGACTACCCGGACTTAAGCATAGTAGTGGCTACGCATGGACTCTCGTCACCTAGTGCGTACGTAGCCCCCGCATTTACTGGCAAATTATTCAATTATTATACCTATGGGGACAATTCCCTCTTACAAGGCTAGATAGGAGACTCACCTTGCTGCAACGCGTACTTCCAATATCAAGAACGTGCTCAAACCCTCAATTTGGAGCCGCACGATCCGAAACTAATTAAACGAAGTTGGAACTAGTCAATACAAGCTCAAGAGTACGCATTTTAATTACTAAAGTAATTCTCTAACCCTTAACACGAGTTTCCTAAAATCCTACACCGGGCCCACGTGCCCGGATTCCTAAATTTTTCGAGGGAAGTTGTTCTCTATAAACCTAAGAATAAATAATATATGATTTCTACTTCATTACATAACAAATTTCATAGTGAAATCTAAGTTTCATCAAGACCCTAGGTTTTGCTCTAATCCCATGATTTACCCTAATCTTTGTGTGTTAATCTACCCAAGACTCAAGTATTAAACCAGAAATAAGTGGCATAAACTTACCTCAAGTTGCTAGGTGGAATCTCTCCCTTTGGAAGCTCCCAAATAGCCCAAACAATGGTGGATTTTGACACGTTCCCGTATTAAATGAAGGTTCTGCCTTTAGCGATTTCCGCATCAGTGGTTAGGGGACCGCATCTGCGGTCTCGCTTCTGCGAGAGGAGGGACGCATCTACGGATTTGGCCAGGCGGGCTGGGACCGCTTCTGCGGTCTTTGGGCCGCTCCTGCAAAATCGCTTCTGTGCCGAAGGAGCCGCATCTGCGCTTCCTCGCTCCTCGCCCTTGGCCGCTTCTGCGATGGAAGAACCGCACCTGCAGCTGACCAACCACAGGTGCAGTTATGACAGATAGCTGGGAGCTTCAGCTCCTTCCCAAAACTTCCAACTTCACTCGAGCCTCGCCCGATTGCCACTCGGGGCCCTTGGGCCCCGCCCGAACATACCAACAAGTTTGAAATCACAAAACGGACTCGCTCGAACCCTCGGAACGACCGAAACAATGCTAAATCTAAGGATCACCCCCTGAAACCAACTGAATCAAACTTATGAACTTCAAGTTCTTCAATTCACTTCTAACGCGCCGAAACGCACTTATACTGCTCTGATTGACCTCAAATTTTACGGGCAAGTCTTAATTGTTATATTGGACCTGTACCGGGCTTTGGAACCAACATACAAGCCCGATACCAACTAGATGAAGAATTATTCGACTTCATTAAATCCTTAGAATTTCCAGTTTAACCATTTTCAACAAAAATTCATTACTTGGGCTAGGGATCTCAGAATTCGATTTCGGGCATACGTCCAGGTCCCATATTTTCCTACGGACCCTCAAGGACCATACAAAAAAGAGTCCGGGTTCGTTTACTAAAAATGTTGACCAAGCCAAACTTAGCCTTTTAAGAAAATCTTAAGGAATCAAGTCTGCTTATTTCAACCCAAACTCCTCCAAATTCCGAACCAACCATCCCCGCAGGTCGTAAATTAGTTAAAGCAAGTGCGAAAAGTCTTATTTAGGGGGACGGGGTTGTAACAAGCAAAACGACCAGTCAGGTCGTTACAGTGACGACTGGTTATGGAGATGGAAGAAGATGCTAAATGTTATGGTGGCTGTCCGACGACGGACTGGTGACGGCCGGAGATGGAACGACGACTGTGTTGTGTGTGGTCGCGGATCGACGTCGGCAGTGACAACCACGAGAGAGAGAGATCAGGGCGTTGGTAAGGCTGGCGGCGGGTCTGTTGGTGTGTCTCCTAAGTTAAGAAGATGTAGAAGCTAAGGGTGTGTTGAGGGTGGTCGTTGGGCGGCAGAAGGGCTAGCGGCGGCGCCGGTTTTTGTGGAGAAGATGATATGAGGGGGCTGGGAGGGATCTTCTGTTAGGGTTTTTTTGTTTTGTGTCTTTTCAACTTCTTTTTTAGGTCTCTAGGTTTTTGGTTATATGAAGAAGAAGGAAGGTTTTTTTGGGTTAGGGGTCTTGAAGGGTAAGGTTAAATTTGGGCCTTGACCGAATTGGGCCCTCTCTAAGACGAAATTGTGGTTAAATTTGGGCCAAAATTCTCTTGAATTAATTCAAAATTTGGCTTCTCAAAAATCTAGATTTCATTAACTAAGGGCCTAAGTTTTCCTTATTTAAAATAGTATAAAGCATTTTATAAAAATGTAAGACTACTCCTAATTAATTAAATAAACTATTAAAATAGAATTAACCATTAAAAGCGAAACTATTTTTTGGTTTTTTTTTTCAAAAGATTATATTAGAAAAAAAATTATTGCAAAATTCAAATAATATTCCTACCAAAAATACTAATATTCTTGAAAAACAAAGTGGAACTATTTTTGTATTTTCAAATTTTATGTAAGGTAGATAAACTAAAAGTAACTAGATAAAATACCAATTAGCTAAATAAAAGAAAATATTTTTGTAATTTTTGTTTTTGTGATAAAAAAAGTAAAAGAGTCAAAATTAATTAAGATAGCGATATTAGACCTAAACTAAATATTTAACACTAAATTGTATAAAATCTTGGGAAGGGTCCAAAATTAGACGTTGGTGGCTTTCCAACCTGATCCTTAAGTGATCATAAAGTTGCCAAGATCTAAGCATGCTTACTTGCATGAAACGAAAAAAATGTAGGTTATTTTTTTTTTTTCAAGGATTTGCTTGATGGAAAAGGATTATTTAAACTAAAACTACATACAAACTTACAAAACGTAATAATCTTAATACTCAGAAGCACATCTTTAGTGTTTTTACTATTGCCAGGGATATAAGAACCATCAAATGTTTCATTCAGTTCTCAATTTTTACACCTATCGAAAATGATAATATTATAACAAATAAATAAACAAGGACATAATTCTAATACTTGACACAAATTTGCGAAGAAATTAAATAGATAAGATCTGATAATCTATCCACATTCATTATCTTCCCAAGTCATCCACTTCGGAGCTAAAATTAATAGCTAGCATTTGGAAATAGATGTGGTTAAAACTTGAAAAAATAATTTTTGAAGTTATTTTGAAAAATAATTTTTGGAAGTTGAAATTGTGTTTGGACATGCATTTTATTTGAACAAATAAATTGAAAATTTGCTCGTGGAAGAAAAATTTTCACCCATAAACTACCCTAAATTAGAATTTGGGAACTTGAAAAAAAATTAATTTTTTTTTTCAAAAACTGATCATAATCTATAAACAAATATTTAAAAAAAAATTGAAAAAAAGTTGCTAAAAATCTGGCCAAACGGGAGCAAGCATCTAAAGTTGGTAAATTGAGAAAGACTGCCCAAATCGTATACTTCAAAGCAAATTATGCTCCTGTTTGGCCATAAAATTTGAGAGCTTTTTCAAATTTTGTATGAAATATCTCTTTGTTTAAAGATTTTAATCATTTTTTGGCAAAATTTATAGTGAAAATCTTCAAATTCAAAAAATAGCTCTAAAGTAGTTTTTGGAATTTTCTACTAACAAAATATCAAATTCTTTTCAAGTAAAAATGCAATGNACTATTTTTCATCTCATTTTTAAAAACTTACACTTTCAAGTTTTAACCAAATCTATAAACGCTATAACTATAAGTACCTAAAGTTGCTAAGGTGAGAAAGACTAAAAGCTGAAAAACGTATTGCGACCTAAATGAAGTTATGAAACTTTAACTCACTAATAATATAAGATATTTATATGCTGAATAAAAATAGAAAAGTTATTTATTGAATTTTCAAGTCTTTTTTTTCTTCTGATTTTCATTTCAAAAATCCGTATTTAACTGGAAACCAAAAAGAAATCTAAATTATCCATGCAGAACCAAAACTCAACCTAAAAACCAAAATATTTATTTGGTTTTCTGGTAAAACACATACCCCCTAATGCAAAAGATTACAATTACAAATATTTAGAATAAAAATAACTAAAATTAGTAGGCGTTTGGACATAAAAATTATAATTTTTGAAAAAAAAAGTAGTATTTGAGATTAAGTTGAAAAATGATATTTGGACATGCATTTCACTTGAAAAAATGTTGCAGTTTTGTGGGTGGTTTTTTTTTTTTTTTTTTTTTTTTTAGAAAAAAGGCGGTTTGAAAAACTCTTTTACGAAAAATTTCCAAAAATTCACGGACAAATACATTTTTGAAATTCTTTTTTAAAAAGAAAATTTATTTTAATGGATAAATGGGGCCTATTTTAAAATCAGTAGTTAAAAGGTAATTGGGTAATTTGACAAAGGCGGCCAGCCAAACAGTTCGGAATAGATGGGGACTGACCCGGGAATTGTATATATTTGACGTGAGCTCAAATTATAAATCACGTTTTAGGAGAAAAAAATAATAATGCACAAAAACAGATCTAAATTGCGGGAAAGCATTGTTCTGGAGATTAATCAAATCGATTGTGATGGCGGAGAAGGAGATCTCTTCTAAATTTTGTTTATCGTGAAAATGGTAATAATAATTAAATTTGATTATGGGACTCTAAAAATACGTATGTGGAAGACTTAGAAACGAGATAGGAGTTTGGAATAAGGTGATAACCAAACCGATAGGTTAGCGATCGGGGTCTCGAGCTTGTCGATTCGGGGGGCCTCGAGGTCGATTCCGGTGCTCGGCTGGGAGCTATCGAAGGTAGTTGAAGAGTGATTAACAGTTATGATAAAATCAATGAAGACTCTTTATGGCCAATAATAAGCAATAAATGAAGAACAATAATGAAGACAATAAATGGAAGCTATAATATCAAGAGATGTGTTAGAGAGCAGAGAGGTGTATTTAGTGTGGAGCAACAGATCTCTACAAAATGACAAAGGACCCCCTTTTATATAGGAAGGGGGAATCCCAACATAGTACAAACGCATTTATTACAAAGATATAGGAATGGGACAGTTAGTTGATGTCATGATGCGGGCTCAGACTAGCCTGACAGACTTTATCGGCTCTAGCTACACCCCATGGGAACTCCCCTCTTTTCTAATATAGCCGTTGGTCTGTACTACCCCGAGGTCCAGCATCGACAGCCCTCGAGGGTGAACCTCGACCCCAGTCTCGAGCCTTGTGAAGTATGTTTACGGGGCATCACAATGGCGGGAAATTGGACCCTCCGATTTTACCGTGCACAGATAGTCTCCTCGTTTCTTAGAATGAAAGTGATAAGAAACGACCTTGAATTTTTGCCCCTCTGATACTTTTGTAACGACGACAGTCATAAGGTGCCAAAAGGCGACACACACGCAGCGCATTGATTATGGCAGTTAGCTGTCCCTTGGCCTCCTTCAACGCGCACGCAGGGCTTCAATAAATACTCCCATTCTCGTTCTTTACAACTCACTGCATTACCAAACCCTAAAAAAGGTTTTTTCTGCCGTTACTTTTGTTCTTTCTTAGGAACGAAACTTCCCTTTCTCTTCCCGAATTTTTTAGGAATGGCAAAAACTTCCGCCTCTGCTTCTCAGGAGAATAAGACCTCATCCTCTTCGCTTCTATCTCAAGGTAAAGCGGCAATGCCTCCTCGTGCTGTCGAATGCGTTCCAAGATTTTTCGCGTTGGCTTCCGATTTCAAGGTCAAGAGCCTTCTTCGAAGCCGGGCGTCGTGAGCATGTGTCTCAGTATATTAGCTCGATAACAGACATCGGAAGAGTGAGAACTGATTGTCGCTGGGGGGACACGGTGCTTGTGGATATCCCTACTTGGGAGGAGGATATAGCGACATACAAAGATGATTTTCTCAGTGTGTATCCTTGACCGTTTACCCTAGGGCTGGTGAGGCCGTCCTCGCCCCCGATTGATCCTGTGATTCTCGACTTCTGCCAACGGTATCAAGTGACCCTCGGTCAAATTCATCCTTCGTTCTGGCGCGTCGTCTACATGATTAGATACTATGTGAACATGATTGAGGAGATGCCCTTCACCCTCGATCACCTGATCATGATGTACAGCCCTCGCCTCTTCCGTGAGGGTCTAATCAAGCTCCGCTGCCGAGCTCCGAGGGCCCTCTTTGCCTACACCGAGGAGTTTGGGAATGGGGGGGGTGGACAAGCCGCTTTGTCCAAGTAAGAACTTCGGATCTAATCCCAATGGAAAGGATGCCGTTCCCCGAGAGGTGGAATATGGAACTTAAGTAGATGTGTTATCTAGCATTCCCTTGCTTCTTTTTGACTACATTCTTCCAGGCACTTTATTGTGACAACCCAAAGGGGCATCACCTGTTTTCTTATCCATTCTGTGCTTCCGAGGCCTTGAAAACCTCATCATAATTGCCTCGTTTTGCATGCGCAGTCCGGGCGCGTAGCCGGAAAGCTTAAATATGAAATTCTGTGAAATATGCAAAATTTTAATATTCAAATGAGCAAATTTGACTTCGGTCAACATTTTGGGTAAACGGACCCAGACCCGTAATTTGACAATCCCGGAGGGTCCGTAGGAAAATATGGGACTTGAGCATATGCCCGGAATCGAATTCCGAGGTCCCAAGCCCGAGAAATGAATTTTTGAGTAAAATTATTTTTCTAAAATTATTAAGGAAAATTGAAATGAAATTGATTAGAACGTGTTGCTATCGGGCCCGTATTATGGTTCTGGCGCCTGGTACAGGTCTTAAATGTGATTTAATATGTTTCTGTAAAGTTTGGTTAAAAACGGACGTCGTTTAACGGGATCCGGACCCTAAATGGGAAATTGATATTAAAAGGAGATTTTGGAAAATTTCATCGATCTTGAGGTTTAATTTGATGTTCATGATGTTATTTTTGTGATTTGATTACCCGAATATGTTCGTAGGATGTTTTTGAGGTAGTTTACATACTTGGGTGGAAGTTTCGAGGGCTCGGGTGAGTTTCGAGTAGGTTCCGGGATGCCTTAGACTTAAAAGATCAGATGTTGCAGGTTCAGGAAATATTGCAGGCCTCTGAACCCTCTTGCACGGTCCGCGAGAAATCGCGTGCGGCCGCGAAGGGGCCAGCGCGGCCGCGGTCGCCTTTGTGCGGTCCGCGATGGATGCTGCGCGGCCGCGGTCGGCCTTGTGCGGTCCGCACGGGGCTATGATCTGCAGGTCTTCAGGGAAGCCTGTGCGGCCGCGGTCCTTTTTGCGCGGTCCGCACAGGGAGCTTCAGAGGGGTATAAATAAACGGGAATTTCAGTTATTTTACACTTTTCAAAACCCCAAAACATAAGAGGCGATTTTCCAAACAAACTTTCTTCTCCAAAACAATTTGTAAGTGATTTCTATCTCATTTTCTTCACTCCTCAACATCTTCTAACATGATTCCAACTTCAAATCAAAGATTTTCATGGGCAAATTGGGTGTTTTGGGTAGAACCTAGGTTTTTCAAAAATTGGGGATTTGAATATCAATTTGAGGTTCGATTTCAAAATAAATTACATATTTGGGTTCGTGGGGGAATGGGTAATCGGATTTTTGTTCGAACCTCGGGTTATGACCACATGGGCCCGGGAGCATTTTTTACCTTTTTGGGTAAAACTTGGGAAACTCATTTTTATGCATTGGGCTTGATTCATTTAGCATGTATTAATGTAATTAAGTAATTTGTGATTAGATACGAGCGAATTGGAGGTGGAATCGCGGGGTAAAGCTATAATTGAGGCTTGAGTTGTATTCAAGGCATTGAGGTAAGTGTTCGGTCTAACCCTAGCTTTAGGGACTAGGAGTTGAGTCTTAATTGCTAATTGCTTCTTGTTGAGTACGACGTATAGGCATGGTGACGAGTATCTATACGTTGGTGTCTAGCATGACCGTAAGTCTTTAATTTGCGAATATCTTGATTTCGTGGTATTTCTCTTGCCTTGGTAATGATTCCTATTTGTTGTGAAAAACTTGTGAAGGGAAATTGTGACCTATGAATAATGAGGAGCATTGTCTCAAGTTATAATTCAATTGTGAACGTATATGAAATGTTCGAACCCTTTGGAGCATTGGCTCAAGCGGTAAAGTGAGATATGAAGTAAAAGTGAAAGGAAGAGAAAGAGTACTTAAATTGTTCCCTTGCCGGGACATTGTTGTTTATTGATAATTTTCCCTTGCCGGGACGTTGAGATTATTGATGTTGTACCCTTGCCGGGATTTAATTGTTTAATTGCATTCCCTTGACGGGATCTCTTTTATTATTTGTTTATTCCATTGCCCTTTGTTTGTGATTGTTGTTTGGGTGAGGAAGAGTGTAAAACAACGAAGGGTGATGCCGTGCACTTGTTGCTTTCTATTTCTTTATTAATGTTTGAGTTGTGTTATTTCCTTCGTTACTGGACGACTTTTACTTGAAATTGTTATTTCCCCATACCATGCTCCCCCTCCCATATTGATTACTTGTCCCTGTATTTCGATCCCGCCGTATATGTATATATAACTGCATAGGTTTAGGTGGTAGTCCAGTCTAGCCTCATCACTACTTCGCCGGGGTTAGGCTAGGCACTTACCAGCACATGGGGTCGGTTGTGCTGATGCTACACTCTGTGCTATTTTGCAAAGATCCAGGTTTCGGACAGCAGCAATAGTAGTGTGGGAGCAGGCCTTCAATCCAGCGAGACATCGAGGTAGCCCTGCAGGCGTCCGTAGGCCTGACGTCTCCTCTATCCTTTATTTTAGTCTATTATCTCATTGTATTCGAGACAAACAATTTATGTTCTCTTTCAGACGATTGTATTTAGTATTCTTAGTAGTTCGTGGGTATTGTGACACCAGTCTTGGGTAGAGGCTTATGTTGAATTTTCCGCATTTCTATTCAGTTTTCTATAATTTAAGACTTCCGCTTATTATTTAATTTCGTTTGCTTTTTATATTATTGCCGTATAAATTGTTA
>NC_031995.1:94584529-94776273 GCF_001879085.1 Nicotiana attenuata | reverse complement strand
GGTTTATTGATGGACTCATTCAGCCTATTCGTCTCCAGATGGCTAGAGAGGCTGGGAGCGAGATATCCTTTCAGGAGGCGGCCAATGTGGCCCGGAGGATTGAGATGGTATTGTCACAGGGGGGTGGTCATAGGGCAGACAAGAGGCCCCGTCAGTCAGGCCGATTCAGTGGTGCCTCGTCTGGAGGCAGAGATTCGTATGATAGGGGTCAGCCTTCTAGGCCTTTCCAGTCTGCCCTCCAGGTTTCTCACGGTGCCTCAGGTGGTCGTGGTTCTCACGCGCACTATTCTGATCAGCAGCCATTTAGTGCACCGCCAGCTCCTATTAGTGCACCGCCACTTCAGAGTTTCCGTGGTGGTCATTCAGGTCGACAGGGCCAGCATACTCAGCAGCCGAGGACTTGTTACACTTGTGGTGACACGGGTCATATTGCCAGATTTTGCCCTCGAGCACCGAGCAGTTCTCAGCACCAGGGTTCTCGTGCCATGGTTCAGGCACCAGGTGTTCCACAGCCCGCCCAGCCAGCTAGAGGTGGGGGGTAGAGGTACTAGAGGTGAAGGTAGAGGTCATAGAGGTGGAGCTTAGACCGCCAGAGATGGAGGCCAGCCAGCAGCAGGCCGACCCAGAGAGGTAGATCAGAGTGGTGGGGCCCAGCCCTGGTGTTATGCTCTTCAGGCTAGGCCCGAGGCAGAGGCTTCAGATGCGGTTATTACAGGTACGGTTCTGGTTTGTGATCGAGATACTTCGGTACTATTTGATCCAGGGTCTACATATTCATATGTTTCATCTTATTTTGCGTCGTGCTTGGTCATGCCTAGTGATGCTTTGGGTGTTCCTGTTTATGTGTCTACGCCAGTGGGTGATTCTATCGCGGTCGATCGAGTCCATCGTTCTTGTGTTGTGGTGATTGGGGGTTTAGAGACTCGTGTAGATTTGTTGCTTTTAGATATGGTCGACTTTGATATTATATTGGGGATGGACTGGTTATCACCCTATCATGCTATCTTGGACTGTCATGCCAAGACTGTGACCTTAGCTTTACCGGGTATGCCTCGTTTAGAGTGGAGAGGGACTCTAGGTCACTCTACCCGCAGTGTTATATCGTATGTGAAGGCTCGACGTATGGTCGAGAAGGGGTGTTTGGCCTATTTAGCCTATGTTCGGGATTCCAGTGTTGAGGTTCCTTCTATTGATTCTGTGCCCGTTGTTTGTGAGTTCCCTGATGTTTTTCCTTCAGACCTGCCGGGTATGCTACCCGACAGGGATATTGATTTCTGCATTAATCTGGTACCGGGCACTCAGCCCATTTCTATCCCCCATATCGTATGGCCCCGCCGGAGTTGAAAGAGTTAAAGGAACAGTTGCTGGATTTGCTTGTGAAGGGTTTCATTAGACCTAGTGTCTCACCTTGGGGTGCGCCGGTGTTATTTGTCAAGAAGAAGGATGGGTCAATGAGAATGTGTATTGATTACCGGCAATTGAACAAGGTAACGATCAAGAATAAGTATCCACTGCCGAGGATTGATGATTTGTTCGACCAGCTTCAGGGTGCCAGGGTATTTTCCAAGATTGACTTGCGATCTGGCTACCATCAGTTGAGGATTAGGGCATCTGATGTCCCTAAGACAGCTTTCCGCACTCGGTACGGGCATTATGAGTTCTTGGTTATGTCATTCGGGTTGACAAATGCCCCAGCAGCTTTCATGGACTTGATGAACCGAGTGTTCAGGCCTTATTTGGACTCATTCGTGATAGTCTTCATTGATGATATATTCCCGCAGCCAGGAGGAGCACGAGCAGCACCTTAGAGTGGTTCTTCAGACTCTGAGGGATAGTCAGTTATATGCCAAGTTCTCCAAGTGTGAGTTCTGGCTGAGTTCAGTTGCATTTCTGGGTCATGTTGTATCAGCAGAGGGTATTCAGGTGGACCCGAAGAAGATTGAGGCAGTCAAGAACTGGCCTAGACCAGCTCAGCTACAGAGATTTGGAGTTTCTTAGGATTGGCAGGCTACTATCAACGGTTCGTGGAGGGATTTTCATCCATTGCAGCCCCGATGACCAGATTGACCCAGAAGGGTGCCCAGTTCAGATGGTCGGATGAGTGTGAGGCGAGCTTTCAGAGGCTCAAGACAGCTCTGACTACGGCACCGGTGTTGGTTTTGCCTACGGGTTCTGGGCCTTATACAGTCTATTGTGATGCTTCCCGTTGGGCTTGGAGCAGTGTTGATGCAGGATGGCAAGGTCATTGCCTATGCTTCGAGGCAGTTGAAGATTCATGAGAAGAACTATCCGGTCCATGATTTGGAGTTGGCAGCCATAGTTCACGCATTGAAGATTTGGAGACATTCTCTATATGGCGTGGCATGTGAGGTGTTCACGGATCACAAGAGTCTTCAGTACTTGTTCAAGCAAAAGGAATTGAATTTAGGCAGAGGAGGTGGTTGGAATTGTTGAAGGATTATGATATCACCATTCTATATCATCCGGGAAAGGCCAATGTGGTGGCCGATGCATTGAGTAGGAAGTCAGCCAGTATGGGCAGTCTTGCTTATATTCCGGTCGGTGAGAGGCCGCTTGCTTTGGATATTCAGGCCTTGGCCAATCAGTTTGTGAGGTTGGATGTTTCGGAGCCTAGTCGTGTGTTAGCTTGCACGGTCGCTCGTTCTTCATTATTGGAGCGCATTCGTGATCGATAGTATGATGTTCCCCATCTGTGTGTCCTTAGAGACACGGTGCAGCGCGGAGGTTCCAGGCATGTTACCTTAGATGATGATGGAGTTTTGAGATTGCAGGGCCGAGTATGTGTGCCCAATGTGGATGGGCTCCGAGAGTTGATTCTAGAGGAGGCCCATAGTTCCTGGTACTCTATTCATCCAGGCGCCGCGAAGATGTATCAGGATTTGTGGCAGCATTACTGGTGGCGTATAATGAAGAAGGATATCGTAGCATATGTGACTCATTGTTTGAATTGTCACCAGGTTAAGTACGAGCATCAGAGGCCTGGTGGTGTATTTCAGAGGATTGAGCTTCCCGAGTGGAAGTGGGAGCGGATCACTATGGACTTTGTTACTGGACTTCCGCTGACTCGGAAGAAGTTCGACGTAGTATGGGTCATTGTTGATAGGCTGACCAAGTCAGCACATTTCATTCCTGTGGCAGTCTCCTATTCTTCTGAGAGGTTGGCTGAGATCTACATTCGGGAGATTGTTCGCCTTCATGGTGTGCCCGTATCTATCATTTTGGACCGGGGTACACAGTTTACCTCGCGTTTTTGGAGAGCAGTTTAGCGAGAGTTGGGCACACGAGTTGAGGTGAGCACAGCATTTCATCCCCAGACGGACGATCAGTCGGAGCGGACTATTCAGATATTGGAAAATATGCTCTGAGCTTGTGTTATTGACTTTGGAGGTTTGTGGGATCAGTTATTGCCCTTAGCGGAGTTCGCCTACAACAACAATTACCAGTCGAGCATCCAGATGGCTCCTTTTGAGGCTTTATATGGTAGGCGATGTCGGTCTCCGATCGGATGGTTTGAGCCGGGAGAGGCTCGGTTATTGGGTACGGATCTGGTTCAGGAGGCCTTGGACAAGGTCAGGATTATTCAGGATAGGCTTCGTTCAGCTCAGTCCAGGCAAAAGAGCCAGGCAAAAGAGCTATGCAGACCGCAAGGTTCGAGATGTGGCTTTTATGGTTGGTGAGCGCGTATTGCTCCGAGTGTCGCCTATGAAAGGCGTGATGAGATTTGGGAAGAAGGGCAACCTTAGCCCTACGTTCATCGGTCTGTTTGAGATTCTTGATCTAGTGGGAGAGGTGGCTTATAGACTTGCTTTGCCTCCGAGCTTATCAGCCGTGCATCCAGTATTTCATGTGTCCATGCTTCGGAGGTACCACGACGATCCAGCCCACATGTTAGATTTCAGCACAGTCTAGTTGGACAAGGACTTGTCTTATGAGGAGGAGCCGGTGGCTATTCTAGACCGGCAGGTTCGTCGGTTGAGGTCGAAGAGTTTTCCTTCTATTCGTGTTCAGTGGAGAGGTCAGCCTCCTGAGGCATCGACCTGGGAGTCCGAGTCCGATATGCGGAGCCGTTATCCCCATCTCTTCCCCGACTCAGGTACCTCTTTCTTCTGTCCGTTCGAGGACGAACGGTTGTTTTAGAGGTGGAGAATGTGACGACCTAAAGGGGTCATCACCTGTTTTCTTATCCATTCTATGCTTCCGAGGCCTTGAAAACCTCATTTATAGTCGCCTCGTTTTGCGTGCACAGTCCAGGCGCGTAGCCGGAAAGCTTAAATATGAAATTCTGTGAAATATGCAAAATTTTGATATTAAAATGAGTAAATTTGACTTCGGTGAACATTTTGGGTAAACGGACCCGGACCCGTGATTTGACGGTCCCGGAGGGTGCGTAGGAAAATATGGGACTTGGGCGTATGGCCCGGAATCGAATTCCGAGGTCCCAAGCCCGAGAAATGAATTTTCGAGTAAAATTATTTTTCTGAAATTATTAAGGAAAATTGAAATGAAATTGAATAGAACGTGTTGCTATCGGGCCCGTATTTTGGTTCCGGCGCCCGGTACAGGTCTTATATGAGATTTAAGATGTTTCTGTAAAGTTTGGTTAAAAACGGACGTCGTTTGACGGGATTCGGACCCTAAATGGGAAATTGATATTTAAAGGAGATTTTGGAAAATTTCATCGATCTTGAGGTTTAATTCGATGTTCATGATGTTATTTTGGTGATTTGATTACACGAATATATTCGTAGGATGTTTTTGAGGTAGTGTACATACTTGGGTGGATGTTTCAAGGGCTCGGGTGAGTTTCGAGTAGGTTCCGGGATGCCTTAGACTTAAAATATTAGATGTTGCAGGTTCAGGAAATATTGCAGGCCTCTGAACCCTCTTGCGCGGTCCGCGAGAAATCGCGTGCGGCCGCGGAGGGGCCAGCGCGGCCATGGTCGCCTTTGGGCGGTCCGCGGTGGATGCTGCGCGGCCGCGGTCGGTCTTGTGCGGTCCGCACAGGGCTATGATCTGCAGGTCTTCAGGGAAGCCTGTGCGGCCGCGGTCCTTTTTGCGCGGTCCGCACAGGGAGCTTCAGAGGGGTATAAATAAACGGGAATTTCAGTTATTTTACACTTTTCAAAACCCCAAAACATAAGAGGCGATTTTCCAAACAAACTTTCTTCTCCAAAACAATTTGTAAGTGATTTCTAACTCATTTTCTTCACTCCTCAACATCTTCTAACATGATTTCAACTTCAAATCAAAGATTTTCATGGGGAAATTGGGTGTTTTGGGTAGAACCTAGGTTTTTCAAAAATTGGGGATTTGGACCTCAATTTGAGGTTCGATTTCAAAACAAATTACATATTTGGGTTCGTGGGGGAATGGGTAATCGGATTTTTGTTCGAACCTAGGGTTTTGACCACGTGGGCCCGGGGGCATTTTTTACCTTTTTGGGTAAAACTTGGGAAACTCATTTTTATGCATTGGGCTTGATTCATTTAGCATGTATTAATGTAATTAAGTAATTTGTGATTAGATACGAGCGAATTGGAGGTGGAATCGCGGGGTAAAGCTATAATTGAGGCTTGAGCTGTATTCAAGGCATTGAGGTAGGTGTTTGGTCTAACCCTAGCTTGAGGGACTAGGAGTTGAGTCTTAATTGCTAATTGCTTCTTGTTGAGTACGACGTATAGGCATGGTGACTGAGTATCAATACGTTGGTGTCTAGCATGACCATGAGTCTTTAATTTGCGAATATCTTGATTTCGTGGTATTTCTCTTTCCTTGGTAATGATTCCTATTTGTTGTGAAAAACTTGTGAAGGGAAATTGTGACCTATGAATAATGAGAAGCACTGGCTCAAGTTATAATTGAATTGTGAACGTATATGAAATGGTCGAACCCTTTGGAGCATTGGCTCAAGTGGTAAAGTGAGATATGAAATAAAAGTGAAAGGAAGAGAAAGAGTACTTAAATTGTTCCCTTGCCGGGACATTGTTGTTTATTGATAATTTTCCCTTGCCGGTACGTTGAGATTATTGATGTTGTACCCTTGCCGGGATTTAACTGTTTAATTGTGTTCCCCTGCCGGGATCTCTTTTATTGTTTGTTTATTCCCTTGCCCCTTGTTTGTGATTGTTGTTTGGGTGAGGAAGAGTGTTAAAGCACGAAGGGTGATGCCGTGCATTATTTGTTTATTGTGAGGAAAGAGTGTAAAACACAAAGGGTGATGCCGTGCATTGTTGCTTATTGTGAGGTAAGAGAGTAAAGCATGAAGGGTGATGCCGTGCTGCACGATGTACCATTCTGTGCCGATTCTATTGATTATATGTGAGGAAAGAGAGTAAAAGCACGAAGAGTGATGCCGTGCTCACTTTATTATATCATTGCTTGATGAGGATGAGAGTAAAAGCACGAAGGGTGATGTCGTGCACATGTTATTGCTTGGTGAGGATGAGAGTAAAAGCACGAAGGGTGATGCCGTGCACTTGTTGCTTTCTGTTTCTTTATTAATGTCTGAGTTGTGTTATTTCCTTCGTTACTGGACGACTTTTACTTGAAATTGTTATTTCCCCATACCATGCTCCCCCTCCCATATTGATTACTTGTCCCTGTATTTCGATCCCGTTGTATATGTATATATAACTGCACAGGTTTAGGTGGTAGTCCGGTCTAGCCTCATCACTACTTCGCCGGGGTTAGGCTAGGCACTTACCAGCACATGGGATCAGTTGTGCTGATGCTACACTCTATGCTATTTTGCACAGATCTAGGTTTTAGACAGCAGCAGCAGTAGTATGGGAGCAGGCCTTCAGTCCAGCGAGACATCGAGGTAGCCCTGCAGGCGTCCACAAGCCCGACATCTCCTCTATCCTTTATTTTAGTCTGTTATCTCATTGTATTCGAGACAAACAGTTTATGTTCTCTTTCGGACGATTGTATTTAGTATTCTTAGTAGTTCGTGGGTATTGTGACACCAGTCTTGGGTAGAGGCTTATGTTGAATTTTCCGCATTTCTATTTAGTTTTTTATAATTTAAGACTTCCGCTTATTATTTAATTTCGTTGCTTTTATATTATTGCCGATAATTGTTAAAAAGGGATTATGTTGTTAATGAACAAGTAATCAAATTTGGCTTGCCTAGCTGTCATTAGTAGGCGCCATCACGACTCCCGAGGGTGGGAAATCTGGGTCGTGACATTAATTTCTTCTACTAATGCAGCTGCAGCAATTTATCCTGGCACGGTCACGGACCTCTCGGGTTGGGTCGGCCGGTTGGACTTGATTTTCCCATACGCTGAGCGAGTGTGGCGTGATTTGTCTTTAGCTCGGTGGGAAGCTAAGGATCATGGTGAGCTTTTACCCCTGTTGTAGTAGTATTTTTAAACCAAAATTGTTACTGCCAGCGCTCTTGTTTCCGGTGCTTACTTCTTACATTTGTGTAGGTCTGGGTGAGGTCCCCTTAATGAAGGGAGAGTCACTTGGTGAGGAGGGTGCTTTGATACCCGATGAAGGGAAGAAAAGACAAAGGGATCCGTCAAATGAACCTTCGGAATCCAAGAATATTAAGGCGGAAGAAACTAAAGCCGACCCAGCAAACCTAACTCCGGCAACAGCGGGGAGTCTTCGAGTTGAAAGTGAGGGCAAAAATAGTTTCTCGACAGCGCCCAAGGGAGGGGTAAACCTGGCCGATCCTTGGGCCGTGAGGATGGTGGTTTCCGAGCCGGAGCATGACATCGTCGTGGTCCTACTTCGGAATGGAGAGACCACTGAGGGAGTATCGGGTGATGCCCCCGAGCCGGCCGATGACCAAAATTCCCCTCGGGCTGGGACGCCTTCGTTGGGCGGTTCAGTGGAGCCTAGTGCTGGAGCCCCGAATGGACAAGACATGGTCCTGATTGACTCTGCTGGTGCCGCCGTCGAGAGTGATTCTCCTCTGGGAACGACCTTACCCCCTAAGGGAGCTCAAGACGTCCCGCATGAAGAATCTTTCAATGCGGGGGTGCCTATCAATGGCAGAGATGTGATCGAAAGGCTTCTAGTCGTTCCCGAGGAAATCCCCGAGATCGATGTTTCACTCGTCTTCAGCGAGATGAGCAGGCTCTGTGAGCAGGTATTTTTTGCGGATCCTGTCCGTCGCTCCGACCTCTGTCATTCTGGCCTTTATCTTTTTGACTTGTCTTTTTTACGGTTTCAGGCCAAGGTTCTTTACAGTCAGGCTTTCACCCGGTTTTAGGCTGAGGTGATCCGTCATGAGCGCGAGAAAGCTCATCTTGCTGAACAGGTTACCTAGTTCCCATTTGCTATTATCTGAATATTTGCCAGATCCCAATGTTTTAACATCCTGGATCTGATTCGTGTAGTGTGAGAAGGAAGGTGCCCTGTTGAGGGAGGAGCTCCAGGCCAGAGACTCCGAAATCTCCAAACTCAAATGGCATGCGAGAGAGATAACTTCTGAGAGGGATGCCCTCCAGGAAAAGGTGGCCTTGGCATCAGCTTAGTGACACGAGGGCGGATAGTGACAAGTATAGAGGTCTCCATTTTGAGTTAGTAGCTGCATTATCCGGGATCAAAGCTGAAGCCGAGGCGCTTATATCTTTGCATAGAAAGGATGCCATCGCGACAAGCGCTCAAGCCGAGAGGGCGCCTGAGGAGGCCGAGCTGAAATTGACTCGAGCTGTGGAGCGTGCTCGATTGGGATCTCGGAGGCAGACGCTTGGGGATATACACGCGGGAGATATCAACTTGCCTGCCAAGCTCGGGAGGGTGAATACCCTAGACAAGAAGGTTGTTGCCTTGCTTGCATTCGGAGGTGCGCCAGGCAATGGCTCAGGAGGTGATAAAAATGAAGGCGGAGCCCTCGGAGGGGAAGTGTCACGCCCCAAATCCGAGGAGCGCGACCGGCGCTCAACCGAGTAAACCCGACTGAGCAAGCCTGTTAGGTTTCATTCTACCCAAATTAATTCATGAATAAATAAGAGATGGACTCCATTAATCAAATTCTACAAACATGTCATTAACGATTTCCATTTAATTTTCATTAACAACTTCATTCACAATTTCGAAGATATTACAAGTTTTATACATCATTGCCAAACATCAGTATTTCTATTTTAATTCCAATACCCGACACTACCCACAACCTGTCTATGGAGCCTCTAAACACAACTGAAGAGTAATGTAATATGGAAATGCCGGTAACAAGGCTCTGGCTATACCTCAAATAAAGTACATGATAAATAGATAAAACAGGACCCCGAAACGAAGTGGGGCTCACCAAGTCAGCTGAAAGGATGATGTGGTACTAGCTGCGACCAACACTGCCTGCTATAGAAACACCTACATCCATTTAAAGACGTAGCGCCCCCGGCAAAAGGGACGTTAGTGCCATCGAATAGCACTAGTATGTATAACTAAACACCATCTAGTTAGAAAGAACTTTCATACAAGAATAAGAAATCACAAATATAACTCAAAAGCTTCAAACGATCACCACATTATCAAATCATACAACTTTCACATCATTTTCCGTAGTTTTTAGTTTGAGGCATTTCACATTATTCATCATTGCTCACAATACCACCGCTATCTTGAGCGGAGTCCAATCTCGACCTGATCGGCTAGGTTTCCTCATTTGAGGCATACACTTCAATCACAATCTCATTTTCCTTTTTTTTTTTTCGGAATTCATTCACAAAACCACCGCTATCTTGAGCGGAGTCCGATCTCGGCACGATCGACAGCGGAGTCCGATCTCGGCCCGATCGGCTAGGCCGCCTTGACAAGGCGTTGTTCCCTTCTCATTAATCATTTCGTTTCATATATATCATTTCATAGGCACTTGGGCCACAACTTATCACATCATTCTTGGCACTAGGCCGTATTTAACAACTCACATTCCACATCACTTTCACTTTCAACAACAAATTTACAATTTTAAGATAATGGGCATACACAAGAGAAATTCAAGTTATAAGCACAGAGGGGAGTTCTCATGATTCGGCACAATAATCACAATTTAAACTTGACTTGAAATCTAGGCAATTTAGCATATACTTCACATTCTTCAATCTCAATTTAGTGTCTAAGCATTTCAATACATGATTCACATTCCTTGCACCTTTTCAAGTTACCAAGAATAGCATATTGATCGTATTGAGACACATCTTTCACGCATATAAGGTTGCAACACCAATTCATGTGGAATAACAATCAATACAAGAACCCAAACTTTAATCTTACCGCATTTATACAAGCACCAACGAAGCTCAATTTCTAAAAAGACGGGGTTTAGCCATACATACCTCAATATAACTCTCCTTAGTCTTTACAAAATTACGGAACTCTTAGCACCTCGATCTATTGAGTAAGAATTACAAATGGAACCGAGAATTAGAGACGAGATTGAGATTCTAGCTTGTTTGGGCATATTATCAAACACTAAGGGTGCATTGTGATCTTAGGCCCTTTTTGAGAGAAATTTCTATCAATCTATACCCCAACAGCTTTCTTGTTAGTTCACTACCTCCCAATACTCCATGGTTTGATATGCATGCAAGAAATTCATTCTTATACCCATGAACCCCCAAGCTAAGTACTCCTTCTAGTGTGAATTTGAAACCAGAGATTAGGGGTCAAGTTTCTTTCCTCTTGGTGTGAAGATTTAGGTGCCTCACTTGATTATCTTCAATGATTAGCAAGGTTTCATGGAGAAATTTTGATGGGAAGCACTTTCCCTCTCTAAGACCCTCTCTCTCTTTCTAAAATAATCAGGAAATATGCTCAAAATGAGCTATAACACCGGATATATCGATAGGGGGGTCGGGTTTAAAATTTAGAAAATTGGAGCCCCTAGTCAGGTCTGCGATCGCAAAGTCAACATGCGATCCGCATAATGGACCACAAAATGCTTCCCAAAAACTGGACACACTGACTGAGTTTGCGGCAGAAATGCGGTCCGCATTCACGTTTTGCGATCGCAAAGTGCACCGCAGAACTAACCTTCACAAAATCCCAAGGAAATTATGCGACGACTATGTGGTCCGCATTTTGATTATGCGATCGCATAATTGACCGCATAGTTGACTTTAATTTTGGCTAACACACTGACTCACTCTACGGCAGATATGCGGTCCGCATACCTGGTATGCGACCGCATTCTAGACCGTAAAATTGCATTTTTTTCTGGAAAACATAATTTCTTGACTTTTTAATGCATAGCTTAGTCTAAAAGGGTCCGAACACATAGTCCTATTTTGGCGCTACGAGCTTTTGGGTTCATAGTAAAAATCTTTCACAGGCCTCACACCACCTTACTTAGTATACGACTCACACAATCGTTTACCAGATCCAATTGATGCCCACCATGTTAATAGCACATAAAATTTTATAATTAGCCTACGTGGCATCACGAAATCCTAGATTACTTAGCATAATTTTTCGGGGCCTTACAGGAAGAGGCCGTTGAAAGACCCGAATTCGTAGCTGGAGTCGTCGGGGTGCAACCTTCGGTGGAGCTATCGAAGATGTATGCTTGATGACATATTGAGGTTCTGTTCAATTTTTTCCTTGTAAGGGTTTTTCTAGGACTTATAAACATCCCCCTGTGGGCTATAAAAAAGGCTTTTTGTTTCCTATACCTTCTTTTCCCTTTGGTTTTTTGGAAATACTATGTGACGTTTTTTGACATTCGACCCGAGATCCCAGGTCTTGGGTTAGACCCTCGGGCTTTGCTATTGTCGGGCGAGCCGTAACGGTCGAAGATCAGTCCCCGAGAGTTTCTCGGGTCGGACCTGGCTTTCATGCATCCGGCCGGCACGACCTTTGATCTTAGCACTGGTGATAGTGACTCGTGCGCATTGGGTCGGTACGCCGTTTAGTACAAGCTGGCATTTGGGCTCTTATGCTTTTGCTCTTAGGCATTTTTATTAGTTTGGGTTGAGTCTGCGAGTCGGGTTTCGGCTCGAGCTCCTTTGACCCTCAAGTTTTAAAATTTCAAGCTGGCCTTTAGGATCTTACGCGTTGGGTGGATACGACAATAGCTCTTACGCGTTGCTCTTAGGCATATTTGGTTAACTGTTTTGGGTTCAGTCTCCGAGTCGGGTTTCGACTCGATCTCATTAAACCCTTAGGTTTTAAAATTTCAAGCAGGCCATTAGGCTGTTACGCGTTGGGTCGACGAACTTTTATGTGGGCTGGCGACAATGGCTCTTATGCCTTGCTCTTAGGCATATTTGGTTAACTGTTTTGGGTCCAGTCTCCGAGTCGAGTTTCGACTCGAGCTCATTCGACCCTCAAGTTTTTGGATTTGTGTGGGCTGGCGATAATGGCTCTTACGCGTTGGGTCGATGCGACCTTTTATAGTGTTGATACCCAATTTTTCCCTATACATTTTTAATATGCATAAATACTTTCAAAATAGCATATATATGCATATATAAGCATGCACAGGGTCTTTGTAATTTTTTTATAATTTTGAAGGGTTTTAATTGATTTATTTCTTCCTTTTATTTATAAAATTTCCAATAATTATCCTTCAAAATATTGTTGTGACAATCTAACCATCTAAATCCTATATTTATGCCAAAATATTGCCTAGATAATTTTTGTGCATTTTTTACAATTGCATTTACATTTTTAAAGCTAATTTGCATATAATTGCAATATTAGCCTTATTAATGTACAATTATGTTATATGCATAAAATGATATTCCATATTTTTAAAATGTTAAATATCTATTTTAAAATCATTTTTAGTACACGGAATTATTTTTTAGAAATCATTTATAATTTATTATAAATTGTATAGGGTTAAATTGGCTATTTAAAACTTAGCCAAATCATATTTCAATTATAGCCTCAATTAAACCAAATACCCCAGCCCAATTTCGTATTACAAATACCCGACCCAGGCCCTAATTATACCTACCCGACACAAAGCCCCATCAGATCCTGCCTGTTGATCTAAAAGATCAACGACCCTCATTGGTTCTTTCCTTTTTAATTCTAAACAACCCTTAACCCTAATCATTTTTCATATACCGCCGCCCTAAAATCCTCTATACTCTCAGTACACTCTCAACCTAACCCTAGCCCTTCAACCGCCGACCTCCCATCTCCGGTCATCTCCGGTGACCTCTCATTGTCTCTTAAGCCTCCAATGGCCTCTAAGGTCTTCAAGGGCTCAGGGATATGCCGACCTGCATCTAGGGTTCATCACCTGTCTGTTCTTGGCTACTCCAGTGTGACTTCAAGCAAAATCATGCTATATTTGCTATGATCCTTAGGTTTCTAAGCAGGTTTCTTCATCTCTATGTGGATTTCTCTCGAAACCCTAACTTCTTTTCTATACCTCCTGATCTATACAGATCTAAGACGATTTGAGTTTGTTCCTTTAATGTTTTACACTATCCTTGAGATTCTTTACAAGAATCGTTGATTTTAAGTGTTTTTCACCTGCTTCTAAAAAACTAGGGTTTTCGGAACTTCTTTTAATACCTTGTTTAACTGATTCTTTGTGTTTAAACTTCTATTTCTTGCATTATTTTAACTGATTCTATGAGTTTATTACATCTTTAACTCGTCTATGTTGAAAGCCCTAATTCTTCTAGGTCTCTTCGTTTGGTTCTGTGTATCAGCATGACTGGCCGGTTCTCGTTTGAGTTTCTGTGACTATCTTGCCTCGAATATGTTTCCACTGAGTTTCTTAACCTAACTTACATCAACTCTATGTGCTTGTGTTCATCTAGATTGTTCAAGACTGGCCTCTTTCTATCAGTACTGTTTAACCTTCATGTTTGCTAGAGTTATGTGTCGATCTCTGGTTATCCTTGCCTTACTCTATTTATATGCTAAAACATTGACTCATGACTCTCTCTTTGATTGATTCTGAGTTCCCTGTTTCTTGGCTTGATTTGAAAACTTTCCTTTAGACCTTCGATTCTCCCTATTTAAACTTGGCCTATTTGTTTATTCATGGGAACCTATGTTATTCTCCTTAATTCAGTATTATTTTGAGTCCTTGATTCACTGATTTGCTATATGCTGATTCTCGATTATTACCATATTCTGCAACCTTATTTAGTTTTCTTACCTTATTTGGGTTAACCGCGTTATTTGTTGATTTTTCACTAACTGTTTCCTTAGTTAAACCCTTATGTGTTTACCCCTAATTGTCTATCTTATGCCTAATGCCTTGATTTCTTTCCTTAAATATTTTTTGCCCATTACCGTTGGTTAATTACCCGTTAATTAAGGAAGTACTTACATTGATTTGATTCTGATTAGTACATGGTTCCATAATTATTGCTGAACTTTGATTATTGCCTTATTTTCTGCCTGTTTTCAAACTATAAATACCCTGATCTTTCACTAACACAAGACACGAACACATTGGTTCAAAAATTCTCTCTCACACAAAAACACTCTTCTGCTCTCTTTTCTCTAGTTACTTGCTATTTTTCTAAGTATGCCGGCTGCAAGCCAAGGCTGATTACTCTACTCTCTTGCTCCTCACTTTGTGTTTGCTACCTTCTTTACTGGTATGTTCTGATTTCAATTCAAGTGCCAAAAACAATATGGTCCTTTTATTACTTCAATTCATCCTGTTTTTAGTCTGCTTTTTCTTATGGTTTTGCTGTGAAACCTGGATTTGATATATTTACATTATTAGCATGATATGTACTCCCCTTCCTTAGGATCAGAATGAACATGATAGCCCCTCCCCCCTCTCTCTAAGTGGTCTGTCTCCATGCGATCTTGCTCTATCTGGTTTCTGGTATGAATCTCCTTGTAAAGTAGTCTGCACTCCTAAACTTGTATGAGTCTTGGACTGATTTTAAATTATGTTGATCCTATACTGAACCCCTTAAGCATTGATGATTCTGTGACTATGTCTAATCGGTGTTTCTGAGCATATCTATACCAATTCCAAAGACTTCTGTCTGCTATGTGTTCACCTATGTGACCTATGTGCCCCAAATCCCATTACCCCTGTTTGTGGTTGCTGAATATGCCTTGGTCCTATGTTCCTTGGTAATGTATGAACCTGTTTTGGGTACTGTGTTTTGACTGTTACTTGTTACTCTACTCTCTTTTCAAAACTATCTCTGTTGTTTTCACAAAACTATTTCAATTAAGTCTCTTTTACGCCGCTTTTATGCTAAAACCTTTTCAAAATTATGTCAAGCACTCTCACTCCACTCTTAGGTCCTTAAGTTCTGCCCCTCCAATGTGTGACTGCTTAGGGATCCTTATGAGATCCCTCTGAACTCTGATGCATTGGAGCTGGCTCTTCCACACTGCACCTACTCAGTTATGATTGTAAAATCTGGGTGTGAGCACTGCCTTCCTTAGGGAACTCTGACACACCCGGATATGAGAAAGGCTATGAAACAATCTTGGCATTCGAGGTTCTGGAAATCTGGGCCTGTTTTCAGGCTCCCTATATTGTAGTTTCTTGTTTTTCTTTATCTATGTAATTCATTTCAATGTTGGTTTGTAATATTCTTTGTAAACAAATATTGGGGCTAGCTAGTGAAAAGGGGAGGGTAGTTATATATGTTATCAATATCAATTGGTAGAAACCATGCCTTAGGTTTACATTTCCTATATGCGCATTAGAATCCATGTCTAGGATCAACACATCAAAGCATGTAATGCATTAGATATCATGTTTTAGGTTTACTGCTTCAGCAACTCATTTGACCTTATTTATCACTTAGAAATCCTGCTTCTAGGTTAAATAACAGCATTAAAATAAAACTGCTACTCCCGCACATCCTGAAATCATGCTGTAACTTTTTGGGCGTGTAGAAATCATGCTTTAGGAATTCTGCATATCTTGAAATCATTCTGCATTTTATATGTGCATGTTACATGCCCTGTTTTAGGATCTCGTTCATACTCGCTCGGTCACACCTATTTTAAACTACTGGTTATGAAAGATGTAAAAACAATATCACATTTATCCCGATTAAGTAAAATTGGTCATAATCCATGTATCTTTGCAACACTTAGAACATCATGCTTTAGGTAAAACAACTTCTAAACTGTTTTAATAATTCTGGTAACTGTGCACCATCCCACGCCTAGGCAAGCCTTAGGTAATCAACTCTTATAAAACTGGAAACTGCCTCTTTGTGTTTACTGCTTAATGGTTAACAGGCTTAAAATCAGTAGGCAAACTGATTGGGGCCCCTGCTTCTGAGCTCATAAAATAAAACTGCATATCTTCTGTGTCTTGATACTCACTTAGACATCATGTCTTAGGATCCTGTTTAATAATATTGCCCTTGTTTGTGGATGAGTCGTGCTGTTTGCATGCATTATCTGTGGAGGTAAACCTGAGCCATTAATTGCTTCTTTCCTTCCTTATTTGCTAAAGTCCTATTTGTTCTTGCCTGTCGCCTAGTATTTTCTCCTTTAAACCTTAGGGGTTTGTCTTGAACTGCCTATAGGTAGAGGTCCTAATTTCCTCCAGGACCATTAAGAAGGGACGGGTAACAGCATGCATAAAGATCGCTAAACAACACTCGCTTAAATAGACGCTAAGGGGTGGGGATGTGTAGATATGGATATGATGACCGGTGCGCTAATGCCACATGTAGCCCCTTTCGAGGAGTGATTATCGGGCATTGTACTGATGTGATCCTGTAGGCTAACCAACCTAGGACCCCTCTTTCCCACATCACCTTTGCTTGAAAACTTTACTTTCCTTTTTATGCACCCAACTTGTTCAAATTCTGTGTCTTATTATTTGAGTCATACAATGTCCAACATGCTTTATTTGCAATTATGTGTTTCAACTACTTATTTGTTAAAGGACTAATTCATGAGTATAAGTTCGGCTGGGACCCACCGTTGTGGACCGAGAGGGGTGCCTAACACCTTCGCCTCAAGGTTATTTCGAGCTCTTACCCTAAAGCTCTTGTAATGCAAACTAGTCTAAGAGTTAATCGCTCTAGGTGCCCTAACACACCATAATACGTTAGGTGGCTACTCTTCAAATACCCAATTCCCAAAAGGAAACGAGTTTCCCCCATGAAATGTCAAAACCCGGACTTCTTCCCGCAATGAGGGAAAAAAAGGGGCGCGACAGCGTGACGACTCTGCTGTGGATATATATAGGCTCTTACCGTAACGAACTTATTTTTTTTATGAATTAGTCCGAGCATGCTTTATCCCGCACCCTTTCCTTTTATTTTAATTTAACTGTCCGTTTTCTTTTAAGTATTTATGAATCTTTATCTCTGAAACTGACGTGTCTCCTTGTTTTCTTTTACGTAACTGTCTTTCAATTATTTAAATGCCGCATTTATTTTTCTACGTGCAAATACTTGACTACATGTTATTAGTTGTTGCATAAATCATGTTCCACATCATATTCCACTCATGCGTATAAAATCCTATAGTAACGCTTGATGAGTGGTTGCGCTCTTCCTATTTATTACCCTTAAATTCGGAAAGGCTTATTTGCGGTAAAACTAGTCGATCAGCGGTGCAGTCGACAGTTCCGTGCCTTTCCCCCTCAATGTTGAGAATGCAGAAACTTCAGATAGTCGGAGTACGCCGGCACCAAATGGTATAGTTGTAAGATTGGAACAAAAGATACTGGAGCTACAAGGAGAGCTAGATCGGGTTCGCAATTTGGCGAATTTATCACTCACCCTGAATGTCCCCGACATCAATCAGCAAAACACAAAGAACCCGGTACCTCTCCAAAACACACCAACCCAACATCCGCAAAACCCTCATGCACCACAACAATACACAACCCTACCTCAAAATCTCAATCATCCCTTACCAATACCAACCCCACCACAACACCCACATCAGTCAATCCAGTACCCACAAACCGCCACTTACCACACTCCCAAAACACACCACAACCCATCCCCGACCCTCAAAACTCAACCAACGACCATCAATACACCCAAGTCCCTAACACTCATCAGAATAACCCCATATATGTGGAGACCATACCTCACCCTACTCAACCCAGTTCCTATCCACCAGAATCCTCAGAGAAAGACCAACTCATTAAAAACATGGCTGAAGAACTCAAGAAATTGACAAGCAGGGTTCAGGGTGTCGAAGGCGGCAAAGGAATAGAAGGGTTGAACTATGAAGACCTATGCATACAGCCAGATGTAAAACTGCCGGAGGGGTACAAACCTTCCGAATTCGAGATGTTTGACGCACAGGCGATCCTAAATTCCATCTAAGGACCTATTGCGACAAGCTTGTCGGAGTCGGAAAGGACGAGAAGATCCGAATGAAACTCTTCATGAGGAGTCTTACCGGTGATGCTTTGTCCTGACACATTAGACAGGATCCTAAGAAATGGATCAATTGGGTAGGTATGGCATCAGATTTCATGGACTGATTCAGGTGCAACACAGAAAATGCACCCGATGTCTTCTACATCCAGAATCTCAAGAAGAAACCCATTGTGACTTTCCGCGAGTATGCTACCCGCTGGAGGTCGGAAGCAGCCAAAGTCAGGCCATCATTGGACGAAGAACAGATAAACAAGTTCTTCGTCAGAGCACAGGATCCGTAATATTATGAAAGGTTGATGGTTATCAAAAATCACAAATTCTCTAATATAATCAAACTCAGGGAGAGAACTAAAGAAGGAATCAGGAGCGAGATGGTAACAAATTTTGAGGCATTACAGGCCACAAATAAGGCATTGCAATCAGGCGGCATATCAAAGAAGAAAGATGTTGGGGCAGTAATGGTGGCTCAGGGCCCGAAATCTCCACTTACTTATCGAACCCCTCCACCTACATATCAAACACCTCCATCCACTTACCAAGCACCACCACCCACATATCAACCGTTATCTCTTAGATATTCCCAACCAGCTACTATCTATCATACCTATAACTCCCAACCATCTCATTTCCAGTCACCTCCAACCCGCCAGAATTATCCAATACCAAGACACAATTTTGATCGCAAGCCACCCAAACAGTACACCGTCATTGCTGAGCCTATCGACCAGTTGTATGAGAGGTTGAAAGTCGTGGGCTATGTCACTCCTATCCCTGCTGTGGCATTAGAGAATCCATCCCAGTGGGTCAATCCTAACAAAACTTGTGCATACCATTTTGGTATAAAGGGGCATACCATCGACGAATGTCGAGCATTAAAAGACAAGATCCAAACACTCATTGACAACAAAGTTATACAGGCAAAAGAGGCCACACCCAATGTTCGCAACAACCCTCTCCCTGATCATAGAGGTGGTGGAATACATGTGATAGAGACGAATGAAGAATAGGACCTTGAAGGGTCAATTGGGCTTATTCGGAGGTGATGACTTCAAACCTTCAGTCACACTTACCCTTATTGTGGTACAGACTCAGTCACCAATCGAGGTTGAGGTAGCCGCATCAGTTCCATTCGAGGTAAAAGTGGCTCCACCCGCAACCACCCCTGTTCCGTTTGAAGTAGAAGTGGTCACACCGTTCATAATGACAATAGCAACTACACCTCCTTTCCACTCAAAAGCGATACCCTAGGACTATGCTGTCGAAGCTAGACGCAAAGGAAATGCAAAGATGGAGGAATCTGATGCCGCGCAAGGAATGACCCGACCGGGAGAATCTATACCCCTGAGCACCTGGGAGGACCAAGTAAGGATACCACTGCTAAGAAACCCGTCATTGAAACAGGGCCAGACGCTCTTTGGAGGAAAGTACAAGCAAAGGAGTATTCCGTCATTGATCATCTGAACAAAACCCCAGCTTAGATATCCATCTTGTCACTATTGCAAAATTCAAAGGCACACAAAAATGCTTTGATGAAGGTGCTGAGCGAAGCATATGTGCCCAATAACATCACCAGTGGAGAGATGTCTAATATGGTAGGTAGGTATTAGAAAGTCACAGAATCACTTTCCACGAGGATGAGTTGCCACCTGGGGGTCTGAATCACAATAGGGCACTGCACATTATGGTGCGATGTGAAGACTACTTCATTGCCAGGGTTTTGGTTTACGGAGGTTCGAGCCTCAATATTTGTCCGTTGGACGACACTCTGAAATGATTGGACAAAGAATTTCATGAAATACGGATAGGAAGCATGAATTTGAAAGCTTTCGATGGGTCTCAAAGGGCCACGATCAGGGAAATCAACCTTTGCTTGCAGATGGGGCCAACTTAATTTGACGTCGAGTTTCAGGTGCTCGACATACCAGCCTCGTATAATATTGTGTTGGGCCGACCATGGATCCATACCACTGGAGCCGTACCTTCAACACTACATCAGGCGGTGAAATTCGAATGGAATCGTCAGGAAGTGATCATTCACAGAGGTGGGAGTAACCCTATTTACACTAGTCAAACCATCCCGGTCATTGGAAATATGAGAAGGCTAGGAGGGAAAACCTATCAACACATTGAACGAGTCAACGCCATCGAGAAAGACAAATGGTGGAGCAGTAAAATATAAAGCATACTAGCATGGTCTGGGTATGAACCCGGCAAAGGGCTTGGGAAGAATCTCCAAGGCATCACTAAGCCGATACAGTTGAAGGGTCATGGTACTACCTTTGGGCTCGGATATCAATACACATGGGAAGAGTATAATGATTGGTCGCCTCCATGGTGAGGACCATACTACCCTCTTGAGTAACCAGTGCCACGTCTGGAACAAGCTTTTCGCCAAGTTGATACTATTTGGGGGACTGCAGAAGAGGAAGCACTAGCGGGGTTGAAGAATTTATTCTTGGAGAATGAAGACATGGACTGTAGTGCGATAATTGAGGGGGAGGAGGAACAAGGCCTCACTATTCAGGCTATGGATAAAGGAGCTGTTCTCAGAAACTGGACCGCCACAGCATCTTCGACCCGCCGAGGTCCTTGGTAGCTTGGCCGATTTTATTTCTATAGCCATCCTAGGCATTTAAATTTTTTAGTAACTTTGTTTTAAAGACTTGTTTTGTTTCAATATAAATGCTCGATCACCGAGCCGTGCTTGTCTAGGTGTTTTTTAATTTTAATCGAATGCATTTGCTCTTTATTATTCATTACTATTTTCTACACTTTTCTTTCTACAACGTTATTATTACTTTTCCTGATGAACTGGTAACTGTGACATGTAATGAGGCAACGCAACATAAGGATAGTGATTCAGATGACGAAGACGAGATACCTGAGGAAGTTGTCAGAGAGGTGGAAAATTTTGAGAATAAGCCTAAGTCCAACCTGGACGAAACCGAAGTAGTAAACCTGGGGGATGCCGAGACCGTCAAGGAGACTCGCATCAGCATTCACTTATCACCAACAGAGAAGGAAGAGTGCATCCGTTTCCTAAAAGAGTATGAGGACATCTTTGCATGGTCATACGATGACATGACAAGTTTGAGCACGTCCATAGTGGCTCATAAGTTACCTACCAATCCAATGTGCCCGCCGGTGAAGCAGAAACTCAAACAGTTCAAACTAGACATGAGCATGAAAATCAAGGAGGAGGTTACCAAGCAGATCAAAGCCAAAGTTCTCGGGGTGGTTGAGTATCCAACTTGGTTAGCCAACATTGTGCGAGTTCCAAAGAAAGATGGAAAGGTCAGAGTATGTGTTGACTATCGGGATTTAAACAAAGAAAGTCCCAAGGACGACTTTCCACTGCCAAACATACACATCCTGATCGATAATTGCGCCAAGCATGAACTCCAATATTTTATAGATTGTTTCGCGGGTTATCACCAGATTCGGATGGACGAGGAGGACACAGAGAAAACAACCTTTATTACACCATGGGAGGTGTACTGTTACAGATGATGCCATTCGGTCTAAAGAATGCTGGGGATACCTACATGAGATCCATGACAACCAACTTCCATGACATGATACCTAAGGAGATAGAGGTATATGTAGACGACGTCATCATCAAATCCAAGAGGGCCGCAGACCACATAGCAGAATTGAGAAAATTCTTCGACAGACTCAGGAGGTACAACTTGAAACTAAACCCTGCCAAGTGTGCATTCGGGGTTCCTACATGAAAGTTATTGGGGTTCATTATCAGCCGTCGAGGGATCGAGCTAGATCCGTCTAAAGTCAAGGCTATTCAGGAGTTACCGCCGCCTAGGAGCAAAAAAGACGTGATGAGCTTCCTAGGGCGTCTCAATTATATCAGTCGCTTCATAGCACAATCCATAGTCATATGTGAACCCATCTTCAAGATGCTTAGGAAAGATGCCGAGATGAGCTGGACCGAGGATTGTCAGAAAGCTTTTGACAAAATCAAGGAATACATGTCCACACCACCGGTCCTAGTCCCGCCAGAGCCAGGACGACCTTTGCTGCTCTATCGATCCCCATATTGGATGGAGCCTTCGGGTGTATTCTGGGACAACATAACGAGATAGGGAGAAAGGAGCAAGCCATCTACTACTTGTGTAAGAAGTTCACACCTTACGAAGCATGATACTCTTTGCTAGAACGTACTTGCTGTGCTTTGACCTGAATGGCCCAGAAGCTAAGGCGTTACTTTTGTGCTTATACCACATACCTCATATCCAGGATGGATCCTTTGAAGTATCTATTTGAGAAACCCATGCCGACCGGGAAGTTGGCCAAATGGCAGATACTGTTGAGTGAGTTCAATATCGTCTACGTAACTCAAAAGGCAGTCAAAGGACAAGCATTGGCAGATCATCTTGCCGAGAATCCGGTGGGAGGAGAATACGAAACATTGAAAACGTTATTTTCCTCACGAAGAGGTATCATTCGTAGGATGATGCCATTCGGTCTAAAGAATGCTGGGGATACCTACATGAGATCCATGACAACCAACTTCCATGACAACCAACTTCCATGATATGATACCTAAGAAGACATTACTGAAGCATATGATGGTTGGAGGATGTTTTCCGACAGAGCCGCTAATTTAAAGGAGAAGGCATTGGAACAGTTTTGGTATCAGAAACAGGTCAACATTATCAGGTATCGCCTAAACTCAGGTTTCCCTGCACTAACAACATGGCGGAGTATGAGGCCTGCATACTAGGACTCAACATGGCAGTCGACATGAATATTCAGGAGCTGTTGGTAATTGGTGATTCAGATTTGCTTGTGTACCAGGTACAAGGAGAGTGGGCCACCAATATTGCCATATCTGCACCATGTGCAGGAATTGAGAAAGAGGTTCACCAAGATAGAGTTTTGGCATGTTCCCAGAATTCAGAATGAGTTTGCCGATGCATTGGCCACTTTATTATCCATGATACAACATCCAGATATGAATTTCATTAATCCCATCCAAGTAATAGTTCATAATCAACCGGCTTACTGTGCTCATGTTGAGGAAGAAATAGATGGAAAACCTTGGTTTCAAGGAGTATTTGCCGAAAGGAGAATACCCGGAGCATGAAGACCACACTCAGAAACGCACATTTCGGAGATTGTCCAATCACTTCTTTCACAGTGGAGGAAATTTGTACAGAAGAACTTCTGATTTAGAATTGCTAAGATGTGTCGATGCAAAAAAAGCTTCTAAACTACTTGAGGAGATACATGTCGGGACCTGCGGCCCGCATATGAATGGTTTTGTCTTGGCCAAGAAGATATTCAGGGGCGGTTACTTTTGGATGACCATGGAGACCGACTGCGTCCAGTATGTCCGCAAATGCTACCAATGTCAAGTGCATGCTGATATGATAAAGGTGCCGCCGAATGAGCTCAACGCGACAAGCTCACCTTGGCCATTCGCCGCCTGGGGGATGGATGTTATTGGTCCGATTGAGCCTACTGCTTCAAACGGAAACAGGTTTATTCTGGTAGCCATTGATTAATTCACAAAATGGGTAGAGGCTGCTTCTTACAAAGCTGTAACCAAGAAAGTCATCGCGGACTTTGTCAAAGACCGTATTATTTGCCGATTCGGAGTTCCTGATTCAATTGTTACTGATAATGCCGCCAACCTAAACAGTGACATGATGAAAGCTATTTGTGAAACTTTCAAAATCAAGCACAAGAATTCCACAGCCTACAGACCTCAGATAAATGAAGTCGTAGAAGCCGCCAACAAAAACATCAAAAAGATACTAAAAAAGATAGTAGGAAACCACGAACAATGGCATGAGAAGCTAACTTTCGCTTTATTGCGATACCGCACTACAATTTGCACATCAACCGGGACAACTCCCTACATGCTGGTTTACGGTACCGAAGCTGTCATCCCTGCCGAGGTAGAGATTCCTTCTTTAAGAATCATACAAGAAGTTGAACTCAGCGATGAAGAATGGATTAGAAGTCGCTATGAACAATTGGCCCTCATCGATGGAAAGAGGATGAATGCAGTATGTCATGGTCAACTTTATCAGAACAGAATGTCCAGAGCTTTCAACAAAAGGGTCAAACTAAGGCAATTTGCACTAGGACAACTGGTGCTAAAGAAGATCTTCCCACATCAAGATGAAGCCAAAGGGAAATTCTCTCCCAATTGGCAAGGCCCGTACATGGTTCACAGGGTGGTGATAGGAGGAGCACGCATACATGCAGAAATGGATAGAAAAATCTGGCCGAAACCAATCAATTCAGACGCAGTCAAGAGATACTGTGCTTAGATTATTTGCATTTCCTCATCTCATGTAATTGAACTACGCTTGACCTGATTCTCGTTTAAGGGGGGTTACGTTGGCAGCCTTATGGGTTCGGTGATATCATAATAAAATTTCCATTTCCCCCAAGGTCAGAAACTGGGGCAGAATTTTGAGGAGGACCCTCAAAATTCTGGAGCAAGTCCAGTCGACGCCAACATGTATCAGACGGTCAGGAATCAGTTAAGAAACTGGGGAAGAACTTTGAGAAGGATTCTCAAAATTTTGAAGAGGGTTCAGCAAGGCCTATTATCTGCAAACGGTCAAAAGATCATCTACCAAACTGGGGCAGAATTTTGAGGAGGACCCTCAAAATTCTAATATAAGAGAGCTGCAATGCCTTTGAGATATGTTACAGTCACTAGTTCAGCTAAATTACTTGATATTTTAATATGTTTCTAAATAACTCTATTTTTCATTAATAATTGCGTACTTTCGAAAACTCTATTTCCGTAACGGACAGGTTACCCGGGAAACTCAAAAGGGCCCCAGAACGGAGCAAAGCAAGGCCAGTGGATAGAAGTACGAACCAACCTCCCCCACAAAACTTACAATTTCTCCTTGAGCGCAGGCACATCAGATGCAACGCTAACATCCGCAGAAATATACACGTAACAAGCCTACTATCAATCAGTCCATCAGACACCGAATATATCTCCAGCTAAGACATATGCTACTCTTATTTTGCTACTCGCTATTTGCATGGGACTAAACCCTGTCCCGCATATCTGCATGAGGCTAATCCTTGCCTCCCTAGTTGCACGAGGCTAATCCTTGCCTCCCTATCTGCATGAGTCTAATCCTTGCCTCCCTACTTGCATGAGGCTAATCCTTGCCTCCGTATCTGCATGAGGCTAATCTCTGCCCCCCGATTTGCATGAGGCTAATCTTTGCCTCCATACTTGCATGAGGCTAATCCATGCCTCCATACTTGCATGAGGCTGATCCTTGCCTCCATATATGCATGAGGCTAATCCTTGCCTCCCCATTTGCATGAGGCTAATCCTTGCCTCCCTAATTTGCATGAGGCTAATCCTTGCCTCCCCATTTTGCATGAGGCTAATCCTTGCCTCCCTACTTGCATGAGGCTAATCCTTGCCTCCGTATTTGCATGAGGTTAATCTATGCCCCCTATTTGCATGAGGCTAATCCTTGCCTCTATACTTGCATGAGGCTAATTCCTGCCTCCATACTTGCATGAGGCTAATTCCTGCCTCCATACTTGTATGAGGCTAATCCTTGACTCCATATCTGCATGAGGCTAATCCCTGCCTCCATACTTGCATGAGGCTGATCCTTGCCTCCATATCAGCATGAGCCTAATCCCTGCCTCAACATTTGCATGGGACTATGAACTATCCCTTTTCGCACAAATATTGCTCTATCTCTAGTACTGCTTATTTGCTTTCGATCGGGCTAAGCTCTGCTCTCCATTTCACAAGACTAAGCCTTGTCTTGTTAACATCATGTTATTGCATATCATGGGCTAAAATATCGCCAATCTATCCAAAGGCGTCATAGTCTAAAAGGCATCATCCTCATAGCCGGAAGACATTATGCCATGGCCTGAGGATCTCTCTCAATTTCGCATATTATTATGCAAAGGCGTCATAGTTTAGGGGCACCATCTTCATGGCCCGAGAATATCATTTCATGTCCTACGAATCTCTTGCTAAACAATTCATGGCCCAGGACGTCATGGTCTAAGGACGTCATCCCTAACCGTCCAAAGACAACTTTCATAGTCCAACGGGAACTTGCATCATGTTTAAATTTTTGCAAAGTATATGCTTGCATTGCTTCTATTTGTAGGTAACCCGGCGAGCAACGGCTATCCTAGCAGGAGTGATCCCGCTCCAGTTCTCCCAGCCATATCAAACCTCACCATTCCCATAAACCGTTCACTCACCCGACCCCAGATGTTGCGTCCGCTCTTGAGATGACTTCACCGGTATACTTCGCCGATGAATCCGGATCTACATATGGCCTGATTCATGTAAAACCAGGGATATGTAGGCAGCTCAGAATTGCGGCCTAATCTTTTAAACCATTTTGCTCGGTCAAAATTGGCCATCATTTCTTTACCCGAAAACTCTTTCATCATTCCCGGGTAAAGAGGGGCAGCTGTTGATACCCAATTTTTCTCTATACATTTTTAATATGCATAAATACTTTCAAAATAGCATATATATGCATATATAAGCATGCACAGGGTCTTTGTAATTTTTTTATAATTTTGAAGGTTTTTAGTTGATTTATTTCTTCCTTTTATTTTTAAAATTTCCAATAATTATCCTTCAAAATATTGTTGTGACAATCTAACCATCTAAATCCTATATTTATGCGAAAATATTGCCTAGATATTTTTGTGCATTTTTTGCAATTGCATTTACATTTTTAAAGCCAATTTGCATATAGTTGCAATATTAGCCTTATTAATGTACAATTACATTATATGCATAAAATGATCTTCCATATTTTTAAAATGTTAAATATCTATTTTAAAATCATTTTTAGTACACGGAATTACTTTTTAGAAATCATTTATCATTTATTATAAATTGTATAGGGTTAAATTGGCTATTTAAAACTTAGCGAAATCATATTTCAATTATATCCTCAATTAAACCCAATACCCCTGCCCAATTTCGGATTACAAATACCCGACCCAGGCCCTAATTATACCTACCCGACCCAAGGCCCCATCAGATCCTGGTCGTTGATCTAAAAGATCAACGACCCTTGTTGGTTCTTTCCTTTTTAATTCTAAACAACCCTTAACCCTAATCATTTTCCATATACCGCCGCCCTAAAATCATCTCTACTCTCAGTACACTCTCAACCTAACTCTAGCCCTTCAACCGCCGACCTCCCATATCCGATCATCTTCGTTGACCTCTCATCGTCTCCTAAGCCTCCAATGGCCTCTCTCATGCCATGCCTGCCTTCTCTAAGGTCTTCAAGGGCCCGGGGCTATGCCGACTTGCATCTAGGGTTCATCACCTGTCTGTTCTTGGCTACTCCAGTGTGGTTTCAAGCAAAATCATGTTATATTTGCTACGATCCTATGGTTTCTAAGCAGGTTTCCTCATCTCTATGTGGATTTCTCTCGAAACCCTAACTTCTTTTATATACCTCCTAGATCTATATAGATCTAAGACGATTTGAGTTTGTTCCTTTAATGTTTTACACTGTCCTTGAGATTCTTTACAAGAATCGTTGATTTTAAGTGGTTTTCACCTGCTTCTAAAAAACTAGGGTTTTCGGAACTTCTTTTTAAAACCTTGTTCAACTGATTCTTTGTGTTTAATCTTCTATTTCTTGCATTATTTTAACTGATTCTATGAGTTTGTTACATCTTTAACTCGTCTATGTTGAAAGCCCTAATTCTTCTAGGTCTCTTCGTTTGGTTCTGTGTATTAGCATGACTGACCGGTTCTCGTTTGAGTTTCTGTGACTATCTTGCCTCGAATATGTTTCCACTGAGTTTCTTAACCTAACTTGCATCAACTCTATGTGCTTGTGTTCATCTTGACTGTTCGAGACTGGCCTCTTTCTATCAGTACTGTTTAACTTTCATGTTTGCTAGAGTTATGTGTCGATCTCTGGTTATCCTCGCCTTACTCTATTTATATGCTAAAACATTGACTCATGACTCTCTCTTTGATTGATTCTGAGATCCCTGTTTCTTGGCTTGATTTGAAAACTTTCCATTAGACCGTCGATTCTCCCTGTTTAAACTTGGCTTATTTGTTTATTCATGTGAACCTATGTTATTCTCCTTAATTCAGTATTATTTCGAGTCCTTGATTCACTGATTTGCTATATGCTGATTCTCGATTATTTCCATATTCTGCAACCTTATTTAGTTTTCTTACCTCATTTGGGTTAACCGTGTTATTTGCTGATTCTTCACTAACTGTTTCCTTAATTAAACCCTTGTGTATTTATCCCTAATTGTCTATCTTACGCCTAATGCCTTACTTGATTTCTTTCCTTAAACATTTTCTGCCCATTACCATCGGTTAATTACCCCTTAATTAAGGGAGTACTTGTATTGATTTGATTCTGATTAGTACATGGTTCCATAATTGTTGCTGAACTTTGATTCTTGCCTTATTTTCTTCCTATTTTCAAACTATAAATACCCTTCTCTTTCAGTAACACAACACTCGAACACATTGGTTCAAAAATTCTCTGTCACACAAAAAATACTCTTCAGCTCTCTTTTCTCTGGTTACTTGCTATTGTTCTAAGTCAGCCGGCTGCAAGCCAAGGCTGATTACTCTACTCTCTTGCTCCTCACTTTGTGTTTGCTACCTTCTTTACTAGTATGTTCTGATTTCTATTCAAGTGCCAAAAACAATATGGTCCTTTTATTACTTCAATTCATCCTGTTTTTAGTTTGCTTTTACTTATGGTTTTGCTGTGAAACCTGCAGTTGATATGTTTACATTATTAGCATGTTATGTACTCCCCTTCCTTAGGATCAGAATGAACATGTTAGCCCCCCCCCCCCCCCCCTCTATGTGGTTTTTGTCCATACGATCTTGCTATATCTGGTTTCTGGTATGAATCTCCTTGTAAAGTAGTCTGCACTCCTAAACTTGTATGATTCTTGGACTGATTTTAAATTATGTTGATCCTATACTGAACCCCTTAAGCATTGATGATTCTGTGACTATGTCTAATCGGTGTTTCTGAGCATATCTATACCAATTCCAAAGACTTCTGCCTGGTATGTGTTCACCTATACGACCAATGTGCCCCAAATCCCATTACCCCTGTTTGTAGTTGCTGAATTTGCCTTGGTCCTATGTTGCTTGGTTATGTATGTCAAGCACTCTCACTCCACTCTTAGGTCCTTAAGTTCTGCCCCTCCAATGTGTGACTGCTTAGGGATCCCTATGAGATCCCTCTGAACTCTGATGCATTGGAGCTGGCTTTTCGACACTGCACCTACTCAGTTATGGTTGTGAAATCTGGGTGTGAGCACTGCCCGGGATCCCTTGAGCTCCTTAGGGAACTCTGACACACCCGAATATGAGAAAGGCTATGAAACAATTTTGGCATTCGAGGTTCTGGAAATCTGGGCCTGTTTTCAGGCTCCCAATAGTGTAGCTTCTTATTTTTCTTTATCTATGTAATTCATTTCAATGTTGGTTTGTAATATTCTTTGTAAACAAATATTGGGGCTGGCTAGTGAAAAACGGAGGGTAGTTATATATGTTATCAATATCAATGGGTAAAAACCATGCCTTAGGTTTACATTTCCTATATGCGTATTAGAATCCATGTCTAGGACCTACACATTCAAAGCATGTCATGCATTAGATATCATGTTTTAGGTTTACTGCTTCGGCAGCTCATTTGACCTTATTTATCACTTAGAAATCCTGCTTCTAGGTTAAATAACAGCATTAAAATAAAACTGCTGCTCCCGCACATCCTGAAATCACGTTGTAACTTTTTGGGCGTGTAGAAATCATGCTTTAGGAATTCTGCATATCCTGAAATCATTCTGCATTTTATATGTGCATGTTAGATGCCCTATTTTAGGATCTCGTTCATACTCGCTCGGTCACACCTAGTTTAAACTACTAGTTATGAAAGATGTAAAACCAATGTCGCATTTATCCTGATTAAGTAAAACTGGTCATAATCCCTATATCTTTGTAACACTTAGAACAACATGCTTTAGGTAAAATAACTTCTAAACTGTTTTAGTAATTCCGGTATCTGTGCACCATCCCACGCCTAGGCAAGCCTTAGGTAATCAACTCTTATAAAACTAGAAACTGCCTCTTTGTGTTTACTGATTAATGGTTCGCAGGCTTAAAATCAGTAGGCAAACTAATTGGGGCCCCTGCTTCTGAGCTCATAAAATAAAATTGCATATCTTCTGTGTCTTGATACTCACTTAGACATCATATCTTAGGATCATGTTTAATAGTATTGCCCTTGTTTGTGTTTGAGTCGTGCTGTTTGCATGCATTATCTGTGGAGGTAAACTTGAGCCACTAATTACTTCTTTCCTGCCTTATTTGCTAAAGTCCTATTTGTTCTTTCCTATCGCCTAGTATTTTCTCCTTTAAACCTTAGGGGTTTTTGTAGAACTGCCTATAGGTAGAGGTCCTAATTTTCTCCAGGACCATTAAAAAGGGACGGCTAACAGCACGATTAAAGATTGCTAAACAACACTCGCTTAAATAGCCGCTAATGGGTAGGAATGGGTACTTATGGATATGATGACCGGTGCGCTAATGCCACGTGTATCCCCTTTCTGAGGAGTGATTACCGGGCAGTGTACTGATGTGATCCTCCAGGCTAACAAACCTAGGACCCCTCTTTCCCACATCTCCTTTGCTTTAAAACTTTACTTTCCTTTTTATGCACCCAACTTGTTCAAATTCTGTGTCTTACATGCTTTATTTGCAATTATGTGTTTCAACTACTTATTTGTTAAAGGACTAATTCATGAGTATAAATTCGGCTGGGACCCACCGTTATGGATCGAGAGGGGTGCCTAACACCTTCCACTCAAGGTTATTTCGAGCCCTTACCCTAAATCTCTCGTAATGCAAACTAGTCTAAAAGTTAATCGCTCAAGATGCCCTAACGCACCATAATCCTTTACGTGGAGACTCTTCAAATACCCAATTCCCAAAAGGAAAAGAGTTAATTCCCCCATGAAATGTCAAAACCCAGACTTCTCCCCGCGAGGAGGGAAAAAAGGGGGCGCGACATATAGGCTTTATTTTTCCCTCGTTAAGGAATTTTTTAGAATAATGTTTGCCTGACTCTTCGACGGTTTAATAAAAAACCTCGATTGTGAGTCGTTATATGGCGATGATCGAGCACCTCTGGAGGTTTGGCTTAGAGGCTGAGTATCTGGAAGCCTGTAATGCTTAGAGGCTGAGTATCTGGAAGCCTGTAATTTGGAGTTGACATGGTCGAAGCTCTTTTGCTTGTGTTGAGGGTAGCCTATTTAACCGCTTGTTTTCGAAGGAGATTCGAAGTAATTGAAGGCCTGTGATTTTGTAGTAACGGTCAGGCGTCCATGAGTCGCGTTAGTTTAGCCGGTAAGCCTTAAGACCGTAGTCATTTATGCTTTGGCCGGAGCCATTTTTAATCCCGAGTGAAGTAGTTTCGGCGTCTATATCGAGGGTATGCCTTTTAGGGGTCTTACAAGTTCGATATATAGCCTTAACTTTGAGATCGGGTTTATGCCGTTGGTGATGTCTTAAAATTTTTACATGCCCTTGAGGTCTTCCAGTTTTTGATACTAGGTACAAGTATGGTTCATGCCTTGCTCGAGGTCTTACAGATATTGCCACTTGGTACAAATGTGGTTCATGCCTTGCTTGAGGTCTTACAAATATTGCCACTTGGAACAAGTGTGGTTCATGCCTTGCTCGAGGTCTTACAGATATTGTTGTTGCTGTATGTAGGTCTTACCAGATCGAGTCTGCCCGCTTGGGGTCTTATGGCCTCGGGTTTTTAATGAGTGGTGATTGGCGACAGTCCCTGAGTCATCAAGGGTATCTTGGCTCGAGAGCCATTACTCAAAAACTTAGTATTCCCTCATTGAGGGCTTACGATTTCGGAGATTCCGACCCTGAGGTTATGCGATTTTTTGAGATTTTGATGCAGTCTCCGAGTGTTCGGGACACTTTCGGCTTTGGAGACATTTTATAATTCTGATGTTGCCTCATTGAGGGCTTATGAGTTTGGAGTTCCGACCCGGGGGTCGTTCAGGTGTTGAATTGTTGATGCCAGTCCCCGAGTGTTAGGGACATTTTTGACAGAGGAGTCCTTTTTGCTAAAATGTCGAGTTTCTTTTGAAGCGTGAAATTCTTTGATGAAAATTATTCTTCGATTACTTGGTACAAGTATACATGTTTTTGCTGTTAAGGGCTTGGTTGCTCTATATGTGCACGGTTCGTTCGACCGTTTGGCCCGGTACATTACTTTCCGTATCTTGGCTTTCTGAGTAGGTGACCTTCTGGGGGGATGCCCTCCATTATTCGAGGTTGATTGCAAAAGAAACCTTGAATACTTGTTGAGTCTTCTTAGGTAGCATATAGACGTTGCCTCGTTAAAAACCTTATCGGTAAAACCCTTCTAGGGACAAAATCCGATCAAAGGAAAAGAGTGCAACGCGTGCTCGTGGGTGTTTCAGAATTTTCAATCGGACACCCTAGCAGTAATATCGTTTTAGCATTGATATGTTCTAGTTGCTTGGATGTTGTTTGCCCTCCAAGGTGCCGAGCTTGTAAGACCCTTTGCCAATTACTCCGAGGACACGGTACGGTCCTTCCCAATTTTGCCCTAGCTTTCCTTCATTAGGATTTCGGGTGTCAAGGGTGACTTTCCTTAGGACCAAGTCCCCAACTCCGAAATGTCGGAGGTTTGTTCTCCTGTTATAATACATTTCGATCCTTTGCTTCTGGGCGGCCATCCGGACCAGCAAGGCTTCTCATTTTTCATCTAGTAGTTCGAGGGCCGTTGTCATGGCCTCATTGTTCGAGGTCTCAGTGGTGTGTTGGAATCTAGCGCTCGGCTCCCTGACCTCCACTGGCATTAAAGCCTCGGTGTCGTACACTAGAGAGAAAGGTGTTTCCCCTGTGCTTGATTTTGTAGTTGTTCGGTATGCCCATAGCACTTCGGCCAACATTTCTCTCCACTTTCCCTTGGTGCTTTCCAGCTTCTTTTTTAAGTTTTGGATGATGGTTTTATTTTGTGGACTCGGCATGGCCATTTGCACACGGTTGGTAAGGCGTCGACAGGATTCTCTTGATTTTGTGATCCTCAAGGAACTGTGTTACCATGCTTTTGATGAACTGCCTCCCGTTATCGCATGTTATCTCGGAAGGAATCCCGAATCGGCACATAAAGTGGTCCCATATGAAGTTAATGATTTTTTTTCTCTTATCTTCTCGAAGGCCTGCGCTTCCACCCATTTTGAGAAATAGTCAGTCATAAAGAAAATGAATTTAGCTTTACATGGTGCCCGACGATGTCCATTCCCCATTTCATGAATGGCCATGACGATAAGACCGAATGTAGTTTTTCGTCGGGTTGGTGAATCATAGGGGCAAATCTCTGGCATTTATCGCACATTCGGACGAATTCCTTAGTGTCTTTTTCCATGTTGTCCCAGTAGTAGTGTAAGGCCCCGTGAAAATTTCTACTCAAAACCCAAAAGCTCGTAGTGCCAAGTTAGGAAAAATATTTTCCAGATGGACTGATCTATGCATTAAAAAGTTAAGATGTTTTCCAGAAAAGTGTGTTTATGCGGTCGATTATGAGGTCGCATAATAGCTATGCGGACCGCATAGTCGCCGCAGAGTTAGACAGTTTGATGGTAATTTTGAGGTCAACTATGCGGCCCATTATGCGATCGCATAATCAATATGCGGGCCGCATAGTTTTCGCATAATCCCCTTGGAATTTTGCGAGAGGCAGTCCTACTGTGCATTATGCGACCGTAGAACAGGTATGCGGACCGCATTCCTGTCGCATACCTGGGCAGTTTGTTCAGGCTTTTGAAGCCATTTTTGCGGTCCCTTTTGCGGGCCACATGTCCATTATGCGATCGCATATGCGATCTCAGATTGTGTCGGGGCTCCTATTTTCTAACTTTTAAAACCCGACCCCATCCCATTAAAAATACCCCATTAGACCCTTTTTATGTTATTTTACTGCATTTAGAGTGAGAGCAAGAGTTCTAGAGGGAGAAAGTTATCCCCACCAAGCCTCAACTTAATTCTTGCCCCAAATCCTTGAAGATTGTCAAGTGAAATTACTAGGTCTTCACCCTAAGAGGTAAGAACTTGTGCCCTAATCTATAATTTTGAAATTTCTATTAAAATAACTGATTAGCAAGTGGGTTCATGGGTATAAGGGTTGATAATCTTGCATGCATGAGTGACAATAGAGTATGGGGAGGTTGTGAGTTAAAAAGATAGCAATTGGGGTGTAAGATGATAAAAATCTTTCACAAAAGGCTTCTAAGATCACAATGCACACTTAGTGCTTGATAATATGCTCAAATGAGCTAGAATCTTAATCATGTCTCTAATTCTTGGTTCAATTTGTAATTCCTATAAAATAGACTGAAGTTGCTAAGAGTCCCAGAATTTAGTAAGAATTTAAGGAAAGCTCTATTGAGACATGTATGGCTAAACCCCCCTCTTTTTAGAAATTGAGCTCTGTTGGTGTTCGTGTAAATGCGGTAAGATTAAAGTTGGATTGTATATATTGATTGTTATTTCACATGAACTGGTGTTGCAACTTTATATACGTGAAAGGTGTGTCTCAATATGATCAGTTTGCTATTCTTGATAACTTTAAAAGGTGCGAAGAATATGAATCATGTATTGAAATGCTTAGACCTCAAATCAAGATTGAAATTGCGATTGTTGTGCCATCTATGTGAGATCTTATCTATGCTTTCAACTTAAATTGCTCTTGTGTGTATCTATTATCCTAAATTGCAAAGCTAACATTGAAATTGGAAATGATGTGAATGAGGCCTAGTGCCAAGAATGATGTGATAGTTGTGGACCCAAGTGCCTATGAATTGGCATATGTGAAATAAAGGTTGAAGCAAGATGATTAATGAGAAAGGAACAATGCCTCGGTAAGGCGGCCTAGCCGATTGGTCCATGATCGGACGCCACCGCACACATGGTGGTATTGTGCTGATATTGAATTCTGGAAAAGGAAAATGAGATTGTGATTGACGTATATGTCTAAAATGAGGCAACCTAGCCGATCGGGTCGAGATCGGACTCCGCTCAAGATAGCGGTGGTATTGCGAACAATGATGAACAGTATGAAATTCCCCAAACTAAAAGCAATGGAAAATTATGTGAAAGTTGTATGATTATTTTATTTGATGATGTGGTGATCGTTTTAAGCTTTAGAGTTATACTTGTGATTTCCTTATTCTTGTATAAAAGTTCTTTCTAACTAGATGGTGTTTAGCTATACATACTAGTACTATTCCATTGTAGTAACGTCCCTTTTGCCGGGGGCGCTACATTTTTAAATGAATGTAGGTGGCTCCATAGCGGACACTGCCGATCGCGCGTAGCGGAGTATCCTCCTCTCAAAGTCTTAGTGAGCCCCTTTCTCCTTCAAGGGGTTATGTTGTACATCTTTTGTTGTAGACTTCCACTTTTGAGGTATAGCCGGGGCCTTGTTGCCGGCGTTGTCATAATTGTCTTTTGTATCCATAGAGGCTCCGTAGACGTTTGTGTGGATTATGTACGGGTGTTGGATGTGTCAATGAACTGTGTTGTAACTCTATACTCTAGTTCTTCTAAACTATAACTGTATGAAATCTTTGAAACTTAGCCATAATTTTAGATTTCTGATATAAATAATGAACTAACAATGTTGAATGTACGACCTTTACTATTGTCTAAATGAACGAAAGTATGGTTTCCTTAATCATATTGAGTTGGGTAGAATGTATCAATAAGGCTTGCTCAGTTGGGTTCACTCGATTGAGCGTCGGTCGCGCCTCCCGAGGTTGGGCGTGAGAAGTAGCCTGCCCCAATCACCTTTCGGACTAAGGAATCGGTGCTGGAGTGGTTTGCACAAGTACCCTCCTGAATTTCTCTGAGTACATAATCTGTATCTTCTGGCCCCAGACATACTGCTAGGGGGCCATCGAAAGTTCTTCTGTACAGAGTCTTGTTTTCATCGAGCGAGAATCGAGCTGCTTTGGTTTGCAGGGCCCTCGATTCCTTTGGATCCGTGGGCAATTTTCCGTCTTTCAGATAATCAATTTATATATTTCTCTAGTCCAATGTTAGGTGGGTGGAATTAATCTCGGCATGACCTTCCTCGACCAATGATTTAAATAGCTGAATAACAGCCCCGGGGAGTAAGTCATCTTCTTCAACAACTGATTCCAGGTTTGCGAGGGCATCGACCTCGCTATTCTGCTCTCGAGGTACGTGGACTAAGGTCCATTCTTTGAAACTACGTAATGCGACTTGGATTTTGTCCAAATATCTCTGCATCATGTCTTTTCGGACCTCGTAGCCCCTATTCACCTGGTTTACTACCAGGAGTGAATCACATTTTGCTTCGATGGTCTCGGCTCCCAGGCTTTTGGCCAGTTCCAAACCTGTAATCATAGCCTCGTAGTTGGCTTCATTGTTAGTCAATTTTGCAGTTTTTATAGATTGTATGATCATGCCACCCGTAGGTGGCTTTAGGACTATACTGAGTTCGGACCCTCTCACGTTTGTGGCGCCATCAGTGAACAGGGTCCATAGCCCGGAAGACATGCCTGATTTTAATAAAAGTTCCTTTTCTACCTCGGGCACGAGGGAGGGCGAGAAATAAGCCTTGAAGTCCGTCAGAAGCTAGGATTTGATGGTCGTTCGAGGTTGATACTCGATATCATACCCCCCGAGTTCGATGGCCCATTTGGCCAATCGGCCCGATAGCTCGGGTTTATGCAATATGCTCCAGAGGGGATATGTCTCTAGAATGCAAATACGGTGGCATTGAAAATAGGGCTTCAATTTTGAGATGCACTTATTAACGCAAGATCTAATTTTTCTAGGTGTAGATACCTAGTTTCGGCATCCCCTAGGGTCCTCTTACATAATAAACAGGGAATTGCGTACCTTGCTCTTCTCGAAACAGCACGCTGCTTACCGCTATTTCGGATACGGCCAAGTATAGATACAATGTTTCATCCTCCTTTGGCGTGTGGAGCAGAGGTGGGCTAGTCAGATATCATTTCAACTCCTCTAAGGCGTGTTGGCATTATGGAGTCCATTCGAAGTTGTTTTTCCTTTTGAGTAAAGAGAAGAAATGATGGCTCCTGTCGGATGACCTTGATATGAATCTTCCCAGAGCCGCTATTCGCCCTGTCAGTCGTTGCATGGCCTTTACGTTATTTAGCACCATGATTTCATCGATGGCCTTGATTTTATCGGGGTTAATCTCGATCCCCCTGTTTGATACAATGAAGCCTAAGAATTTGCCCAAACCCACTCTGAAGGACTATTTCTCGTGGTTGAGCTTCATGTTGTAACTTCTGAGGATGTCGAATATTTCCTGCAAATGAGTTAAATGGTCCACTACGCGTAGGGACTTAACTAGCATATCATCAATACAAACTTCAATGGATGTGCCTACCTGATGCTCGAGCATTTTATTAACTAAACGCTGGTACGTAGCCCCTGTATTTTTTAGTCCGAAGAGCATTACAATATAACACTACTTACCATACTTTGTGATGAACGAAGTATTCTCCCTATCCTCGGGGTTCATCTGAATTCGATTATACCCCGAGTAGGAATTGAGAAAGGTGAGGGTCTCGTGGCCGGCCGTAGTATCGATCGATCGATGTTAGGCAATGGGAACGAATCCTTGGGACACGCCTTATTTAAGTCTTTATAATCTACGCACATTCTTAGCTTATCCTTTTTTGGGTACCACTACTACGTTGGCCAGCCATTCGGGGTACTTCACTTCTCTAATGGACCCTATTTTAAGAAGCTTCGTTACCTCATCCTCGATGAATGCATGTTGTATCTCGGACTGGGTCTTCTTTTTTGCTTCACCGATTTAAACCCGGGGTCAACACTCAGTCGGTGGGAGGTTATTTTCGGCGGAATTCCTGTCATATCTAAGTGGGACCAAGCGAAACAGTCGATATTATTAATAAGAAATTGAATGAATTCTTTCCTGAGTTCGGGGGTTAATCTCGTTCCCAGGTGTTGATATCCAATTTTTTGCTCATATATTTTTTAATACACATATATACTCTCAAAATAGTACATATGCAGTTATAAGCATGCATAAGCAATTTTATAATTTTTCTATAATTTTAAGACCTCCAAAATCAACTTATTTCTTCTCTTTTATTTATAACATATCCAATAATTATTCTTCAAATTACTTTTGTGATGATTTAGTAATCTAAATTCTTTATTTATGCTAAAATAGTGTGTAAATATTTTAGTGCATTTTTATTGTTATATTTATAATTTTTTAGGCTAATTGCACATCTTTGCAATAATAGCCCATACCAGTGCATAATTACATTATTGATGCATAAAATGGTCTTTTATATTTTTAAAATGTTAAATAAGTATTTTAAATCATTTTAGCACACAAAGATATTTTTTGGAATTTATTTATTATTTTAACAAATTATAAAGTTATTAAAAGTGGCTATTTAAAATCTGGCCTATTTTTACTTCAATTTCAGCCCTAATTCAACCCAATTACCAGCCCAATCCAATTACAATTACCCAGCCCAAACCCAGCTGCCCGATCCGGCCCCAAAACTTCTTAATCTCGGCTGTTGATCATAGAGATCAACGGCCACAAACGACCCTTCTATCAAACGCTCTCAAACCTAACCCTAATCAAACCTCATTGACACTCACCTATGGCTATCTACGATGATTTCTCACCACCCCACGGGCCTCCAATGGCCTCCCTCACGTTAGTCTTGCCATCTCTAGGGTCCTCAAGGGACCAGGGCTAGTTGGCTCGCATCTATGGCCCCTTTCTCGCCTGTTTCAGGCTGTTCCAGTGTGATTTCGAGTAAGATCGTCCTACATCGGCTACGATCTGTGGGTTTTTAAGCAGGTTTCTTCACCACTGTGTTGTTCTCCTCGAAACTCTAATTTCTTTCTTTTGAACCTCTTAGATTTGTACAGATCTGAGATGATTTAAACTTGTTTCTTATGAGTTTTACAATAACCTTGTGATTCTTTACAAGAATCGTATGATTTTCAAGTGATTTTTCATCTTTCTCTAAACTAGGGTTTCCTGAAATTTCTTTTTCCAAAACATTTAGTGATTCGAGTGTTTAATCTTCTGTTTCTATATGTTTTAACCGATTTCATTAAGATTGCTCTAACTTTAACTTGTTTATACTAAAAACCTTAATTTTTTCGACTCTTTTGTTTGTTTTCTGAGTTGTTTGAGTACTGCCTTTGTTATTGCCTGGGTTCCTATGGTTTCTTTTAGCCATTTGAATGTCTTGTGGCTTTCTTGTCCTAATATGCCTATAATAAGTTCTTGGTTCAACTTTTCTACTGATCCTCCATGTCCATGTTCATTCTGACTATTATTTCTTGCTTTATTTAAGCTGTTTGTGATACTTGCTGACTCTTTCGTGATTGTCTCTCTAACTGAGCCCTATTAGGGTTCGGACCTAATTTTTCTGGCTAAGTTCTATGTTTCTGCGAAATTTTACTTAGTTTATTTTCTATTTATGGGAATTGATATATATTCTTTCTAGAAATCAGTATTACTTTGAAATTCTGGCTGATTGATTACTCCGTTAAATATTGGTATGCATAGACTTTATTTTGTTTCCTTGTTTATAACTTTGATTGGTCATTTCTGCCTTAATTGCTTGCCCGCATACCTTTGGTATTCTTACCGATTCTTTATTTGGTATGATTTGGTCTTTTTTGGCTTAATTAAACCCATGTTGTTACCGTTTGGCTAATTGTCCCTAATTAAAGGAGTCTATTCTGAACCCCCTTATATGATTGGATTATGATTGCCCTTAATTGCTGATTTCTGATTTTTTTACCTTATTGACTCCACCCTCGAACTGCTATATAAGCACTCTCCTATTCTCACTTCAAAACAGAACATTAGTTCACAAAAGCACACTTACACTCTAAAACTCTCTTTTCTTCTCTGCTACTTGTGATACACACTGGTCTAGCCGGCTGAAAGCCAAGGCTAGATATTGGAACTGCATTTGCTTTTATATTCTGCATTCTTTTCGTCAACTGGTATGTCTCTAGTTAAATTTTGTCTCTAGTTAAATTTTGAAATCCAAACCCTATGTATTTCATTCCTGCACTAGTTCATCAGCTATGAATTCAACATGTCTTCCTGCTTACTTCTTTGCCCAGCATGTCTAAGTTCTGTCCTGTTCAATGTATGATTAGCATGTCTATAATTCACATAGTTATTTGATACCTAACCAGCCTGTTTGTGGATATCTGTTAATTCCCTTGATTGTGTGATCATGTTGGGCTTACGATATGTGACTCTTATGTGCCCCAATCACTTTATCCCCGTGTGAGATCTGTTTGTTGAGTGTTTCTGAATCTGAATGTTTTATTGGTCATCTACTATTTTCAAAAGAGTTTTGGTGCTCTTCTCAAACTATCTTCTACTACCAAACAATTGCCTGTTTCTAAAAACATTTTTCACTCTTAAAATCATCACTGTACTATTTTCAAAACCTTTTCAAAACTATGTCAAGCACTCTCACTGCACTCTTAGATTACTAGGTTCTGCCCCTCTAATATGTGTACTGCCTTGAGACCCTTGCGATCTCTCTGAGCTCTGGCATGTCAGAGCTGGCCTTTCCTCACTTCACAATAATCAGTGACTATTTAAGAAAGTCTGGGTGTGAGCACTGCCCGAGATCCTTGAGGTCCTTTGGGAACTTTGACACACCTGGACATGAAATTGGCTATGGAACTTTGGCATTTGAGACTACTGGAGGCTTGGAAATCATTTGGGCCTGATGCAGGCTCCCTATAGATTAATTTCTATTTATTTATGTAATTTTTCATTCAATTCATTGGTCTGTAATAATTATTGTAAGCAAACAGTGGGGTGCTTTGTGAAAAAGGGAGGGTAGTGTATATATTGCGGGTAAACTGGGTAGATATCATGCCTATAGGATCCAGGTTGATTCAAATGTGTTTGTTATTGTTTGCCTTACTTCCACATAATTAGATATCATACCTATAGGATGTAAAATAGTTTTAATAATAGAGATCATGCCTATAGGGTTAAAATCAGTTCAACTAGAAATCATGCCTATAGGATTTAAAACAGTCAGTTAGAAAAGCCAGTTCAATCCATGTTTCTTTATTCTGAACCGGTTTAATTAATTAATTTGTCCGCCTCTTTAATTAGTTTTCAAACACTGCCTTAAATTAATACTGCTAGAAAGCATGCCTGTAGGATCTCAAGTTGTCGTATAAAATCATTTTACCGTTTTACTGCATTCCTAATCAATATAGATATCATGCTCATAGGACATCACTGTCCTACGCCTAGGCAAGCCTATAGGACGATTAAATTTTGCAATTTTAAAACCATGTTCTGCTATCCGCGATTGCTCATACTCAGCAAGTCTAAAATCAGTAGGCAAGTAGGATTCAGTTCTTGACACTTTGGCCTTAATTCAGTATTGTATACCCTCAGCTCACCTAGATATCATGTTCTAAGGTCTTCTCTTAAACACTTGAAACTGTTGTTCGAGACGTGCACTTTCTTGTTATGTTTGTGGAGGTAAATGTGAGCCTTTAGTTGTCTTCCCTTTTTTTTAAATGCAGCCATACTTGTTTTTGTTTGACGCCTAGACTTTTTCTCCTTTAAACACCTTAGGATGGTCTAGAACTACCCAGAATTAGAGGTCCTAAATACCTCCAGGGCCACAAAGAAGGGACGGGTAATGCACGCATAGGATATCTTTCAAGGCTATTAGAACTCTTTAGGCTATGACCAAGAGGATGGAATTGGGTAGTAAGGATATGATGACTACACGCTAATGTCACGTGTAGCCCCTCATTAAGGAGTGATTACCGGGCATTGTGTGGGTATGATCCTGTTGGCTATCCAACCTAGGACCCCTTTTCCCAATTCCCATTGTTTAAATATATTTACTTTCTTTATATACATGCAACTTGTTCAAAACCTTCCCGTGTTTCATTACTTGAATGTCAAAACATGCCTTTACTTGCAAGTACGTGGTGAAAACTGTTTATCTATTTATTTTACTAATTCACATGAGTATAAGTACGGCCGGGACCCACCGTTGTCGACCGCGAGGGGTGCCTAACACCTTCCCCTCAAGGTTATTTGGAGCCTTACCCTAAATCTCTGGTAATGCAAATTAGTCCATGAGTTAATTGCTCAAGGTGCCCTAACGCACCATAATCCGTTAGGTGGCGACTCTTCAAATACCCAATTCTCAAAAGGAGAAGAGATATTCCCCCATGAAAATGTCGAAACCTAAATGTTCTCCGCGAGGAGGAAAAAAGGGAGCGCGAAAGCATGGCGACTCTGCTGGGGATGTTATTTAGGCTCTTACCATAATGAACTTTTTTGTGAATTAGTCCAAGCATGCTCTATCCCACGTACCCTTTCCCCGTATTTGAATCTAACTGTTTATTTTAAGAATTTACGATTTCTTTATTTCCCTGAAACTGACATGTCTCTTTGTTTTTCTTCTTCTGTAACTGCCTTTCAATCATTTAAATACTGCAATTATTATTTTTTTTACGTGCAAATACTTGACAACATGTTGTTATTGTTGTATTTACTCCACATCATATTCCACTCGTGCGTATCAAAATCCTATAGCAACGCTTGATGAGTGGTTGCGCTCTTCCAATTTATTACCCTTAAATTCGAAAGGCTTATTTGCGGTAAAACTAGTCGATCAGTGGTGTAGTCGACGGTTCCGTTCCTTTCCCCCTCAAGTTGTCCGCTTGAGGGTACCAGTCTAGGCCCTCATAGTAACCTTACTCTGATCGTAATTGTGCATGCATCATGGTAAAACCTAACCAGGTTAATGTGTTGTCCACATAATAACCCTTTAAGACAAGCCTTATCCAAAAGCCCACCGGGGTTTCCATTATCCCAAACAGACACAACCATGTTCTGTGCATTAATTTGGAGAACTAAAATATGCTAATCATAAATGTATAAATAGTCGAGTCTGGTGGGGGAGAAGGGACTAACCTTTTTGTTTTGCAGAAAATGAGGCATGAAGTCCCCAGGTTCGGCATGGTTGGTAGCATACCTTTACTATTGCTAGATTGGTGGAGGGATCTTCCCTCGAGTCTGCTAGAAGGCTGAAGGAACCGAAGGAGGACATTTGACCAGAGCCTACCTACTGCTAGGTTTGCGCGAGCTGGGAAGCCTGTACGATGGAGTCAGGAAAATCGAATCTGGGGAAGGTCCTTCTGGGACCAAATAGGCTAGATTTATTTGCTTTCCTAAAATGTAATAAGGCCTAGTGCCAGTAGTGACTTATTTTTTCTATCGTAATGTCGTTTTGGCATTCATCTATTTTTCATATTATGAAATGAGGCATTTGTTGGCATCTAAGTTCTCCAAATCTACTTGTCGCTAGGCCTACCTCAGGCATAACGAGGCTCCCAAATTAGGACGTGAATTTACATTCCCACAATATGTGTTTAAATATTGCAACAATTCAAAATCCTCATTAACTTGTTACCTTTTTGTTTTTCCTTATTTTTTATTCCCATCCCTTTAGGTTGGTTCACTCATACTGGCATCATCAGCGTATCATACCAAATATAGAGGCCCTCCACCTCCTCCTCCTCCAAGCAAGACAAAAAGCAAAGGAAAAACAAAAATAGATGACTTAAGTGGTATTCGAAAGGAAAATGTTGAGAACGCAGAAACTTCAAACGGTCGGAGTACTCCGGCAACAAATGATCTAGTCTTGAGATTGGAACAAGAGATATTGGAGCTACAAGGAGAGCTTGAGCAGGTTCGCAACTTGGCAAACTTGTCACTCACCCTGAATGTCCCCGACATCAATCAACAGAACACAAAGAACCCGGCACCTCCCCAAAACACATCAAACCAACACCCACAAAACCCTCATGCGCCACATCAATACACACCCAACCTCAAAATCTCAATCCCTTACCAATACCAACTCCACCACAACACCACCACCAACTAATTCAATACCCACCAACCGCCACTTACCACACTCCCCAAAACACACCACAACCTATCCCCGACCCTCAAAACTCAACCAATGACCATCACTACACCGAAGTCCCTGGCACTCATCAGAACAACGCCATATATGTGGAGACCATACCTCACTCTACTCAACCAACTTCCTATGTACCAGAGTCCTCAGAGAAGGACCAGCTCATTAAAAATATGGCTGAAGAACTCAAGAAATTGACAAGTCGGGTTCAGGGTGTCAAAGGCGAAAAAGGAATAGAAGGGTTGAACTATGAAGACCTATGCATACAGCCAGATGTGGAACTGTCGGAGGGGTAAAAACCTCCTATGTTCAAGATGTTCGACGGCACAGGTTATCCTAAGGTTCATCTAAGAAACCTATTGCGATAAGCTTGTCGGGGTCGGAAAGGATGAGAAGATCCGGATGAAATTCTTCATGAGGAGTCTTACAGGTGATGCTTTGTCCTTGTACATCAGCCAGGATCCCAAGAAATGGTCCAATTGGGTAGGTATGGCATCAGATTTCATGGACCGGTTCAGGTTCAACACAAAAAATGCACCCGATGTTTTCTACATCCAGAATCTTAAGAAGAAACCCACTGAGACATTCCGCAAGTATGCCACCCGCTGGAGGTCAGAAGCGGCCAAGGTCAGGCCATCTTTGGACGAAGAGCAGATGAACAAGTTCTTCGTCAGAGCACAGGACCCACAGTATTACAAAAGGTTGATGGTTATTGAAAACCATAAATTCTCCGATATCATCAAGCTTGGGGAAAGGATTGAGGAAGGCATCAAGAGCGGGATGGTAACGAATTTTGAGGCACTACATGCCACAAATAAAGCATTGCAATCAGGCGGCATATCAAAGAAGAAAGAAGTTAGGGAAGTAATGGTGGCTCAAGGCCCAAAATCTCCACTTACCTATCGAGAACCTCCACCCACATATCAAACACCTCAGTCCATATACCAAGCACCACCACCTACATATCAACCATCATCTCCTAGATACTCCCACCCAGCCAGTGTCTATCATACCTACAACTCCCAACCACCTCATTTCCAATCGCCTCCGACTCGCCAAAATTATCCAAGACCAAGACCCAATTTTGACCGCAAGCCACTCAGACAATACACCACCATCTCTGAATCCATTGACCAACTGTATGAAAGGTTGAAAGCCGTAGGTTACATCACTCATGTTCCCGCTGTGGCACTAGAGAATCTATCCCAATGGGTCAATCCTAACAAAACTTGTGCGTACCATTCCGGTATGAAAGGGAACACCACTAACGTGTGCCGAGCATTGAAAAACAAAATCCATACATTTATTGACAACAAGGTTATACAGGCAAAGGAGGCCACACCCAATGTTCGCAACAACCCTCTCCCTGATCATAGAGGTGGTGGAATACATGTGATAGAGACGAACGAAGAATGGGACCCTGAGGGGTCGATTGGGCTTATTCGGGATGGTGATGACTTCAAACCCTCAGTCACACTTACCCCTATTGTGGTACAGACTCAGTCACCAATCGAGGTTGAGGTAGTTCCACCAGCTCCGTTTGAGGTAGAGGTAGCTCCGCCTGCGGCAACCCCTGCTCCGTTTAGAGTAGATGTAGCAACGCCTTTCACCATGACAATATCAACCACACCTCCTTTCCAGTCAAAAGCAATACCCTGGGACTATGTTGCCGAAGCTAGGCGCAAAGGAAAGGCAAAGATGGAGGAATCTGATGCCGCACAAGGAATGACCAGGACCGGGAGAATATATAGACCTGAGCACCTAGGAGGACCAAGTAAGGATGATACTGCCAAGCAGCCTGTCATTGAAATAGAGCCAGATGGCCTTTGGAGGAAAGTGCAAGCAAGGGAATATTCCGTCATTGATCATTTGAACAAAACCCCAGCTCAGATATCCATCCTATCACTGTTACAAAATTCAGAAGCACACAGGAACGCTTTGATGAAAGTGTTGAGCGAAGCTTACGTGCCCAATAACATCACCAGCGGAGAGATGTCTAACATGGTAGGACAGGTGTTGGAAAGTCACAAAATCACTTTCCACGAGGATGAGTTGCCACTTGAGGGTCTGAATCACAACAGGGCACTGCACATTACAGTGTGATTCGAAGATTACTTCATTCCAGGGTCTTGGTTGACGGAGGTTCAAGCCTCAATATTTGTTCGCTGGACACTCTAAAAAGATTGGACAAAGGTTTTCATGAAATATGGGCAGGAAGCATGAATGTGAAAGCTTTTGATGGGTCTCAAAGGGCCACGATCAAGGAGATTAACCTGTGCTTGCAGATGGGGCCAACTTGGTTTGATGTCGAGTTTCAGGTGCTCGACATACCGGCCTCATAAAATCTTCTGTTAGGCTGACCATGGATCCATGCCACTGGGGCTGTGGCATCCACACTGCATCAAGCCGTGAAATTTGAATAAAATCGCCAGGAGGTGATCATTCACGGAGGTGGGAGTAACCCCATCTACACTAGTCAAATCGTCCCGGTTACTGGAAATAGAAGAAGGCTAGGAGGGAAGCCTATCATGACATTGAACATGTCAATGCCGTCGAGAAAGATAAATGGTGGAGCAGTAAAATAGAGAGCATGCTGGCATAGTCTAGGTATGAACCCGGTAAAGGGCTTGGGAAGAATCTCCAAGGTATCACTAAGCCAATACGGTTGAAGGGTCATGGTACTACCTTTGGGCTCAGATACAGTACACATGGAAAGAGTATAAGATTGGTTGCCTCCATGGCATGGACCGTTCTACCCTCTTGAGCAGCCAGTGCCACGTCTGGATCAAGCCTTTCACCAAGCTGATACAATATGGGGAACCGCAGAAGAGGAAGCATTAACTGGGTTGAAGAATATGTTCTTGGAGGACGAAGACATGGACTGCAATGCAATAATTGAGGAGGAGGAGGAGGAAGAAGGCCTCACTATTCAGACTATGGAGAAGGGAGTTGTTCTCAGGAACTGGACCGCCACACCATCCCGGACCCGCCGAGTCCCTAGGTAGCTTAGCAGATTTTATTTCTATAGCCATTCTAGGCATTTAAAATTTTCAATAACTTTGTTTTAAAGACTTGCTTGTTTCAAAATAAATGCTCGATTCATCGAGCCATATTTGTCTGGATGTTGTTTAATTTTAGTCAAATGAATTTGCTCTTTATTATTCATTACTATTTTCTACAATTTCTCTTTCTACAGCGTTATTATTACTTTTCCTGATGAACCAGTGACTGTAACATGTAATGAGGCAACGCAACATGAGAACAGTGATTCAGCTGAAGAAGATGAGTGATGTTTTAAACGTCAATACCGCACAAGAGGGGGGTGATTTGTGTGGTATCCAATTTTCGCTCTAGAAGAACCTAGTTCTTCAAGGTGTACTAACTACTACTGTTTGCAGAATAATAAGCACATAAAATAAAGAACATGGAGATTTTTACGTGGAAAAAACCTGGCTCAAAAGGGGAAAAAACCACGACCTACTACTCAGTAGGATTTTCCAAAACTTCCACTAAAATCATTGAGCCGAAACAGCATTTACAAAACTCTTTGTAAACCTAAGGATTAACTTTAATCCCGTTGTGGCACACAGCCTCAACTGTTGCGACAACTTCAAGTTAGCATATAACTTGAACACTCTAAGTACCTAATACAATTGCTTCTATGAAAGCTGAAAGGTACAAGTTTAAATCACCTACTACAATTGAACTAGAAATAAAGAGAGACACGATGGAATTGGTTCTTCTATCTCGTTCAAGTAGCTTCAGGAGTGCACACTCAAATCTCACATAAATTGCTTGCAAAATCGCCTTGCTCTTTTGCTCTCAATTTAGTTTAACTTCTGCGTTTGTGCAATACCTGTAAAAGAGAACAATCACTGTTATTTAATAGGTTAGTAATAAGAGTTTGATCGGGACTCAATTGCTCATCTTCCATCGAAGTTGAGTCCTTGAACATCACAAAATCCAACACTATCTTTTATCCGGATTGTGTTATTTTCACATAAGGAGATTTTCTCCCCTTATCCAATATGCAACCTTTTCGATCAGATCAGGAGATATTGTTGTTTCATCAATGGTACTTATCTCCTTCACGTGCATCTCACATGTGTAGGTTGATCATGACTGTTCTTCTCATGATGGACCTGGTCCATGACTGAGTTCATTTGTCATTCTTCAAAACTTCACTTGTTCTTGGGCCAACAAATTCCCATTTTTGATGATGACAAATTCTGTGCTTATTACTGATTCGAAGCCTATAAGAACTCAGCTTAACCATCAAAACTAAATTTATAAAATTCACTTATCATTGAGGACCAGATTAATTAGGTTATAAACATCACTTATTTAAGAATATGTAAAGCACAATATTTCTTCCCCCTTTTGGCATCATCGAAAAGTTGCATACACAATGTGAATCCCAGATTTTAATAAATACTCATGGCCACAGGGGCAACTGCAAGTGCAATCATGGTAATATCATCAGTAATCAACAAACATATTTAAACTATCAAGGTCAGAATAATCATAGAACAAGAGAAAACAGCAGTTGTCATTGATAGTGATATGTTGGCATTAACAATCCACAAAAAGAAAGAAAAATATTCAAACCATGAGCAAAAACAAAAAAAAATCCCTAATCTGGGTCACTAGGGGTCACTGGGTACTAGACAAGTTCAGGAAATAAGTGCTAGGAGTCCTAAGGCTTGGAGGAACTGGGAGGTTGAGTTTGGAGAAGATTCACCAAGTTCTGAAGAATTCCATCATTCTTCTCCTTTTCTTTAGCAAGCTCAGTTCTAAGTCCATCCATCTCAATTTCCAATTCAACCACACGAACCTTGAGCCTAGTAATTTCAGCATCATTAGCTTCACATTCCTGAACCAAAGTTCTAACTTTGCTGTTGATGGGTGTCTTCAGAGATGAACCATGTTCAACTGGAATGGCATTGACTGGATAATCACAGGCCAGAAGAGCTTTGGTGCCAAAGTGTTCCTTGCTCGAGGCCATTTCCCATTTCTTCAAGGGCACATTTAGCATGTCCAGAACTGTGGTCAGTATGAAGCCATATGGAGTAGCATGAGCCTTGGAGCCATTTATGACCATGTCTAGCAATTTGACAATGAAGGCAGGCCAGTTGATTTCCTTTCCTCTCTCAAGGCACTCCATAAGAACCAGGTCCATGCAGTTAGCAGTGTGCCTTCTTTCTTGTCTAGGCAATAAGCATTTGTTAACAAACTCAAACACCACCTTGTGCTCAGGCCTCATCTCACTTTTCTACACAGCCCTGGCTTCATTCACATCCTCAGAGTCACAGAACCTTTTGTTGATTTCAAGGGCAATAGGGAGGGAGTCCAGGCATGGCCACCTTTTCCTAGTGTAATCATCAAACCCTTCAGAGGGTATGTCCAGAATTTCTCCCAGTTTCCCTGCATCAAAATGCACTGGGACTCCCTTCACCAAACTACTGACTACCCCATCCTTAACAACAGCATTGGCCATAAACTCAATTAGCTCATTTCTGGCTAGTTTCCCATCCATCTGAAGGACCATGTCCTTCCAACCTTGAGCAGCTAAAGAGTCAACCAATCTCATCATCCCTGATTCCACCAGGTCCTTCAACAATCTACCTTTCAAAATTTTTCTTTTGCCAATGATGGCAAACTTGTCCTGTTCCTTCTCATATTTATCCTCTTCTTCTTCTCCACTCCACTCTTCATCATCTGAAACTTTTGTTTGTTTAGCTTTCACTGCAGATCTAGTCCTTTTGGCTAGTGAGGGTTCAGCAAACACAGGTTCAGTAGAAGACTTCTTGGAGGAAGTCTTTGGCTTTTTAGGTTTGGGTGTAGGAACCTCCACTGTTGTACCCCTTTCTTGATGGACAAGTTCCATCTCCTCTTCCTCTACAACCTCAGAGGATTCTGCTACCTTTCCTTTTCCCTTCTCCATTTTCTTTTTCTTACTTTCTTCTAAGGCCTTTTGTTGATCAACTTCACTTTGTTTTACCCTGCTTCTTGTGGCTCTACCCCTAGGCACTAAAGAGGCAGTAGGTGTTGGGGATGAGGCTTTTCTTTTCTTGGATGGCTTGTCAACATTTGGGGCTTTTGGTGTGGTAGCTTTGCGTTTCTTTGGGTCATAACATGCTCCTGCCTTTTTCAGTAGGTCAGCCAAGGTTTCTCAATAGATGAAACAAGTTCATCTCTTTGTTTGCTTAGATGAACCAACCACTCAGCTGCTTCCCCAGAACCACTTCCCCCTGACTTTATGCCACTCTCTTCTACCCTCTCTTGTGCAACCCACATATAGCCAGAACTTCTCCCTTCCCATTTCCCCTCTCTACACAACTTTCACCCTCTCTCTCTTTTCCTTTCTTTTTATCTCCACTCCTACTCGACTCAGGCAACTTAACATCCCTAATGGGGCCAATCAGAACGAACCTAGTCTCTATGTTTTCAACCATAGATGAACTTACCTCAGTGGGTGATTCTTGAATTTTCTCAGTGTCAGAAGACCCATGTCCTTCACCTTCAGTCGCAGATTGAAAGGATTCAGACTCAGAACTGGAGTCATAATTTTGATCTAGGCTTTCTTTTACTTGGTTAGCTTTCAACCTTTCATTTAAAATCTTCCTCAGAGCCCCAGATGCTACAGTTTTTTGAGCAAGCATTTTCTGCCTTCAAAACCTAGGTTTTGGAGATATACTGGGTGAAGTAGATGAGGATGTATTTGAGGGTGATGGTGGTGGAGGAGTGCTAGGATGATCTTGTGGGTTAGACATGATTGTTCGTTTCTTGAAAGAATTTGGGAATTTTGGAGAAGAGGGCAATTTGAATTGAAGAAGAATTTTCGACGGTTTTAGAATAATGAAGAAGGTTGGAGATGTGTGTATTTAAAGAGAATTAGACATTAATTAAGTAACGGCAGCTTTTTCAGGGGTCAAATAGAAGTCTAATCAAACTGAGAGTCCAGAAATTTTAATGATCAATTTGGCTTCCCTAGATATTAGGCAAAAATTACGGTTTAGAATTCTAGAGGGACGGAACTGATTCAATGCCAACGGATAGAATTTTCTAGGAATTTGACAAGTATTGGACTTCTGCTCATGATTGAACTGTTAATCTTTCTAGTTGTGCAAAGTATAGAGAACATACCTGAGCTTTCATATGAGCCTATACTGATAAACCGGGTTCTTCGTTTAGAATTCTCTTGAACATGCCTCAAATACCATAATAGAGAAAATTTTGTAAAAGATCAGTGAGTCATATAATCACATGTCATAGGAGTATACTAGTTAAAGTATGAAGCTGAGTAAAAATTAATCTAGATATTTGCACAAGTTTAGAATTCCTAGCCAATTTTTTTTTTAATTTTTCATTTTTTTTCATTGTGCATTCTGAACTGGACCTATTAGGTGATCTTAATCATCCCTAATTCCAACCTGTTCCTCTCAAAGTTTTCTCTACTTAGTGCTTTGGTGAAGATGTCAGCAATTTGTTTATCAGTAGCATAGAATTCTATGGAGGTCAATCCTTTCTCATAGTTATCTCTTAAGAAGTGGTGCCTAACATCTATGTGCTTAGTCCTCTTATGATAAACAGGATTCTTTGTCATACTTATAGCACTAGTGTTATCACAGAATATAGGAATGCAACCAAATTCAATACCAAAATCGACCAGCTGCTGTTTGATCCATAGCAATAGAGCACAACAAGAAGCAACATCAACATATACAGCTTCAGCAGTAGACAATGCCACTGAATTTTGCTTTTTAGTAGCCCATGACACAAGACATGAACCAAGGAAGTGTGCCATACCTGAGGTGCTCTTCCTATCTACTAGAAAACCTGCATAATCAGCATCAGCATATCCTACTATATTGAAATTGCTACCTTTGGGATACCAAAGACACATATCAGTGATGCCTTTCAAATATCTTAGTATCCTCTTGACAGTAGTCAGGTGAGACTCTTTAGGATTAGCCTGAAAGCGAGCACAAAGCCCTACACTGAAAATAATGTCAGGTCTGCTAGCAGTAAGATACAAGAGTGAACCAATCATACCCCTATACAACTTTTGATCAACTGAAGAACCAGGCTCATCAACATCTAATTTAGTGGCAGTTGCAATGGGTGTGTCTATTTCTTTAGATTCTTCCATTTTAAACTTTTTGATTAGCTCCTTTGCATACATCTGCTGATGGATCATGGTTCCATTTGGACTTTGTTTGATCTGTAAGCCTAAGAAGAAGTTAAGCTCACCCATCATGCTCATTTCAAACTCACTCCCCATTAGTTTTGCAAAGTCCTTACTTAGCTTATCAGTAGTGGCCCCAAAGATTATGTCATCAACATATATTTGTACTACAAGGATATCCTTACCTTTTTCTCTGAAGAATAAGGTACTGTCAATTTTACCTCTTTTGTAGCCATGTTCAAGCAGGAATTTGGACAATCGTTCAAACCATGCTCTTGGGGCCTGCTTGAGTCCATACAGAGCCTTGTCTAGCTTGTACACATGCTCAGGACATTCCTTGCTCTCAAACCCTGGAGGTTGTTTCACAAACACTTCTTCTTTTAGGTAGCCATTCAGGAAGGCACTTTTGATATCCATATGATGAAGAGTGAATTCCATGTCTGCTGCAAAGGCTATGAGATGTCTGATTGCCTCTAGCCTTGCATCTGGAGCAAAAGTCTCATCATAATCTATGCCCTCCTCTTGGCTGTAACCTTGGACCACCAGTCTTGCCTTGTTTCTTATAACAGTTCCATCTTCATCAAGTTTGTTTCTAAAGACCCATTTTGTACCAATAACTGATCTATCCTTGGGCCTTGGAACTAGATGTCAAACTTGACTTCTCTCAAACTGATTGAGTTCATCTTGCATTGCATTGACCCAATCTGCGTCCTGCAAATTCAACAACATTTTTATGTTCAATAAGAGATAAAAAGGCATCAAAGGCACACAGATTCTTCAGTGTTGATCTAGTTTTGACTCCAGATGTTGGATCAGTGATAATGTTCTCAATGGGATGAGAACTTTGATACTTGTGAGGTTTCACAACCAGCTGGTTTCTACTAGACGCTTCTCCCATGATCTGTTGCTAAGGAACAGGGTCATGAACAGGTTCTTTTAGGGGATTTATTTCAATTCCTCTTTGACAAGTTCCCCCTGTCAGGTTGCCCTGGATGGATGAACCTGTTCCATCACCTGTTCCTTCTTTTGGTGCCACTTTTACTTGTGTTGAGGCTTCTGTCAAATCCTTTACCAATCCAATGGCTTCATCTTCATGTTCCTGTCTCTCAGAAAGAATGTTAGTTTCATCAAATACTATATTTACACTTTCTTCTACACATAAAGTTCTTTTATTGAACACTTTATATGCTTTGCTATGTGAAGAATATCCCAAGAATACTCCCTCATCACTTCTGGGATCAAACTTACCTAGGGAGTCTTTTCTATTATTGTGCACAAAGCACTTGCATCCAAATGCCCTAAGATGGGATATATTTGGTTTTCTCCCTTTAAGTAACTCATAGGGAGTCTTCTCTACAAGAGGTCTAGTCATGCATCTATTGATAATGTAACATGCAGTGTTTACAGCTTCTGCCCAGAAGCTATAGGGCAGTTTACTAGAAAGAAGCATAGTCCTAGCCATGTCTTCAAGAGTCCTGTTCTTTCTTTCAACTACTCCATTTTTTTGAAGAGTCCTAGGGGCAGAGAAATTATGATCTATACCATTTTCATCACAGAATTCAGCAAACTTAGCATTTTAAAATTCAATTCCATGATCAGACCTAATGGATGCAAGTTGATATCCTAATTGTTTCTGAATTTTTCTAACAAAGGCAGTAAACATGTCAAATGCTTCATCTTTAAATGTTAGAAATAGAACCCAGGTAAATCTAGAATAATCATCAACAAGTACCGTTACATATTTCTTTCCACCTCTGCTCATGGTTCTCATTGGACCACAGAGATCCTTATGGACCAGTTCCATCGACTTGGTTGTGCTCACCATCTTCTTGCTTTTGAAGGATGATCTTACCTGCTTCCTCCTTGCACATGCCTCACAAACTTTGTCTTCCTTGAACTTGATGTTGGGTAACCCTATCACCAAGTCCTTGGAGACTAATTTGTTTAGCTGATTCAGACTGGCAAGACCAAGTCTTTTGTGCCATGGGAGGGGATCATTATCCAGCGCACTTAGACAGGTTAGTTCATTTTCAGAAAGAGTTGACAAATCTACAATGTAAATATTGTTAACTCTTTTTCCCTACAAAATAATCTTGTCAGTGGTAAGGTTTATCACAAAGCATTTAGTAGAGGTGAATGCTACAAGATTATCTCTGTCACACAATTGTGACACACTGATCAGGTTGTATTTCAAGCCATCTATCAAGTAGACATTCTCAATGTAGTGAGAGTCTGTCTTACCTACCTTTCCAACCCCAATAATCTCACCTTTCTTCCCATTTCAAAAGGAGACATTACCTCCCTTTAATTCCTCAAGTGAAAGGAACTGGTTCTTGCTTCCATTCATATGTTTTGAGCAGCCACTATCCATGTACCATATTTGGCTACTTCCCTTCACTTGGACCTGCAAAAAAAATCAGGGGTTAGTCTTAGGAACCCAAACTAGTTTGTGTCCCTTTCTATAGGCAAAGGGGTAAATCAGATTCCTTCTAGCCCACCCAGCCAGCCTATTTTTTTCTTGAACAAAAGTTTTGTTCTTTTAACTGGCCTTTTCTTTTGCATTACATTCATTTTTGTAATGGCCAGTCTTGCCACTGTGTGTGCAGATTTTGTTCTCAGGAAGAGTGAGGTACTTGCTTTTAGGATCCCACTTAGGTGTTTGTGTCCCATAACCAAGTCCTCTTTTGTTGCTATTGTGATGTTCTTGTAACCAAGAGAGTGCATCAGAAGCCTTGTTCCATTTGCAAGTTTTGTCTAGTTCATGTTTTACCTTCCCTAGATCTTCTTTTAGTACTCTTATCTGCTCATCCTTTCTGTACAGCTCGTCCTTCATTTTTCCTAAGTTTTCTTCTAGGGTGAGATGTGTGTGATCAGCTTTATTCTTTCCTGTTCCTAATTTCAGTTTTAAGTTCTCAGACCTAAGTTCTAGGACACTAGTGTCAAGTTCAAGAACCTGGTTCTTCAACTCAGCTTTTCACTTTCACTCTCATTAGCCCTAGATTCTAGATTTTTGCATTTGGCTTTTAGGATCACACATTCCATAGACAGTTCTTCCTTCTCATTGTTAATTATCTTAGACTCATCAATGAAGTCTAGCAGTAGCTTAGACAACCTTTCTTTAGACAGGAATTTAATCTTGTCCTTGAGATGAAGAATACTTACCTCTTGTTCATCATCTGATTCTCCAATGGCCATAAGTGCTTGTTCATCTCCAACTTCATCTTTTGAGTCCTCGTATGATGTTTCTCCCCAGGCAGCAACCATAGCCTTCGTTGAACCTTTGTTCCATTTTTGGTTGAACCTATTCCTTCTTCTTGTTCCTTCGTTCAGCCCTTTCCTTTTTCCACTCAATCCCATTGAGGACAATTCTTGATCATGTGATCAGTCTTACCACACTTGTAGCAACCCTCATTGGTCTGTTTCTCAGGAGCCCTTGGTTTGTTGAAAGTTCTGCCTCTTGAAGATCCCTTTCCTCTCATCAGGTACTTTTTGAAATCTCTTGTGATCATATCCATTTCATCATCCTCCAGATCTGAACCTTCAACAATTCTGAGAGCCAGACTCCTTTCCTTCTTGGGTGCATCCATTTTCATGGTTTTTCTTCTCAGTTCATAGGCAATAAGGTTTCTAGTTAGTTCATCCAGTTTGAGAGTAGCAATATTCTTTGATTCCTGGATAGTAGTAATTTTGCTTTCCCAAGAGACTGGCAGAACCCTTGTTAAAATCTTCTCAACTTTGTCTTCTTCAAGGATAATCCTTCCAAGAGACTTAAGTTCATTTGTCAGTGTGGTGAACCTTGTATACATCTCTTGGATGGTTTCTCCTTCCTTCATGGTGAAATTCTCATATTGAGAATACAGCAGTGTTCCTCTAGACCTCTTCACTTGAGGTGTTCCTTCATGAGCCACTTGCAAAGTGTCCCAGATTTCCTTAGCAGTGGTACAGCTTTGAATTCTACTGTACTCATCTGGACCTAGTCCACACACAAGCCATTTCTTGGCCTTCGCATTCTTCTCCCACTTCTTTAGGTCATCAACAGTGCAGTCAGCTCTTGTCTTTGGCACATCCACTCCTTTAGCATTCTTCTTTGTAGTTTCTAGAGGACCATCAGTGACTATGTCCTAGAGTTCATAGTCTTCGCCTATGATGTGATCCCTCATCCTAATCTTCCACTAAGAATAGTACTGTCTATTGAAAAAAGTGGAGGCCTAGCAGTAGATTGCCCTTCCCAGTTCCCAGGTGGTGCACTCATGTTGATCTTTTCCTAAGGTGTTAGCTTCTTCAAGGATAACCCGCTCTGATACCAATTGATGTTTTAAACGTCAATACCACACAAGAGGGGGGTGATTTGTGTGGTATCCAATTTTTGCCCTAGAAGAACCTGGTTCTTCTACGTGTACTAACTACTACTGTTTGCGGAATAATAAGCACATAAATTAAAGAACACAGAGATTTTTACGTGGAAAACACCTGGCTCAAAAGGTGAAAAAACCACGACCTACTACTTAGTAGGATTTTCCCAAACTTCCACTAAAATCACTAAGCCAAAACAGCATTGACAAAACTCTTTGTAAACCTAAGGATTAACTCTAATCTCGTTGTGGCACATAGCCTCAACTGTTGCGACAACTTCAAGTTAGCATATAACTTGAACACTCTAAGTACCTAATACAATTGCTTCTATGAAAGCTGAAAGGTACAAGTTTAAATCACCTACTACAATTGAACTAGAAATAAAGAGAGACACGATGGAATTGGTTCTTCTATCTCGTTCAAGTAGCTTCAGGAGTGCACACTCAAATCTCACATAAATTGCTTGCAAAATCGCCTTGCTCTTTTGCTCTCAATTTAGTTTAACTTCTGCATTTGTGTAATACCTGTAAAAGAGAACAATCACTGTTATTTAATAGGTTAGTAATTAGAGTTTGATCGGGACTCAATTGCTGATCTTCCATCGAAGTTGAGTCCTTGAACATCACAAACTCCAACACTATCTTTTATCCAGATTGTATTCTTTTCACATAAGGAGACTTTTTTCCCTTATCCAGTATGCAACCTTTTCGATCAGATCAGGAGATATTGCTGCTTAATCAATGGACTTATCTCCTTCACGTGCATCTCACATGTGTAGGTTGATCATGACTGTGCTTCTCATGATGGACCTGGTCCATGACTGAGTTCATTTGTCATTCTTCAAAATTTCACCTGTTCTTGGGCCAACAACGAGATACCCGAGGAAGTTGTCAGGGAGGTGGAAAACTTTGAGAATAAGCCTAAGTCCAATCTGGACGAAACCGAAGCAGTAAACTTGGGGGACGCCGAGACCGTCAAGGAGACTCGCATCAGCATTCACTTATCACCAACAGAAAAGGAAGAGTACATCCGTTTCCTAAAAGAATATGAGGACATTTTCGCATGGTCATATGATGACATGACAGGTTTGAGCACATCCATAGTGGCTCACATGTTACCTACCAATCTAATGTGTCCGGGGGTGAAGCAGAAACTCAGAAAGTTCAAACTAGACATGATCTTGAAAATCAAGGAGGAGGTTACCAAGCAGATCAAAGCCAAAGTTCTCAGGGTGGTTGAGTACCCAACCTGGTTAGCCAATGTTGTGCGAGTTCAGAGAAAAATGGGAAAGTTAGAGTATGTGTTGACTATCGGGATTTAAACAAAGCAAGTCCCGTGGATGACTTTCCATTGCCAAACATACACATCTTTATCAATAATTGCGCCAAGCATGAACTCCAATCTTTTGTAGATTGCCTCCCGGGTTATCACCAGATCTGGATGGACGAAGAAGACGCGGAGAAAACAGCTTTTATTACGCCCTGGGGGGTATACTGCTACAAGATGATGCCATTTGGTCTAAAGAATACTGGGGCTACCTACATGAGAGCCATGACAACCATCTTCCATGATATGATACACAAGGAGAAAGAGGTATATGTGGACGACGTCATCATCAAATCCAAGAGGGCCGCAGACAACATAGCAGACTTGAGAAAGTTCTTCGACAAAATAAGGAGGTACAACTTGAAACTGAACCCCGCCAAGTGTGCATTCGAGGTTCCCGCAGGAAAGTTGTTGGGATTCATTGTCAGCCGTCGAGGGATCGAGCTAGATCCATCTAAAGTCAAGGCTATTCAGGAGTTACCGCCGCCTAGGACCAAAAAGGACGTGATGAGCTCCCTAGGGCGTCTCAACTATATCAATCACTTCATAGCACAGTCCACAGTCATATGTTAACCCATCTTCAAGATGCTGAGGAAAGATGCCGAGACAAGCTGGACTGAAGATTATCATAAAGGTTTTGACAAAATCAAGGAGTACCTATCCACACCACCAATTTTGGTCCTGCCAGAGCCAGGACGGCCTTTGCTACTCTATCTATCGATATTGGATGGAGCCTTTGGATGTGTTCTAGGACAACATGATGAGACAGGGAGAAAGGAGCAAGTCATATACTACTTGAGTATGAAGTTCACACCTTACGAAGCACGGTACTCTTTGCTGGAACGCACCTGCTGTGCTTTGACCTGGACGGCCCAGAAGTTAAGGCATTACTTCTGTGCATATATCACGTACCTCATATCCAGGATGGATCCTTTAAAGTATATATTTCAGAAGCCCATGCCGACCGGAAAGTTGGCCAAATGGCAGATACTGTTGAACATGTTTGATATCATCTACGTAACTCAAAAGACAGTCAAAGGACAAGCATTGGTAGATCATCTTGCTGGAATTCAGTGGGAGGAGAATACGAACCCTTGAAAACGTTTTTTCCTGATGAAGAAGTGTCGTTTGTAGGAGAGGACATTACCGAAGCATACAACGGTTGGAGGATGTTCTTTGACGGAGCTGCAAATTTCAAAGGAGTGGGCATTGGAGTAGTTTTGGTATCAGAAACAGGTCAACATTATTCGGTATTTGCTAAACTCAGATTTCGCTGCACTAACAACACGACGGAGTATGAAGCTTGTATACTAGGACTCAACATGGCAGTCGACATGAATATTCAGGAGCTGCTGGTAATTGGTGATTCAGATTTTCTTGTGCACCAGGTACAAGGAGAGTGGGCCACCAAGAATTCCAAGATATTGTCGTATCTGCACCATGTGCAGGAATTGAGAAAGAGGTTCACCAAGATAGAGTTTCGACATGTACCTAGAATTCAGAATGAGTTTGCCGATGCATTGGCCACCTTGTCGTCTATGATACAACATCCGGACAAGAACTTTATTGATCCCATCCCAGTAAAGGTCCACAATCAACCGGCTTATTATGCCCACGTCGAGGAAGAGACAGATGGAAAGCCTTGGTTCCATGACATCAAGGAGTATTTGGCGAGAGGAGAATATCCGGAGCATGCAAACCACACTCAGAAACGCGCACTTCGGAAATTGTCCAATCACTTCTTCTACAACGGAGGAAATTTGTACAAAGAACTTCTGATTTTGGATTGCTAAGATGTGTCGATGCAAAAGAAGCTTCCAAGCTACTTGAGGAGATACATGCTGGGACCTGCGACCCGCATATGAATGGTTTTGTCTTGGCCAAAAAGATACTCAGGGGCGATTACTTTTGGATGACCATGGAGACCGACTGCGTCCAGTATGTCCGCAAATGCTACCAATGTCAAGTGCATGCTGATATGATAAAAGTGCCGCCAAATGAGCTCAACGCAACAAGCTCGCCTTGGCTATTCACTGCCTGGGGAATGGATGTCATTGGTCCGATTGAGCCCACTGCTTGAAACGGACACAGGTTTATTCTGGTAGCCATTAATAGGCTAGCTAACATGATCTATTACTTGGCCAGATTCCTTATGGTTCAAAACCCACCTTATGGCCCATTCTTATTCCTTGCCAAGAAAGAAATAACTCCAAATTTCCCATATACCCAACTAAAAGCATTTATTCAAGAGCCAAGACTACATACATCACAATCGAAAATAAAAAAAACTAATCAAAACAATTTAAATGAAAACTAAGACATGATACTCAAACAACATAGAATCACAAATCAACCAACAAACGCACCAAGCTATTGTAATAAAATGAAATGAGAATGAAAATTGAGAAATGGACCTTTTGTTGATGAACAAAGCTGAAAATTGCAAATTAATCGGGCTAAACAAGGCAACAATCCTTGAACCAAAATACCAAAATTCAAAACGGAACCTCGAATCGACACCGGAAAACTTGAAACCGGACGGAACTCAACCAAGCTCGGATTCAAACACTTCTCAAATTAACCGAACTTCTTTACAGCCTCCTCTCAAAACTCATAATAGCAAGATGCTTGAATCCTTATTAAAATTCTCCGAGCCTACGTGGAAGCCACCATAATCAAACTTTCCTTTCCTTGTTCAAAAAATACAAACTGACTTTGTCCATTTCTCTGTTTCAATCTATATATAAACCCCATCTTCCAAGATTTGATGAAATCTTTTGACCCAAATCCTTGTTTCGCCTCAACATTGAATTAATCTGCGCTCCGGCATTGTTTTTTGCTAAGTTTCGATTTTCTCTATCTAAATTGCTGTGAATTTTGTGCTGTCTATTGTTGTTTGCTGCGTTCTTTTCTTAGCTAGGTCCTAGCGTTAGGTCTTGGTCTTGTTGTTTTTGGATTTTTTTTGGTGAATGAGCAGCCGCCAATCTGTCCTCTTCTTTTGTGTAGGTCTAGGTCTAGGAATTGAAGGCTTAGGGTCGGGTTTCTATAATTGGGTATTTTATATGGAGGTGGGAAGGTTGATGACCATTGGATTAAAAGGAAATAGATGGCTAGGATTAAATCTTGCACTTAAGTGGGCTAATGGGTTGGGAAGAATGGGCTAAGGGTAATTGGGTTGGACCATGTCTTTTGGATTTGAACTTAGGCTAAAAAGATCAAATAATACAATGTATCTATAAAAAATGTAAAAATTACTCCAAATTAAAATAAACTAATATAAAGCTAAATACTACGAATGAAACTATTTTTTTTCGTATTTTCAAATGTTATAATACTATAAATATAAATATAGTAATTGACTTTTAACCTAAAGATGAAAAATATTTTTTTGTAATTTTTTTATTTTTTTTTTATAAAAATAAAGTAAAAGAGTCAACACTATTTAGAATAGCGATACTAAACCTTAATTAAATATTTACGCTAAAATGTGTAAAATCTTGGGGAGAGTCAAAAATTACTCGTCTACAGCTGCCCTTCTTTGTCTGGAAACGCGAAGAGTTTTCAGACAAAGAACGACGAGACAGGTTTTTTTTTACCCGACCCTTATTTAGAGAAACCAAAAACTAAAAGAAAAGAGAATGTGACCGAGCCCTGGTATCTGAGCTGCCTACATATCCTTGCTATAAAAAAATCAGACCACAAGTAGTTTAGAAGTGAATGAGGTGATGGAGTGTACCGAGGTGGAGAGCCGAGTGAAGTTCCGTTCCTCGGTCTCGTTATTACATCAAAATCAAAATTAAAAAGACTAACTAAGCCTACCAGCTACGAGTTACAAGGTTCCTATCTATGAGTCTTCTGAAGCTTGATCTTGAGTCTTGGTTGGTTCTTCATGCGGACTCTGATCTGAATCTTGACGCTTGTTAGCTGCAGGTGCTGGTTCATTCCTTTTTCAACTTCTCGGATCAAGGCGGGACATGCAAAGCTTGTGACTTCAATCACGTCTTGAGCATTCCACAGCTTTTCTCTGCTTCTGCACTTTGAGTTCAGTTCTTTTTCTTTTCTTCTTTTTTTCTTTTATTTTGGATTGAGACTACTTCTTTTGGTCGTCTCGAACCCTGTGTCTCGAGATAAAACCTGCTCAGACACCAAAACAAACAAACGAACGAAATTTTTCTGCCCCAGTGTTCACTAGGAAAATTTCGTGAGTTATTGTAATAAAATTCTAAACTACTTCTTTATATAAAGCAATAAAAGTCAGGATTGTGTATCCTTGAGAAAAAGAGATTAGGGAGTGGAGACCCTATGTTGGAAAAGATTACCAGGTTATGCTGGCATCAGCTAGGGAGTGCAGCCCTATGTTGGAAAAGATTACCAGGTTATGCTGGCATCAGCTAGGGAGTGGGACCCTATGTTGGAAAAGTGAGACTACTGAATTGTGTACCTATGCTAAAATGAACCAAGAAGGATTTTTTTTTCTCTCTCTCTTTTTTTAAAAAAATCATCAATTTTTTTTTGAGAAAATCATTCTTTAAAACTATTTTTTTAATCGAGACATCCACTTTTTTTTTTAAATTTTCTAGGAGAAAATTCATCAGACTAGGCTTTTATATCGTAGGAGAAAGTTCATCAGACTAAGACATCTATCCTAGGAGAAGGTTCATCAGACTAGGTTTTCTATCTTAGGAGAAAGATTCATCACACTAAGACTTCTTGTCCTAGGAGAAAATTCATCAGACTAGGGCTCTTATCGTAGGAGTAAAATTCATCAGACTAAGATTATTATCCTAGGAGAAAATTCATCAGACTAGGTCTTCTATCTTAGGAGAAAGATTCATCGGACTAAGATTTCGATCCTAGGAGAAAATTCATCAGACTAGGTCTTCTATCTTAGGAGAAAAATTCATCAGACTAAGATTTCTATCCTAGGAGAAAGTTCATCAGACTAGGTTTTCTAATTTATTATCTTAGGATCCGACTAAGATTTTGATCCTAGGAGAAAGATTCATCAGACTAGGTTTTCTTATCTTAGGAGAAAAGTTCATCAGACTAAGATTTCTATCCTAGGAGAAAGTTCATCAGATTAGGGCTTCTATCTTTGGAGAAAAATTCATCAGATTAAGATTTTGATCCTAGGAGAAAATTCATCAGACTAGGTCCCCTTTTTTTTTATCTTAGGAGAAAGATTCATCAGACTAAGATTTCTATCCTAGGAGAAAGTTGATCAGATTAAGATTTTGATCCTAAAAGAAATGATACCACGTGGTCACGACCCATAATCCACTAAGGATCGTGATGGCGCCGGACACCATTGTCAGGCAAGCCAATACTAAATAACTAGAAATTTCTCGTTTTAGATATTTCTGAATTCACTTCTTTTATACGTTTAAACAATAAAGAATAAATTCCACTGAATAAATAATGATATCTTTAACAACTTCAAATTACTGACTACTCCCATAGACATCCCAGAACCCGGTGTCACAAGTGCACGAGCAATTACTAAGGAATCGAATAAAGTACAATAACTGTCCGGAATACAAATTGGACAGAAAATAAATACAATACGCTGAAAGAGACTATACTGGCTGCGAGTCGCCTCGAGAAATACAGCTCACCTAGTCCCCGCATCATCCATGCTGCTACGCCCAGTAGGCCACTAGGAATACATGTGCCTGTACAACAAAAATGCACAGCAAGTGTAGCATGAGTACAAAAACAACATCTACCCAGTAAGTATCCCGTCTAATCTCGAAGAAGTAGAGACGAGAGGTCGACTTCGACACTTACTAGTGGTCCAATAATGATACGTCCATGTCACGACCCAAATCGAAGGGCCGCGACGGGCACCCGGTGCCTTACTCAACCGAGTACCAATGTAACATATCTTTCTTATCATACTATCATGGGTAAATGAGCTAGAAAACCCTTCATGAGATAACAAGAATAAAACATAAGAGAATACTTAACGTATGATGACCCAACATGATATACAAACTTATACATGTGACATACGGGCCTATAAGGCCGACATGACCATTTGTAAACTCAAAACATAGGCCGACAAGGCCATACAAGTATCCATACACCTGACATCTGTCTGCAAGCCTCTAAGAGTACATAAAATCATAAAGGTCGGGACAGGGCCCCGTTATACCAATCAATACATATCCAAAGCATACTGACCAAATAGGCAACTCCGGAGCAAGTGGAGTACACCAACACCTTCGCTGAGCTGATAGCCTACTAGGAGGAATGTCAACCTATCTATCGGGACCTGCGGGCATGAAACACAGCGTCCCCAGGCAAACGGGACGTCAGTACGAATAAAGTACTGAGTATGTAAGGCAGGAAAGCATAAATAAGAACAGTAATGTAAAGAGAGATAGAGGAGATCCAACTTGGAACATCTGAGTGCCTCTGGGGGCTACTGACATAAAATGCATAATATATATATATACATAAACTTTTAAAAACATTCGCCTCTGTGGGCATCATCATCATCATCATATCGTACCCAGCCTCAAAGAGGACTCGGTAAAAACATACCCGGCCATCATAAGGCTCGGTATAATCGTACCCGGCCACGTGGAGCTCGGTAAACCCAACTGATCAGTGGTTGCACAATAGGTGTCATACCCGGCCGACTATAGCGCGGTTCGGTAGAGTAAAATAGATACATATATATAATGCATGCTCGACTTATGGAATCAAGTTCCAAACCTTTTGGAGTGACTTAAGAACATTATGGACATCCCTACCATCAATATGAACCTTAGTAGGATTTAAGGATCATACCACTTGTTTAGAATAACTTTATAAGGAAAGAACAACATGGACAACCTTAGTTTCTAGGAGTAGATCCGTTATGAATTAGCGTACCGTTTATGTTCATGTCACTTTAGATCATGCCAAAAGAAAGAAGTAAGAGCCTTAACATACCTTGTATATACTGCCCCAATCTCAAGCTATGCAATTTTCATGATTCCTTAGTCTACAATAAGAGAAATGATACTGTAGTTATCATTCAAACGTCATAACTATTATGTATCGACCACAACCTATTTTACGATGAAACGGACAGCACCTCCCCTATATATATGACTTCACACAATTCCAAACAATCACCAAACAGCCCAAACAACATCAATAATAATCATATTGAGCCTCCCAAAATAGTCCACGCACAACCTAATCACTTCATACATACGACGACCACCATAGTCGTGTCAAACGACCCGAAAATATTACGAAGAACTACCAGCCCACAACCCTACATCTATATGGTGTTTTTCCACATCCTTCCACCTCCAAAATACCACAAAACAGTAGTAAAACACGCAGCCCAACAGCAACACAAAACAGTCCGCTACAAGTGAATAACTCGAACTCACGGCTTCCGATCACCGTCCCGTGAGTTCTTTCATGTATAGAACGAATTACCATGAATTCACAGCAGAATAAATGTATGAAACAGAGCAGTAAACTCACCTTACTTGTTGGATAACTCAGCCCTTCCCTTGGTTCTTCAAACTCTAGGTTTTACCCCCAATTAGAACTTGAAAGAGAGGGAAAATCGATTAGGGTTTGTGGATAATTTTTGGGAGGAAGTTTGCAGGGGTTTAGGTCTGGTTATTTGTGATATATAATGAGGGTTATATTGCAGGAGATAACCCTTTAAATGGGCTCTTTGGCCGACCCGAAATTTCCTATTTTTGGGCTATCATTTAACCAAGTAGGTGACACACCTACTTGTCACCTAGCAGCTTGTGCAGTCTCGCAAAAATGGCTATATCTCTCTACTTCGATGTCGTATCGATGAAAGATTTAATGCGTTAGAAACTAGACTCATAGTTCTTTAATTTGATAGGTAGATCATCCCCTAATTCTAAGTATATTGGGAGAAAAACTCAGTTACATTTGGACTAATTTTCAGCACATTTATGAATGGAACTTGTGATGACCTTTTTCCAACTTTTGTTCCACGACTCTCTTGACTTCAAAACATAACACCAATTATCGTACGACTAAAACAACTCATAATATAATCTCTTTATAATGTTAATAACCCTAGTATCACCCCAAAAGTACATGGTAAAATATTCCAACTTGTCGACTTTTGACGAAACTTATTTTCTTCAATTCGTTTAGCGACTAAGCTTTCCAACCCTTTTGGTACTTGTTATACATGATCTTAAATATTTGTAACCTCCAAGGTAACATGATTAACTTACTTTATTTTTCTTCCAAATATAATCTCATTTTCGAGCTTACATCAATGACTTACGACGTACTCTCACTTATGAAAACTTGGGGTGTAACAGTCCATAATATAACAAATCGAGGATTTTTATAATAGGATTGTAATTCAATAGAATGAAGCAAGTAAACAATTCTTTCTTTTATAGGAAATTACTAAATTCCTTTTCATCATTTCTACATTTATTCTCAAGTCAAGGAGAGCAAATATCAACATCTATAAATCCCAAGGCAAGCAATACAAGCATGCGCAAATCATGTCGAGGTCGTACGGCCCGGTCCAACAATATTTAATCTGTGCACTGCCAGAGGGTCGAATGACGCGAACTATAGATGCATCTATTACCCCGCTCGCGAATACATGCGATGTGGTCAAATATAAATAAATACAACAATCAGTCAATCAAGAATTCATCAAGGAACAATTATCCAAAGAAAAGCAAATTTTCCTTTTTAACAATTCAAGAAAATGAAGTTTAATCTTTTAGAAATTGATTTACTAATTCGATGAGATTTAAGAAATTCAAACCGTCAATAAGATTACCATTATTCCAAGTATAGCATGCTTTTGGGTCCTAGACTACCCGGACTTAAACATAATAGTAGCTACGCACGGACTCTCATCACCTCGTGCGTACGTAGCCCCCACAAATAGGAGCACAAATCCAATTAATTCACTTATGGGGACAATTCCCTCTTACAAGGTTAGAAAGGAGACTCACCTCGCTCCGAACATCCATAACCGGCATTCCACGCCCTTCCGAAGACTCAAATCGATGCTAAATGCTCCAAAACTAGCCAATAATTATGCAAATCCATTAATATATGTTCAATTACTCACTGCAATCCAATTTTTAACAATTCCTAACCCCGATCGAAAAGTTGACAAAATTTCCCTCGGGCCCACGTGCCCGGATCAAAAAAATTTCGAAGATAAAGTTTACCCATAATCTCACGAACCCAATATATAATTTGCTCTCAATTTTATGCTCAAAATCGTGGTCAAAATTCAAGAATATCAAATTTCTAGGTCTTCCTCAAAATCCCTAAATTTCTACAAATTTCCTTGTCTAAATCCATATATAAACCTTGTATTTACTCAAAACTAGTAGAAATCACTTACCTCATGCTTGGTGATGAAAATGGCACTCCAAAGTTGCTCCAAAATCGGCATCCATGAAAGATTTGAGATAAAAATGAGCCAAAACCCGTTTTAAAACACTTCACTGCCCAGGAGACCCTTCTATGCGATTGCAAACAATGCTCCGCGATCGCATAAGCCAATCCCAGGGCCTCCAAATTTGCACAACGCGATCGCAAACGCACCCCTGCGATCGCATAAGCCAAAACCAATAGCCTCCAATTTCTTCCTTTACGCGATCGCACATACACCCCTGCGATCGCATAAGCCAATACCAGCTGCCTCCAAATCTTGCACTATGCGATCGCAGACCCACTCATGCGGTCGCATAGAGTAAAAACCTGCTGCACTCACACCAGAAAACCAGCAATCCTCACAAGGCAAGAATCGACCCGTTGAGCATCCGAAACACGCCCGAGGCCCCCAGGACCTCAACCAAACCTACCAACCAGTCCTAATAACTCATCCGAACTTAGACGCGCCTTGAAATCACCTCAAACAACATCGAAATCACGAATCGCAACCCGATTCAGACTTAATGAACTTAGAACTTCAATCTTATGCCGAAACCTATCAAATCACGTCCGGTTGACCTCAAATTTTGCACACAAGTCATATTTGACATTACAAACCTACTCCAACTTCCGGAATCGGAATCCGGCCCCGATATCAAAAATTCCACTCCCGGTTAAAATTCTCAAAAACCTTCAATTTTCTATCTTTAGCCAAATGACTGCAAAATGACCTACTGACCTCCGAATTCACTTCTGATCGCGATCCCAACACAAGAATCACCATACGGAGCTATTCCAGACTCAGAATCCCAAACGGACATTAATAACACTAAAATGCACTTCAGCCCATACTTATAAAATTCTTCCAAAAATGCTAACTTCCACAATAGGTGCTGAAACGTTCCCGGGTCTTCCAAAACCCGATCCATACATAAGCCCAAGTCCGAAATCATCATACGAACTTGCTGGAACCTTCGAATCCCGATTCCAAGGTCGTTTACTCAAAAATCTAATCTTAGTTAATTCTTTCAACTTAAAGCTTCCGAAATGAGAATTCTCTTTCCAAATCAACCCCAAACTTCCCGAAATTCAATTCCGACCATGCGTACAAGTCATAATACCTAAAGTGAAGCTGCTCATGGCCTCAAACTGCTGAACGACATGCTAGAGCTCAAAATGACCGGTCGGGTCATTACAATTAGACTAGGTCTTCTATCTTAGGAGAAAGATTCATCCGACTAAGATTTTGATCCTATGAGAAAGATTCATCAGACTAGGTTTTCTTATCTTAGGAGAAAAGTTCATCAGACTAAGATTTCTATCCTAGGAGAAAGTTCATCAGACTAGGGCTTCTATCTTATGAGAAAAATTCATCAGACTATGAGTTTGATCCTAGGAGAAAATTCATCAAACTAGGTCCCTTTTTTTGTTATCTTAGGAGAAAGATTCATCAGACTAAGATTTCTACCCTAGGAGAAAGTTCATCAGACTAGGTTTCTATCTTAGGAGAAAAATTCATCAGACTAAGATTTTGATCCTAGGAGAAAGTTCATCAGACGAGGTCTCTTTTTTTTTTTGGTATCTNGTACGTCTCCTGTGAGAAAAACTAAGGACATTTGACTATCAAGTTCATCAGACTAGGTCTTCTATCTTAGGAGAAAGATTCATCAGAGTAAGATTTCGATCCTACGAGAAAGTTCATCAGACTAGGTTTTCTATTTTAGGAGAAAAATTCATCAGACTAAGATTTTGATCCCAGGAGAAAGTTCATTAGACTAGGTCTCTTTTTTTTTGTATCTTAGGAGAAAGATTCATCAGACTAAGATTTCTATATTAGGAGAAAGTTCATCAGACTAGGTCTTCTATCTTAGGAGAAAAATTCATCAGACTAAGATTTCGATCCTAGGAGAAAGTTCATCAGACTAGAATTTATATTGGGAGGAAAATCCATCAGACTAGGACTTTTTATCCTAGGAGGAAAAATGTGAAAATCAATGGCAAGATTTTATGCACAATAGCAAGACAAATAAAGGCAAAGATTTGAGAAACTTACCTTTGTCGGCTCTTCTCTTTTTTTTTCTTCTCTTTTTTTTTGTTTTTTTTCTTCTTCTTTTTTTTTTCTCTTTTTTTTGAGCCACTTTCCTTGCATGCTTTGTTCCTATTTCACACAAAGAAAAATTTGTTAGTTTTGAAAATGGTGGTCGGTTTGTTGCCTTGAGTCTTGAGCAGCTTGGCTTTTGCTCGACCAGCCTGAGTCGGTCTCAAGAGACTTTTGTTCTGCACCACCTCTGATTGTTTTACACCCAGTACCATTTGTATTTGCAGCTCAAACAACCTTATCCCAACTGGAGATCTTTTCTTAGGTGACCTTTTCTAATATCTTGAATGACTTCCTACTTTTGAGCAATTTGTCTGTCAAAGAGAATCACCAGTTATCTTTGTTTGCGCCAAGTAGGATGGCAAGAGTCTTTTGGGGGAGCCTTTGCTTGAATCCTCAAGGCACGTTGACAGTAACAACCGAGTGTGCTGGCCAAATTTACTTTGTGCAACTGAAAAGCTGGTAGTAGATTTTGAAATCTTTTCTTGCTTGTTTTGAGAAGGACCGACTCAGAGTGAAGGATATAATGATGCCAAGAAACAGTATTAACAAGAAATGCCCCTGTCGGGAAGGACAGAAGGAAGAGTTTTTTTTTCCAATAACTAGCCTTAATGATCATGACATGCATTTTGGACTCAACGACCTGATCTATCAAACTAATCCAATCTTCCCTTTTGCCATTCTTATGACCTTTGAAGTCGGACTTGTTCGTGCCGACCCTTTGCATCACTACATGACTCACTTTCGACTAGTGGTTCCCCGAGGAGTTTTCACCAACAAGTCTTTCTCATTTATTCATCTCTGCTTACTGCGCCTTACAGTGCCCGTGAGGGTTTTCACTTGTAAGACTCTCTCATTTTCTTTTATTTTACTTTTTCTTTTGCCTTCTTGTGCGAGCATCTTGACAGTGTTCTATGTCGCGTGACAACCATTGCTCATTGCATGCTTCTCTTGGAATTCTTGAAGGTATATCGGGAGGTCTTTATTTGGAAGGATTTTGGATAGGGTTGGAAAGAAAGGACGTCATGAAGGCTCAAAATAGACTCAAAGTAAAGGGGGTTGTAGACTTACAACTCTTGGAATCGACTCTTTCAAAAGTATATAAAATCTCTGCCCCAGTTTCAACTATTGGGGATTTTTTGGGATTTTTTTTTCTTTTTTTTTTGAATTCTTATTTGGTTGGACCGAACCGTGAGGCTGCATATGTATCCTTTTTTTTAAGGAACCAGGTCAAATGTAGTTCAAACATCTAACCTAACTATAATTTTTCTTTCTGTTCCTCTGTCTTTTTTTTCCTTTCTTTTTTCTTTTTTTCTTTTTTTTTCTTTTTTCTTTTTTTTTTCTCTTTTCTTCTTTTTGTTTGCCCCAGCTTCTATCTTCTGAGGGCATGGACTTTCGACCATTCTTTTCTTCTTCATTTTTTTTCACTTGAACTTTCAAAAAGCTGCTCCAGTTTGTACTCTTGGGGCATGGACTTTTATTGTTATTTCATTTTTTTCATTTTTTTTACTTTTGACTCTAAACTTAATTCCAAAAGAGGGTGGTCAAAGAAAATAACACAGGCTCAAAGAGGTGACAAAGGGTATAAAGTGTTTGGGTAGCAGAAAAAGGGCCTCCCAACCTCGAGAACGCCAAACATTGTATCTTTTCGCTATCATAGCATTGACGAACATGTCTGTCTTCTTGGTGTGTCGTGGTCACAAGACACTTTCCATCCCTTAATGTCAAACTTTCCAACAAACTTTCAATCGATTAAACATCCTCAAGCCCGATCTTCACAATGATTTGAAAGTGAATTTTACTCGACCTTAATTCCGAAGTACTTCAACTCTTTATTCATCCTCAAAAGTGTTTTTTTTCTTTTCAGTTATCCAATTCCAGATTAAATCAGTTTCTAAGATCTGGCCAAATTTCCGCATACATGTCATGTCATTAGAACTAGCGAGAAAAAACTAGGAATAGAATGACACGAAAAGACAAACTGTATTTTATTGAATAAGGATGGAAGGGTTTGACAACAAGACAAACAACCTAAAATCCGAGTTACAACCCTAAAATAACCCGGATAATGAAAATAGCAACAGAACAGACAAACAAGACTCACACAAACAGAATGGAGGGATAGAAGGGTTTGACTCAATAGAACAAATAAAATCTGGATCACAACCCTGAAATAACCCAGATAACAGAAAAAACATCAAACAAGCTACCAAGATTTCTTTCCTAGTGAGGAGAGAATGACTTTTTCAATTGCTAAGCTTGACATTTAGCCACAAATTTGCTCATCAGAATCACCATGGCCTTCTCCAATTTCAGTCGGCAAGTTCCCGAGAGGATTCTCGTACTCCATGTCACCACGCATCATCCCCACAAAGTGTGCATCATCATGTCCAGGTAAAGGATTCTGCGTGACATTTGGGTGTCACTGTCTTGGATCACAATCAGTTTTTCCTGGATCATCCTTTCTATTTCTCTTTTCAAATCCCGACAACTTTCAACATTGTGCCCTTGGGCATTGGAATGGTATTCACACCTTTTAGAAGGGTCAAAGCTTATTGCATGTGGGTCCACATGATTTGGAGGAATGGGTGCAATCATGTCATAATGCTTTAATTTCTCAAACAGGCTTGCATAGGACTCTCCTATTGGTGTAAAATTATCTTTCAACCTTTGTTTCCCTTTATACCCCTGGATTGGATGTGGGTTATAGGGCACTTGGAAATTTTGTGGAGGGTGGAGGAAATTTTGCGGTGCTCGTGCTCGTATTCTGGGGTGTTTTGGTGGCTGACCAACATACTGAGGTGGAGCAACAGAGTATTGTGTGTTCTGAGGTGGATAATAGTGCTTAGGGGAGTCATGGGAAACCTGATGAGGCTGCTCATACCTTCGAGGTGTTCTCCTGGGAACTCTTCTCGACCCTGATGCCATCATGATTTCTTCGTCCTTCTCATTCGTGTCACTAAAATTATCAAATTCAATCTGGACAGCATGTGTTACGGCTTTGAGAACTGCTTGACTTATAATTCTGCCTGTCTTAAGACCATTCTCAATTATTTCCCCCATTTTGATTGCTTCCGAGAAGGATTTACCCACTGCGGACATCATGTTTTGAAAATAATCTGGCTCTTGCGCCTGAAGAAAGATAGTGATTAGCTCGTGGTCATCCATGGGTGGCTTAACTCTAGCCGCTTGCTCTCTCCAATTAATAGCATATTCCCTGAAACTTTCAGTTGGTTTCTTCTTCAGGTTTGACAGGGAATTACGGTCTGGGTCGATGTCGATGTTGTATTGAAACAGTTTGACAAAGGCCTGTGCCATGTCATCCCAGACATACCAGCGAGATGTGTCTTGATGCATAAATCATTCGGATGCTACTCCTGTAAGGCTTTCCCCAAAATAAGCTATTAACAATTCTTCATTTCTTCCCGCACCTCTTAGTTGATTGCAATACCTTTTCAGGTGGGCTATGGGGTCTCCATGTCCATCGTACTTTTCAAATTTGAGAGTCTTGAAACCAGGCGGCAAGTGGACATCGGGGAACATACATAGATCCTTGAAGGCAATACTCTTCTGACCTGCCAACCCTTGCATGTTTTTCAACCGTCATTCTAAACTTTTCACTCTTTGAGTCAATTCTTCCAGTGCCATCTTTCGGGCAGGCTTCTCAATCTTTGCAGGAAAATGAAATAGGTACGAGTGGTACTCAGGAGAGTGGTACTGCTTTTGCCGGGTAGCAAATTGTGACTCATGACAAGGCTGTCCTTGGCCATTGGCCTATGCATGGCACATTTTGGTCATTTGCTGTTTTAGTATTCTATTTTCCTCAACCACAGTAGACTCTTGTTGAACCCTCTGACCCTGAGTCTCTTGAGCACCTGTAACAGCTTCGATGTTAGTTATCATTTTTCCTTGGATCTTGTGTTGGCCGCTTACCACAAACCAACCACCTCAAACTTTCTTCACAATTCAAAACAAAACACACGTTAGAATGGACTCAGTCAGTCCTTATTATTATCAACATCTATATTTTTTTTCATTTTTTCAGTTTTTTTAATGGTTGATCGAACCTTATGTGGGTTGCCTACGTATCATGTGGAAACATGAATCAGATCTTGCGTAGTTCGGAAAAATTAGAAATAAAGGAAATAAACTAAATCTTGTTTTTTGGATTTTGAATTTTTCTCTTTTTTTGTCCGAAAGAAAAACTTATAAAGAAGAAAGAAAATGTTTTTTTTTATTACTATTTTTTATTTTGGAATTTCGAAAGAAAAAACTTCTAATGAAGAAAGAAAATATTTTTGGATTTTTGGACTTTTATTTTTGAATTTATGAAAGAAATACTTCTAAAGTAAAGAGAAAATATTTTTGAATCTTGAATTTTCTTTTGAATTTTTGAAAGAAGAATGAAAATATTTTTGGATTTTGAGAAAGAATAAAAGAAAAATATTTTTGTATTTTTAAAAATTTAGGGTCTAAAAGAAAGACTTTCTAAAGAAGGAAGTAAAGGAAAATATTTTTGGATTTTTTGAAAATGGTGGGCCGGAACCGATGAGGTTTGCCTACGTATCTCACATCCGGTGAGAATCAGACGCGTAGTTCGGCCAGTTTTGACGCAACAGGAAAATACGACTTATTTTGAAATAACTTTTCTTTTTCTACTTTTCTCTTCTTCTTTTTTTCAAAATTTCGGCAGAGTTTCGAGATTTTTGAATACCAGGATTTTCAGAACCGGGTGTTTTTCTATCCCACCTCACTCTTCTTTTTCTTGATTTTCTTTTCCATTTTTTTTTCATTTTCTTTCCCTATTCTAGAAGCCGGTCAACATGCAATCCGAAGCAAATAAATGCGCAAGTAGCACGTAAGATGCATCAGGATGGTCTATTTAATTTGGGTACACCTGTCCTAGACGGACCCAACCCCTGTGTTGAGTCCCCAAAGTCAAATGTACGTGATGCAAACAAGCATTCCTACTAGGGATCCGGCATGAGGCTATGTTCTTCTAGGTTTAAAAACCTTGGTGTATTGTTCTAGACCTAGCTTACCCGAGCGGACAGCTCGAGCCGAGGGGGGCAGCGTACCGGGAATACAGAAGCTTCACCGGCTTTGCAACTAGTCCGAACCTCGTTCTAAAATTAAGATATGAATCTAACAAAAAAAAAAAGTCACGCGAAGTGCACACTTCCCAGATGATTTAGAAGACTCAGAGAGAAGAACGTTTCGTAATAATTTATATACAGTCCAAACAATATCAAAGCGGTAAAACACGACATTTAGCACATTAGGCTTAAACATGTAAAAATCAGATAATAAATAAAAACCAACTATAACAGTTATTCTAAGCTCAAATTCTGAACCCTGAACCAGAAGTTCTGGGTTCTTATCCCCAGCAGAGTCGCCAGAGCTGTCACACCTCCTTTTTACTACCCGCAGGGGTATATAAGGGAGTTTTTCCAATTTAAGTGACATTATTCGAAATGGGATTATTTTATTTATTTCTCAGAGTCGCCACTTGGATATTTATTATGGTGTCCCAAGTCACCGGTTTATTTTAAATCCCAAATCGAGGAAATTTCGACTTTATTTAAAAGTCTACGAAACCAGAAATTCTAGATAAGGAATTCTGTTAACCCGGGAGAAGGTGTTAGGCATTCCCAGGTTCCGTGGTTCGAGCACGGTCGCTTAAACTATTAATAATTGGCCTATTATCTGATTTACTACATGTTTTAAACCTATTGTGCATTTTCAGCTTTATAATCGCTTTTTAATTATTTTTACTGCTTTTAGGATTTATGAAATTATTTCTTGAACAAGTTACGATTGTCGTACACTTGACGTTTGGAACACACCGCAAACCACGCTACATGAAATGCACCCGCGATTCGCAACATATTTATTTTAATTATTGGTCGAAGTTATGGTTGGGTCACATGAAATGCACACCCGAATTGGGGATTACGTATCGTGACCATGCCACGGGAACCGTACCCATAGTCACGATGAGTTATTATTAATCGCGCCTAAAGCAATTAGCGTATTTGAATTATTTTCCTAATCTTTGAGATTATTGTGATGCCAAATTTATGAACAAGATATTATTGGGGAGCAAATAGGCTAGCTAACATGATCTATTACTTGGCCATATTCCTTATGGTTCAAAACCCACCTTATGGCCCATTCTTATTCCTTGCCAAGAAAGAAACAACTCCAAATTTCCCATATACCCAATTAAAAGCATTTATTCAATAGCCAAGACTACATACATCACAATCGGAAAAAAAAATAGTCAAAACAATTTAAATGAAAACTAAGATATGATACTCAAACAAGTATAGCCTGTTTGGCCAAGCTTCTTTTTGGCCAAAAGTGCTTTTTTTTTTTTTTTGCCAAAAGCACTTTTGGCCAAAAATTGAGGTGTTTGGTCAAGCTTTTGGAAGGAAAAAAAGTGCTTTTGAGGAGAAGCAGAAGCAGTTTTGGAGAAGCAGAAAAAAGTACCTTATCTCCAAAAGCACTTTTGAGAAAAATACACTTAGAAGCAGTTTTTTAAAGCTTGACCAAACACTAATTGCTGCTCAGAAGTGCTTTTCAAACTAATTATCCAAACACAAACTGCTTGTCACTAAAAGTACTTTTGAGAAAAGCACTTTTGAAAAAAAGCACTTCTCAAAATAAGCTGATTTTTGCAGCTTGGCCAAACGGGCTAGCAGAATCACAAATCAACCAACACACGTACCAAGCTATTGCAAATCAATAGGGCTAAACAAGGTAACAATCCTCGGACCGAAACACCAAAATTTAAAACGGAACCTCGAATCGACACCGGAAAATTTGAAACCGGACGGAACTCAACCAAGCTCGGATTCAAACACTTCTCAAATTAACCGAGCTTCATTACAGCCTCCTCTCAGAACTCATAATAGCAAGATGCTTGAATCCTTATTAAAATTCTCCAAGCCTACGTGGAAGCCACCATAATCAAACTTTCCTTTCCTTGTTCAAAAAATACAAACTGACTTTGTCCATTTCTCTGTTTCAATCTATATATAAACCCCATCTTCCAAGATTGATGAAATCTTTTGATCCAAATCCTTGTTTCGCCTCAACATTGAATTAATCTGCGCTCCAGCATTGTTTTTTGCCAAGTTTCGATTTTCTCTATCTAAATTGCTGTGAATTTCGTGCTGTCTATTTTTGTTTGCTGCGTTCTTTTCTTAGCTAGGTCCTAGCGTTAGGTCTTGGTCTTGTTGTTTTTGGTTTTTTTTGGGTGAATGAGCAGCCGCCAATCTGTCCTCCTCTTTTGTGTAGGTCTAGGTCTAGGAATTGAAAGCTTAGGATCGGGTTTCTATAATTGAGTATTTTCTATGGAGGTGGGAAGGATGATGGCCATTGGGTTAAAAGGAAATAGATGTCTAGGATTAAATCTTGCACTTAAGTGGGCTAATGTGTTGGGAAGAATGAGCTAAGGGTAATTGGGTTAGACCATGTCTTTTGGGTTTGAACTTAGGCTAAAAAGACCAAATAATACAATGTATCTATAAAAATATAAAAATCACTCCAAATTAAAATAGACTAATATAAAACTAAATACTACGAGTGAAACTAATTTTTTTTTTGTATTTTCAAATGTTATAATACTATAAATATAAATATACTAATTGACTTTAACCTAAAGATGAAAAATATTTTTTTGTAATGTTTTTATTTTTTTGTGATAACAATAAAGTAAAAGAGTCAACACTATTTAGAATAGCGATACTAAACCTAAATTAAATATTTACGCTAAAATGTGTAAAATCTTGGGGAGGGTCAAAAATTACATGTCTACACTTGTCGCTAGGCCTACCTCGGGCACAATGAGGTTCCCTAAATTAGGACGCGAATTTAAATTCCCTCATACGTGTTTAAATACTACAAATGCTTCTCAGAATCCTTACTGACTTGTTTACCTTTTGCCTTTTTTTTTGATTTTGATTATTCCCATCCCCTAAGGTTGGTTCGCACATACTAGCATCGTCAGCATATCACACCAGATCCAGAGGCCCTCCACCTCCTCCTCCTCCAAGTAATCCAAAAAGCAAGGGAAAGGCTAAGTTGGATGATATGAGTGGTATCTAGAAAGAAAATGTTGTGCACGTAGAAAATGTTGAAACTTCAGACGGTCGGAGTACTCCTGCCCAGAATGATTTGGTCCTACTGTTGGAACAGAAAATACTGGAATTGCAAGGGGAACTTGAGCAGGTCCGTAACTTGGCAAATCTCCCCCTCACCCTAAACGTCCCAGACGTTAACCAACAAAATGCTCAAAATCCAGTACCTCCTTAGAACACACTAAACCAACGTCCACAAAATCCTGCCGCACCCCATCAATACGCAACACCTCCCCAAAATCCTAATCCTCCAACTATACCCACTCCTCCTCAGCATCAACATCTTCCTACTCAATACCCACAAACCACTTACCATACTCCTCAGAATATCCCACAACCTATCCATGATCCGCAACATTCAGCTAATGATCACCACTACACTCTAACCCCTGACACCCACCAGAACAATCCCATATACGTGGAAAACTTACCCCACTCTACTCAGCCAATCTCGTACACTCCAGAATCCGCCGAGAAAGACCTGCTCATTAAGAATATGGCAGAGGAGCTCAAAATCTCACAAGCCGAGTCCAGGGTGTTGAAGGAGGCAAATGAATTGAAGGTCTGAATTATGAGGATCTATGCATTCAGCCAGACGTGGAACTGCCGAAGGCTTACAAACCTCCAGTTCGAGATATTTGACGGAACGGGTGACCCGAAGGTACATTTGAGAACATACAGTGATAAGCTCGTGGGAGTTGGGAAAGATGAAAGAATTCGCATGAAGTTGTTCATGAGGAGTCTCACTAGAGACGCCCTATCTTGGTACATAAGTCAAAATCCCAAGAAATGGGTCAATTGGGTAAGCATGGCGTCGGACTTCATGGATCGATTCAGGTTTAACACAGAGAATGCACCGGATGTATTCTACATACAGAATCTCAAGAAGAAACCAACGGAGACTTTCCGCGAGTATGCTACTCGATGGAGGTCAGAAGCTGCAAAGGTCAGGCCGGCACTAGAGGAAGAGCAGATGAACAAATTCTTCGTCAGGGCCCAGGATCCACAATACTATGAAAGGTTAATGGTTATCGAAAATCACAAATTGTCCGACATAATCAAACTCGCGGAAAGGATTGAAGAAGGGATCAAGAGCAGGATGGTAACCAATTTTGAGGCATTGCAGGCTACGAACAAAGCATTACAGTTAGGGGGTATATCGAAGAAGAATGAAGTAGGGGCAGTGATGGTGGCCCAAGGTCCAAAATCTCCACTTATATACCAAACACCTCCACCCACGTACCAGCCTTCACCTCCTAGATATTCTCAACCCGCTACCATCTATCACACTTATAACAGCCAGCCAGCCTATCACCATTCACCTCCAACCCGTCAAAACTATCAGAAAGCCAAACCTAATTTCGATCGCAGGCCGCCCAAACAGTACACCCCTATTGCTGAGCCCATCGACCAGCTATATGAAAGATTGAAGGCTGCCGGATATGTCACCCCCATTCCCGCTGTCACCATGGAAAACTCCTCCTAGTGGGTCAACCCAAACAAAACATGTGCGTACCATTCCGGCATGAAGGGGCATACTATTGATGAATGCCTCACTCTGAAAGACAAGATTCAAACCCTGATTGATACCAAAGTCATACAAGCAAAGGAAGTCGCGCCAAATGTCCGCTGTAGACATGTGATTTTTGACCATCCCCAAGATTTTTTATATTTTAGCATGTAAATATTTAGTTTAGGCCTACTATCGCTATTTCAACTAATTTTGACTCCTTTACTTTATTTTGTCACAAAAAATAGGTTTGTTTTAATGGTTAGTTTTATTTTAATAGTTATTTCTACTTAAGTAGGGATAATTAATACTTTGGTAGTATTTTTATCTTTGTTTTTTATTTTATAGGCAAGAGTTGATGTAGGGTGGATAGATTCTTTGTTAATTAAGCCAATTTTAAGCAAATTTGGTTATAAAGGCCCAAGTTTTAAAGCCCATTACCTTAGCCTATCAGATTTTAAAACCTAAAATAATCCTAGACCTAGACCTATACATCCTAGACCCCTAAGAAGAAATCCGCCGTTTTCACCAAAATCAGACCCCACCCCCCTGTATTTCATCTTCTTCACCCCACCCCAGTCGACCCGACCTCACACCACCCCCCTTCACCAAACTCGTCGGAACCCAGCCGCAGAGAACACCGAACGACCCCCCCGTTCTTCATCTCCTTCAACTGTTACACCCATTGACACCCCCCCCGACATCGTCATCTTCATCTCACGACCCTAGAGAGCTAGCGACCCCTACTCTAAAATACATAGCAGCAGCAGCCAATCTCGATTCAGGAAGAAGACGCCTATAGCAGCGAACCCCTCTTCTTCACCTTATCTCCATCTCCTTCAAACCCAAAATAGCTACAGACCCATCTTCGGCTACTTCCAACATCGATCCGCTTCTGCTTCTTCCCATTCACAGCAGCTCGCCGGAACACGCACACATGCAGTCACGTACAAAAACAAAAACGGGACAGAAATTAAAAGAGGTCCATGGTTCTGAGAATCTTTGAAAAATCAAAAAACTAAAACAAATCAAAAAACGATATCTGTTCTTCATTTTTCTTACTCTCGATTTTGATTTTCTGAAAACCACGGATTTTGGGTGATGTCGTCTGAGGTCGTGGTTCGAGGTTGCTGGTTCGTGGTTCGTCGTGGTCGAATTTCAGTTCGTTGGTTTTATTGCCGATTTTCCATCGCTTAGCATTTCAAGCTGTCAAACAATCATATTTCAGATTTGTTCAAGGTCTATTTCTCCCTTTCTTCTACTATTTTGCCTTAGTTCCATGTTTCTGTTGTTTTGATCTTTTAATTAAGGTTTCATTGTTGTTTGTGATGCCTTAGTAGTGTTTGTGTATGTTTTTTTGTTCTGATGATATATGTTTGGGTGTTTCCTTCGTGAATTTGTATTCGGATGGATTTCAATGGTTGAAATGAATTCCTGTATATCCCTGTCATATTGCTTTCGTTGAAAATAAATGTCCCCTAGTTCAAAATCAAATTTTGACGAAGAAAGGTTAAGTTAACTTGATTATGTAATTTGATTTCCCTTCTCGTTGTTTTGAATATAGGGATTGGACATCCAGAATGAAAATCAAACTTACCATTTTACTTTGCCTACTCGTACCATTAGAGCATGTTTAGGCCTACCACACCCGGTTAGGCGAACCTTTAGGCGCGTTTTGAATTTGTTATCGTGATTATGTACATGTTCGCGTGACATGATTACGGTTTCTAAGATGAATCTCGTAGTCTTCTTTAGGCACGTAATTAAATCATCACAACTGCAGGTATGGTTCCCATGGCGTGGTTGTGACACTTAATCTCAAATTAGTTTTAAATATGAACATTCGTAGTTAAATGCTTTTCCTTTAATAAATTTGAGGTGCGCCATCCAGTCACCTAGTCTATGGCCCTCACATCGATATCTTAACTAGTGTAGAAAATGCCTTGAACTTTCGTAGTTTGCTTTAGGTGCGTTAGTTAAATAAATTATCATAGCTACGGGTACGGTTCCCGTGACATAGTTGTGATGCTTAATTTCTAAAATCCGGGGGTACATTTATGTGACCCGGCCACAATTTAATCTTGTTAATAAAATAAATATGTTGTGGGTCGTGGGTACGGTTCCCGTGACATGATTCGCAACGTGTAATCAAATAATTAGTTGTATAACAATTGGATTATTAAAAGTGGTTTAGAAGGAATAAAAAAGTCACATAGGTTCCAAAAAATATTTTAAAATCAGATAAATAGGCCAATAATAATAGTTGAGCGACCGTGCTAAAACCACGGAACTCGGGAATGCCTAACACCTTCTCCCGGGTTAACAGAATTTCTTACCCGGATTTCTGTGTTTTGCGGACCATAAATAAGAGTCAAACTTTCCTCAATTCGGGATTTTAAATCGGTGACTTGGGACACCATAAATTATCCCAAGTGGAGACTCTGAATTTTAAATAAAATAATACCCTTTCGATTATCACTTAAATTGAAAAAAACACCCTTATATACCCCTTCCGGGGGTAGAAAAAGGAGGTGTGACAGCTCTGACGACTCTGCTGGGGACAAGAACCCAGAATCTCTGGTTCAGGGTTCAAGAATTCGAGCTTAGAATAATTGTTATATTTGGCTTTTATTTATTATCAGATTTTTATTACATGTTTGGGTCTAATGTGCTAAATGTTGCTTTTTACTGCTTTGATATTATCTGAACTGTATTTAATCTGCTACGAAACCCCTCTCTTCTAATCTTCTGAGAAGTGCACGCTGGCGTGACTTCTTTCTGTTAGTGTCATACCCTAATTTAGAACGAGGTTCAGACAAGTTGTAAAGCCGGATGATCTTTTGGTTATCGGTACGCTGCCCCCCCCCTCCCGGCTCGAGTTGTCCGCTCGGGTAAGCCAGGTCTAGAACAATACACCCAGGTTTTAAACCTAGAATAACATAGCCTCATGCCAGATCCCTAGTAGGAACGTTTATTTGCATCACGTGCATCTGACTTTGGGGACTCAACGCAGGGGTTGGGTCCGTCTAGGACAGGTGTGCCCAAAAAATAAAAGACTATCCTGATGCATCCTATGTGCTACATGCCGCAATTTTCAAGGGTAAAAGGGGTCATTTGGCGGACCAATGAGGTTTGAGGATAAATGAGAAAGAAAGAGGGTGAAGTGTAAAAAATAAAGAAAGTAGGGCCCAACTATATTTTTCTTTCACATTTTTTCCCAAGAAAAAGACAAAAAAAATGAACGTGAAAAAATCCAAAAAAGATTTTGCATTTTCCTATCATTTTCCAAAAATCAAAAAAAAATCAAAAAAAAAAGGAAAAGAAAATCCAAAAAGAGTTTACATGTTTCAGCATTTTTCAAAAAAGGACAAAAAGTATATTTTCTCTAAATTAGTCATTTTTTTAATTCTCACCCGTATCCAATCTTCCTGAACTACGCATACCTGATTCTCATCTTTCGGGGCGTGATACGTAGGCAACCCACATAGGGTCCGGCCTTCCTAGTGAGTCTTAGGTTCTTGGCTTCGCGGGGTCATAGCCAAATCTTGCATTTTAGCCACTTTTAGCCACATAAGTTATTTTGCAAAAATAGGCTCAATCATGTCTTGCATGCATTAAATAGGGAGTGTTATTGTCTCACATAGTGTTCTAGGTCTTTAACTTTATTTGGTCTTAATTTTCTCATACAAGTGTGGGTCTATTTACCGGAGTTTGAGCATGGCAAACACCCCGGGACCATCCAATCAGAGTCGCTCATCCAGGAGTTGCTTAAGGAGATTTTTTATAATGTGTTGAGTCTGTTTTTCTTTTATGTCGTCTTTTACCTTCTAGTTTTGTACAGTAATGTCGAGTCTTTTGTTATTGTATTTTCCATTATGTATTTGAAAAAAAGATCTGTTATAAATCAAAAATCCAAAAAAACAAAGAGATTTTGCGTTTTCATATTTCTGTTAGATGTTTTCTTTAGAATACTAAAAAAAAAATCTTTTGTGGTTTTTCTTTAGGAAAGTAATATCTAGAACTCAAAATAAAAATTGCTTTTATATTTCCTTTAGTTTATTAAGACTAAAAATTCAAAAAAAAGAGAGAATTTTCTTTTAATACCTCTTTAAAAAGTTTTCTTTAAGATATAAATTCCAAAAATCCAAAAAGATTTTTTTTGAGGTCCTTCTTTGGGAAATTAATAAAAAAAATTAAAAACAAAAAAAATATTCCTTTTATTTTCATTGGAACTTTAGGACATTGTACATAGAAGAAAAAAAAAATACCTTATCTTTTGTGTATCTTTAGAATTTCTCCTTTAGGTAATCAAAAACTGAAATCAAAAAAATATTTTTTTTATGTTGTTCATTTCTCGTTTCGAAATCTTTCTTCAGGGATTGTATACGGCAAAATCGGAGGGTCCAATTCCCGTCATCGAGGCATTTCGGAAGATCACCTCGAAGCCTCGAGGCTGCAAAGATGCGCTCGAGTCTTCTTCCTCGGAGCTCATCGATACCTGGATTGGAAAGGATATCGGTCGAAGCTAGAGTAAAAGTGGGAGTTCCCAAGACGCGGCTAAGTCTGACAAGGCCTAGCCGGCCTACTCTGAACTCAGATCAGGGTGTCGCATCTAGCTGTCCCTTCTCCATATCTTTGCAAATAATCTATGTCAAATAAGTTTTTCCCCTTCTATATAAATGGGATCTTTACTATTTTGTAGAGGACGGATGTTGCTCCAACTACTCTACATGAAATATATGATAACTCTCTCTCTTTTCTCTCTAATACACTCTCTCGATATTGTTGCTCTATTTTATTATCTTCATACTTGTCCTTCATTTATTGCTTATCATTGGCCATAAAGAGCCTCCTTTGATATCATTACATCTGTTAGTCCTTCCCCGACTGCCCCTAATAGCTCGAGCCCGAGCTCGGGAATCGACCTCGAGGCCCTAAATCGACTAGCTCGAGGCCCCGAGCGGCTATCCATCGGTTCGATTACAACTCCATTTTAGCTTGCATCTTGTCCTTAAACTTCATATACATAGCATCAACTGCTCTACAACTAGCATAAAAATAGATCACCTATTTTTAGAGTCCCATCAACAAATTTAATTGTTATTACCATTTTTCCGGTAAACAGTTTGGCGCCCACCGTGGGGCTAAAAATAATAGTGATTATTTTCTTGCTAGTTTCGTTACACAACGCAAGTTATCTTTCACACTTTTTCTCCAAGATCTTCGATTTCAGGTCAAAATGTCTGGCTCAGTGAACAGAGTTGAGAACAACAACCTCGAAAACCACGGAGAAAACGGTGTGGTTGTTCCAATCGTCAGCGCGCCACCACAGAACCCCGATAACGCACCTGGACCGATTCCAGCAGAGTGGGTTCGCAAGACGTACAGCAGGTCGACGAAACCTCACACACCGACAGAAGCCCAAAAAACCCCAGCTCGGGAAGAACAGGAAGTTAGCCTTCATGTTATTTTTGAAATGTTGCAGGCACAACAGCTAGCTATCGCTCAGCTGCAAAGCCACCCAAAAACTCCCAGCACCGTAGCACCGGGAACAACTCCCTCGATCGAACAGGTACCGGAGAGATTGAGCAATAATGGTTTGATAGCCGACCCTGCTATCGTAAAAATGCCTGAGGATCTTACTAGGAGGATCGAGTCGGGCGAGAAAATGATAGCAGCCAATGACGAGAAGGTCGAAACTTACAACTCCAGGGTCGACCAAATCCCAGGCGCGCCCCTGGTCCTGAAAGGCGTAGACTCGACGAAGTTCGTGCAGCGGACGTTCCCGGAGGAAGCGACTCCGAAACCTATTCCAAAGAAGTTCAGAATTCCAGAACTCCTGAAATGCAATGGGACCTCAGACCCCAACGAGCACGTTACTGCCTACGCGTGCGCAGTGAAGGGAAACGACATAAAAGACGACGAGATCGAGTCCGTCTTGCTAAAGAAGTTCGGGGAAATGCTCTCAAAGGGGGCCATGATGTGGTACCATAATCTAGATCCCAACTCCATAGACTCATTTGCCATGCTGGCAGACTCCTTCAAAAAGGCGCACGCCGGTGCCATCAAAGTAGCAACGAGGAAGTCTGATGTATTCATGATCAGGCAAAGGGAGAACGAAATGCTGTGAGAATTCGTATCTCGCTTTCAAACGGAACGAATGGAACTACACCCGATCTTCGACGACTGGGCAGTACAGGCCTTCACTCGAGGCCTGAACGAGCGGAGTTCAGTGGCTTAAGGCAGCTAAAAGAAAATTTGATCGAGTATCCTGCCGTAACCTGGTCGGATGTCCACAACCGATACCAGTCAAAGATCAGGGTCGAGGATGTTCTATTAGGTGGCCCTTCGGGCTCAGTATACCCGAACAGGCTCTTAGCAAAGGAGTCGAAGCCAAAAAAAGAAAGGTATCAGCCATTCACCGAAGACAGGAGAAATGCCCCAAGATGCAACCCACCTCGCAACGACCGACTGGTCAACCGAGGGCAGAATCCTCGAGGGTTCATTAATAGAGCCGGATTCGACGGAAACACGGGGCCAACAGGGGCACCACGCCTATCAGAATATAACTTCAACGTTGATGTTTCAGACATCGTGTTCGCCATCGGCAAAATTAAGGATACCAGATGGCCCAGGCCTGTACAGTCGGATTGTAAGGCCCCGCGAAATTTTTACTAAAAAACCCGAGATCTCGTAGTGCCAAGTTAGGAATATGTGTTAGAAATTCGTAAAATTCAAGCTCGCCGCGGTTCGGACCCTTTGGATTGATCTGTGCATTGAAAAGTTAAGGAATAATGTTCTTCCAGACAAGTGCGTTTCTGCGGTCCACAATGCGATTGCATAATAGCTATGCGGACCGCATAGTCGCCGCAGAGTCAGACAGTTTGTTGGTTAATTTTGAGGTCAACTATGCGGCCAATTATGCGATCACATAATCAATATGCAGGCCGCATAGTCATCGCATAATTCCCTTGGCATTTTTGCGAGGGGCAGTTCTGCGGTGCATTATGCGACCGCAGAACAGGTATGCGGTCCGCATTCTTGTCGCATACCCGGGCAGTTTGTTCAGGTTGTAGGGACCATTTTTGCGGTCCCTTTTGCGGGCCGCATGTCCATTATGCGATCACAGATTGTGTCGGGGCTTCTATTTTCTAACTTTTAAAAGCCGACCCCATTCCATTAAAAACACCCCCTTAGACCCCTTTTATGCGATTTTCCTGCAATTAGAGTGAGAGAGGAAGTTCTAGAGAGAGAGGGTGATCCTCATCAAGTCCCCGTTTGATCCTTGCCTAAACCCTTGAAGATTATCAAGTAAAATCTGCTAGGCCCTCATCCTAAGAGGTAAGAACTGATGCCCTAATCTATAATTTCAAAATTTCTACTAAAATAAGTGATCACGGGTGGATTCGTGGGTATAGGAATTGATTATCTTACATGCATGAGTGTTAATGGGGTATGGGAAGATTGTGAGTTAAAAAGATGGCAATTGGGGTGTAAGGTAATGAAAATCTCTCACAAAGGGGTCCTAAAACCACAATGCACACCTAGTGCTTGACAATATACTCAAATGAGCTAGAATCTTAATCACGCCTCTAATTCTTGGCTCAATTTGTAATTCTCATAAAATAGATCGAAGTTTCTAGGAAATTCCGGAATTTATTGTAAGGATTTTAGGAAAGCTCCATTAAGGTATGTATGGCTAACCCTCTTCTTCTTAGTGTTGAATTCTTAGTGTCCAAATAGTTGGCGTGAGTTTCGATTTGATCATACTAGATGGATTGCATTAATGTGTTGGGTGACGGACTTCATTCCCAAAATTGTTCTATGTGTTTACTCTGAAATCATGATAGTTGAAAATGTGATTATGTTCTCCAAGTGTTCATTATTTTCTTATGTGTGCATGCCTTATATGATAGCCCCCTTACCGACATAGATGATGAAGCTATATGAACGAATAAATAATGGAAGACTTGAGTTGTAACAATGTATCCAAGTGCCAAGAAATAAACTAATAAAAAGATGTGTTGTACCATGTAATGGGAGAATGGAAAGAAATGGGAATTAAGGAATAATTGAAAGAGGTTATGTTCCAAGTGAGGTGGCTTAGCCGATCGGGCCGAGATCGGACGCTATGCTGTACACATGGTGGCATTTACATTGGATTTCTGATTATCATTGTAGGCTTGGATATGTCTCACTTGGGATGGCTTAGCCGGTCAGGCTGAGACCGGACTCCGTGTAAAATCACGGTGGCATTATATTATAAGTTATGGCACTTGGCACTAAAGAATATTAACCTAAAGGAATGGAAAGACTTAACTAGAACCATGTGAACCTTATTTGGTATTTCCCCTGTAATCCTGTGAAGTACTTGTTGATGTTATAACTGCCTTTTATTTGTCCACTGTTCATCCTATTAGGAATTGTGTTTGCCTTACATACTAGTACTATTCGACAGTACTAACGACCCTTTTGCCGGGGGCGCTACATCTTTGAATGGATGTAGGTGGTTCCGTTGCTGATAGTGCCGATCGCAGATAGTGATGCTCCCTTTCTCCTTTCATAGCTGTCTTGGTGAGCCCCCATTTCTCCCAGGGGGTTTGTAGTTCTTCTTTTGTGTAAATTTCCATATTTTGAGGTATAGCCGGGGCCTTGTTGTCGGCATTATCATTTTGGTCTTCTGTATCCTTAGAGGCTCCGTAGACGTTTATGTGGGTCATGGATGGTTGCTGGGGTTGTCATACGATCACATTGTATTTTAAAACTTTTCTCCACTATACTGTCAACTGTATGTACTTTTGGAATCTCAACTATGGCATGTTGCACTTAAGTAAGAATCTAACTAGCAATGTTTATGCATTTATTTAATAACTCTCCTCCCATGTTTAATAATTGATAATGCATTACTTCTTCGGATATAGAATGAGTCGGGCGAGAAAAGTTAGATAGGCTTGCTCGACCGGGTTCGCTCGGTCGCGCTCCCCGGGATTTGGGGGCGTGACAAACTTGGCATCAGAGCCTAAGGTTTTAAAAGTGTCCTAGGATGTCTCGGAGCCGTATCTAGTAGAGCCCTTTTTATCGTTGTGTTGTCGACCACATCTATAAGTAGGGGGTAACTTGGACATATAGGAATAATAACCTTCATTGTTGTTCTATATCATGCGTTAGAGTGGTATGTGAGATTGCTTTCCTCTAACTCGTGCATTGTTCTACCTTTCAGTAAATGGCACCTAAGAAGAAAGCGAGAATTGGCCAAGAAGCTAATGCCACCTCGGGAGTGGCTGATAGTCCCCTACTTGATATTGCGGGTGAGGACAATCACCCTGCTATCACTTTGCCTGGTTCTTTGACTCGAGAGAAGACTACCCCAGTTCCTACACCTACGGAGGGTACCACCATCCCTCCCGCCGATATGCCTGTTCCACCCCCAGCCCCAGTTTCTGGTTCCGGTATTTCTGATGGGGATCTTAGAGGAGCTATTCAGATGCTGACCCAGTTAGTGGCTTCCCAGGCACAGAGGTCAAATGCTGCAACCACCTCATTTAGCTTGCTAGGGGATTCTTCTGGTTCTAGGGTAAACAGGTTCCTTCAGTTAGACCCTCCAGTGTTCACAAGTACTGATCCCGGAGCAGACCCTCAGGATTTCATTGATGAGATGCATAAGACTCTCCGAGTTATGCGCGCTACTGAGACGGAGGGAGTGGAGTTGGATTCCTATTGTCTAAAAGGTGTGGCATATTCTTGGTTTGAGATGTGGGAGGATTCCCGTGAGGAGAGGAGCCCACCGGCAAGATGGAGTGAGTTTGCGGACGCCTTCATAGACCATTTCCTGCCTGCCGAGACAAAGGCAGCCTGTGCTGCGGAGTTTGAGACCCTTAAACAGGGTAGTAAGAGTGTGTGAGAGTATCATATGGAGTTTGTGTGCCTGTCAAAGTATGCTGTTCAGATGATGCCGACTATGGAGGCTAGGGTGCGTCGATTTGTGTAGGGTCTTGGCCCTTTGGTTATTAATGAAGCTTCCACAGCTACCCTAAATTCTGACATGAACTATGGAAGGATAGTAGCCTTTGCCCAAGATACCGAGGCTCGAAAGTTAAAGTACAGGATGGAATGAGAAGGTAATAACAGGGCTCGATCAGCGGGAAACCTTGGGGATTCATTCGGAGGTGGGAGGTCAGCTTTTCGGGGAGGATCATCAGGGCCATCCCAGTCTTATGCGCAGTCTTCAGCTAGTGCCCCACCATCAGGGCATGACCCGCAGCAGGGGAGTCGCTTTAGGCCTAGCCAGGGCAGCAGGGGGTCCCATCATCAAGGCCGATCAGGAGGAAGATCCCAGCGGCAGCAGAGGGCCCCATGCCCTAAATGTGGGAGGATACATTCGGGAGTCTGCTACTTGGACATGCCACTATGCTATGGATGCGGGATGAGAGGCCATATTTAGAGGGACTCTCGTGCGTCCCGCCAGGGGGCAGGCAGGGGTACAGCTCTGTCTTCTAGTCCTACAGCTGCTATATCTTCGGCGCACCCTCCAGCTCGAGGCTCTCCAGCACCCACTGGGCGAGGTGCAGCTAGGGGTGGTGCACAGGATTCGGGAGGACCCAGTCGGTTCTATGCTATGAGTGGTCGTTAGAGTGTAGAGGCCTCCCCATATGTTGTTACAGGTATATTGACTGTTCAATCTCATGACGTATATGCTCTTATTGATCCCGGGTCTTCTTTGTCCTATGTTACCCCTTATGTTGCTTCAAACTTCGGGATAGAACCGGAACAGCTTCATGAGCCGTTCTCCGTATCTACTCCGTTTGGCAAGTCTATTATGGCCGCACGGGTTTATAGGGATTGTATAGTCACGGTGCGTGGCCAGGATACCACGGTCGATCTTATTAAACTGGAAATGATCGATTTTGATGTAATAATGGGAATGGATTGGCTTTATTCATGCTTTGCCAAACTCGATTGCCAAACTAGGATCATGAGACTCGAGTTTCCTAACGAGCCAGCTATTGAGTGGGAAGGGACCAATGTTATGCCAAAAGGTAGGTTTATTTCTTACCTTAAGGCCACGGAGATGATCAGGAAGGGGTGCATTTATCATTTGGTCCGAGTTGCGGACACCGCTGCTGAGGTGCCCACCCTTGAATCTGTGCCAATTGTGAATGAATTCCCCGATGTGTTTCCGGACGAGCTCCCTGGGATTCCTCCAGACAGGGAGATCGATTTTGGGATTGATGTGGTGCCGGGCACCCAACCTATATCCATTCCACCTTATAGAATGGCACCGGCAGAATTAAAGGAGCTGAAGGAACAACTGAAGGATCTACTAGAGAAGGGTTTCATCCGACCGAGTGTGTCGCCTTGCAGCGCACCGGTTCTCTTTGTCAGAAATAAAGATGGGTCACTGCGAATGTGTATTGACTACCGGCAACTCAATAAAGTCACAATAAAAAATAAGTACCCATTGCCAAGAATAGATGACTTGTTTGATCAATTGCGGGTGCTACGTGTTTCTCAAAAATTGACTTGCGGTCCGGGTACCATCAATTTAAGATAAGAGAGCAGGATAATCCAAAAATAGAATTCAGGACTCGATATGGGCACTTTGAATTTCTGGTGATGTCATTTGGGCTCACAAATGTCCGGGCAGCTTTCATGGATCTTATGAATCGAGTCTTCAAGCCTTTTCTAGACTCCTTTGTGATAGTGTTCATTGACGATATTCTTGTGTATTCCCAAAGTCGGGAGGACCATGCTGATATCTCAGGGGAGCTCTACAGACTCTTCAGCAACATCAACTATATGCAAAATTTTCAAAATGTGAATTTTGGCTTGATTCTGTCACCTTCTTAGGTCATGTCGTCTCTAGGGAAGGAATTATGGTTGATCCCCAAAAGGTTGCATCGGTGAAGAATTGGCCTAGACCTACCACTCCAACAGAGATTCGCAGTTTCTTAGGTTTGGCTGGGTACTACAGAAGATTTGTGGAGGGGTTTTCTACTCTTGCCTCTCCATTGACTAAATTGACGCAGAAAGCAGTTAAGTTCCAGTGGTCCGATGCTTGTGAAAGAAGTTTCTAAGAATTGAAATCAAGATTGACTACAGCACCGGTATTAACCCTGCCAGAGGATGCAGAGGGATTTATGGTGTATTGCGATGCTTCCAGGATTGGGCTTGGGTGTGCGCTAATGCAACACGGTAAGGTTATAGCCTACGCTTCTAGGCAACTCAAGAACCATGAAAAGAACTATCCAACCCATGACTTAGAGCTTGCGGCACTGGTATTTGCACTAAAGATTTGGTGACATTATTTGTATGGGGTCCAAGTGGACGTATTTACGGACCACAAGAGTCTTCAATATATTTTCAAGCAAAAGGAGTTGAATCTGAGACAGAGGAGATGGCTCGAGTTTCTCAAGGACTATGACATTGATATTCTCTATCACCCCGGAAAGGCAAATGTTGTGGCGGATGCTCTTAGCCGAAAATCTATGAGGAGTTTGGCCCATTTGGAGGCATATCAAAGGCCCTTGGTCCGCGAGGTTCACCAGTTGGCTAGCTTGGGAGTTCGCCTTGTGGACTTTAATGAAGGAGGAGTGATTGTGCAGACTAGGGCTGAATCGTCGGTTGTGGCGGAGGTGAAGGAGAAGTAATTCAATGATCTATTGTTAGCACAACTGAAAGAGGGGATTCATAAACACAAGACCACAGCTTTTTGACGATCTTCGGGAAAGGATCATGGCAGAAGCTCACACTTCCAGGTATTCCGTGCACCCAGGTTCTACGAAAATGTATCATGATCTCAAGGAAGTTTATTGGTGGAACAACATGAAAAAGGATGTGGCGGACTTTGTGGCAAAATGCCCGAACTGTCAGCAAGTGAAGGCCGAACATCAAAGGCCCGGTGGATTGGCTCAAAGCATAGAAATTTCGATGTGGAAATGGGAAATGATCAACATGGATTTTGTGGTAGGGTTACTGTGCACTCCTCGCAAGTTCGACTCAATTTGGGTAATCGTGGATCGACTCACGAAATTAGCGTAGTTCTTGCCAGTTAAATCTACCGACACAGCGAAACTGTATGCTCAATTGTATATCAACGAAATAGTCAGGTTGAATGGCACTCCAGTCTCAATCATTTCAGATCAAAGGGCTCAGTTCACGGACAACTTTTGGAAGAAAGTTCATCAAGGTTTAGGTACGCAGGTAATTAGTACGTCTTTTCACCCACAGACCGACGGGCAAGCGGAGCAGACTATTCAGACGCTTGAGGAAATGTTGCGTGCTTGTACTCTTCATTTCAAAGGTAGCTGGGATGACCATTTGCCACTCATAGAATTTGCTTATAACAACAACTTCCATGCTAACATCCAGATGGCACCATTCGAGGCATTGTATGGTAGGAGATGTAGGTCTCCCATTAGGTGGTTCGAGGTTGGAGAAGAGGAACTGATAGGACTTGGGACCTTGTGCATCAGGCCATGGAGAAATTCAAAATGATTAAGGAAAGGTTGAAAACTGCTCAGAGTTGCCAAAAGTCTTATTCAGACATTCGTTGCAAAGATTTAGAGTTCAAAGAAGATGATTGGGTATTTTTGAAGGTTTCCCCCATGAAGGGTATCATGCGGTTTGGGAAGAAAGGAAAATTGAGTCCGAGGTATGTCGGACCGTACGGAATCATTCAGAGGATTGGTCAGGTGGCATACAAGCTTGATCTGCCACCCGAGATGTCATTGGTACACCCAGTCTTACATGTGTCTATGTTGAAGAAGGTAGTGGGGGATCCGTCCACTATTATGCCTATTGAAACTATTGAGGTCAATCAAGAACTGTCATATGAAGAAATTCCGGTTGCCATTCTTGACAGGCAGGTCCGAAAGTTGAGAAACAAAGAAATTGCCTCCGTGAATGTATTATGGCGAAACCGGCAGGTTGAAGAAGCCACTTGGAAAGCCGAGGAGGAAATGAAAAAGAAGTACCCACATTTGTTTGTATAGCCATGTAATAACTCCTACATATTTGGCCCCTATGAACTCTGTATCCTTTGAATTGGTCTATGTAGAACTGTCCTATTTTAGTTATATGTTGCCTATGCGGCCATGGTTGGTGTCGTTGAAAGTTATGTCATGTCTATGGATTTCGTAAATGCTGTTAGGATATGTTTCTGGGGCTCTATGACAGGTGGATAGGCCTGGATACAAAGGAAACTCTGGCAAAATTTTTGGAAATTTATGGAGTTAGCCAATTCGGGGTTATTGATATATGTCATGATGTGAAAAAGCTGAAGATGCATAGGGAATGCTAATGAGTGAACCTTGATCCACATTCGAGGACGAATGATCTTAAGTGGGGGAGGATGTAAGGCCCCGTGAAATTTTTACTCAAAAAGCCGAGATCTCGTAGTGCCAAGTTAGGAATATATGTTAGAAGCTCGCCGCGCTTCGGACCCTTTGGATTGATCTGTGCATTGAAAAGTTAAGGAATAATGTTCTTCCAGAAAAGTGCGTTTCTGCGGTCCATTATGCGATCGCATAATAGCTATGTGGACCACATAGTCGCCGCAGAGTCACACAGTTTGTTGGTTAATTTTACGATGCGGCCAATTATGCGATCGCATAATCAATATGCGGGCCGCATAGTCATCGCATAATTCCCTTGGCATTTTTGCGAGGGGAAGTTCTGCGGTGCATTATGCGACCGCAGAACATGTATGAGAACGACATTCTTGTCTCATACCCGAGCAGTTTGTTCAGGTTTTGGGGACCATTTTTGCGGGCCGCATGTCCATTATGCGATCGCATATGCGATCGTAGATTGTGTCAGGCTCCTATTTTCTAACTTTTAAAACCCGACCCCATTCCATTAAAAACATCCCCTTAGACCCCTTTTATGCGATTTTCCTGCAATTAGAGTGAGAGAGGAAGTTTTAGAGAGAGAGAGAGAGGGTGATCCTCATCAAGTCCCCGTTTGATCCTTGCCTAAACCCTTGAAGATTATCAAGTAAAATCTGATAGGCCTTCATCCTAAGAGGTAGGAACTGATGCCCTAATCTATAATTTTGAAATTTCTACTAAAATAAGTGATCACGGGTGGGTTCGTGGGTATAGGAATTGATTATCTTGCATGCATGAGTGTTAATGGGGTATGGGAATTGTGAGTTAAAAAGATGACAATTGGGGTGTAAGGTAATGAAAATCTCTCACAAAGGGGTCCTAAAACCACAATGCACACCTAGTGCTTGACAATATACTCAAATGAGCTAGAATCTTAATCACGCCTCTAATTCTTGGCTCAATTTGTAATTCTCATAAAATAGATCGAAGTTGCTAGGAAATTCCGGAATTTATTGTAAGGATTTAAGGAAATCTCCATTAAGGTATGTATGGCTAACCCTCTTCTTCTTAGTGTTGAATTCTTAGTGTCCAAATAGTTGGCGTGAGTTTCGATTTGATCATACTAGATGGATTGCATTAATGTGTTGGGTGACGGACTTTTGTCCCAAAATTGTTCTATGTGTTTACTCTGAAACCATGATAGTTGAAAATGTGATTATGTTCTCCAAGTGTTCATTATTTTCTTATGTGTGCATGCCTTATATGATAGCCCCCTTACCGACATGGATGATGAAGCTATATGAACGAATAAAATAAGGGAAGACTTGAGTTGTAACAATATATCCAAGTGCCAAGAAATAAACTAATAAAAAGAGGTGTTGTACCATGTAACGGTAAAATGGTATGCGAATTTCACAACACACATGGCCATAGAACCGAGGATTGTCACCAGCTATGAGAGGAAGTGGCTAGGTTACTCAACAAAGGTCATCTTAGAGAATTCTTGAGTGACCAAGCCAAAAATCTGTTCCGAGAAAGAGAGGCGGCCAAGAAGAACGAAGCAAACGAGCCACGACATGTTATACACATGATATTAGGGGGCGTCGATGCTCCGCAGGAACCCGTGATGAGAAGGACAAAAACATCCATCACCAGAGAAAAGCGAACCCGGGGATACGTACCCGAAGATGCCCTCACATTCAGCGAGGAGGACTTCGAGACCTTGTCCCAACCTCATAACGACGCACTGGTAATCTCTTTCCTCGTAAATATGTTTCAAACAAAACGTGTACTCATGGATTCAGGTAGCTCGGCCAACAATATCAGGTCGAAGGTAATAGAGCAGCTCGGACTGCTAGACAAAATCGTGCCCGCCACTCGAGTCCTCAACGGATTCAACATGGCAAGCGAAACAACAAAAGGAGAGATCACTCTCCCGGTTAGCATGGCCGACACGACCCAAAATGTCAAATTCCATGTCATCGAAGGAGACATGAGGTACAATGCCTTGTTCGGAAGACCGCGGATACACTGTATGAGAGCAGTACCGTCTGCCCTCCACCAGATGATGAAATTCCCAACAAAAGACGGGATTAAAACCGTCCACGGGGAGCTGTACGCTGCAAGGGAAATGTTCGCGGTGCACGACGTGGCACCGGCACCAATATCTCCACTCTTGAGAGAGCCTAAGGATAACTACATCTTCGGCTAAGCCCGATTAAACACAGCGGAGGACCATACCGAGTCCTCATTACAAACAACAGGGGCATACCAGTCCTCGGAACATCGCCAAGCGCATCCCACGATAAGGTATAACCATCTCCCTTTTCATTTTATACTTTATACTAAACCTTTATGCAGGAACCCGACCAAAGCAGTCAAAAGCGCTCACCCAGTCTGAAGACCTTAAGGTTTTAAAAAGCATCTGTTGCACTCTTTTCCTTCGATCGAGCTTTTGTCCCGAAGAGGGTTTTGCCGGCAAGGTTTTTAACGAGGCAACACCTATATGCTACCTAAGGGGAACCCAACAAGTCTTCAAGGCTTCTTTTGCTATCGATCGCGAACGTCGAAGGACATCCTCTTGGAAGATCATCCGCCTAGAAGAGCCAAGAAATGCCAAATAAGGTCCCAATGGGAGAATGATGTACCGGTCCAAACGGTCGAATGAATCGTGTCCGCACAACCGAGCCCTCGATGGCGGAGGCACATGTACTAGTGCCAATAATCAAAGAATGCTTTTTGCCAACATGACTCATGCTCCAAAGAAAACCCCATGTTTTCGCCAGAACAGTTCCTTCATTAAAAAACGTCCCGAATACTCGGAAACTAGCATCGATAGTTCGGCACCGCATGACCTCAGGGTCGAAACTCCAAACTAGTAAGCCATAAACGAGGCAGCACGGAAATCATGAAATATCTCCAAAAAAGAAAGCGTCCCGAATACTCGGAGACTGGCGCCAAAGAACTCAGAAAGCAAACGACCTTAGAGTCGGAATCTCCAAGGTCGTAAGGTCTCAATGAGGCAATCCCGAGATCACGTGTAACTGCCCTAGAGCCAAAACGAACTCGATGACTCGGAGAGTGTCGCCAATCGCCATTCAGCAAAAAACCCGAGGACGCAAGACCCCGAGCGGGCACACTCGGTCTCGTAAGACCTACATAAGGCAACAAGAAAAATTATAAGACCTCAAGCAAGGCATGACTCATACTTGCACCAAGTATCAACAAAAACTGTAAGACCTCAAGCAAGGCATGAATCATACTTATACAAAGTATCAACAAACTGTAAGACCTCAAAGGCATGAAAATTTTGTAAGACCATACTACAGCCATAAAATCCCGTAGCTTAGGCTATATGTTGCATTTTTAATATTCCTGAAAAGGCATACCCTCGATATAGACACCTAAACTACTACACTCGAGACCAAAAATGGCTCCGTCCAGACACAAATGACTACGGTCATACGGCTGTACCAGCCAAACTAACGCGACTCGGGGACGCCCGACCGTCGCTACAAAATCATAGGCCATTACTTCGAATTTGCTTCGAAATGAACCGGTTAAACAGGCTACCCTCAACAGGCCAAAGAGCTTCGACTATGTCAGCTCCAAATCACAAGGCTTCGAGCTACTTAGCCTACGAGCCAAACCTTACGAGGTGCTCGAACATCGCCATAAACGACTTGAAGTCGAGGTTCTCCCGAACCGACGATAGGTCAGGCAAAATCATTGCAAAAGTCCTTAACGAGAGGAAAAGAAAGCCTAACGAGCCTCAGGGCCACACACATGCCTAAGGGCAAAGCGTAAGAGCCATTGTCGCCAGCCTAACGAGCCTTAGGGCCACACACATGCCTAAGGGCAAAGCACAAGAGCCATTGTCGCCAGCCTAACAAGCCTCAGGGCCACACACATGCCTAAGGGAAAAGCGTAAGAGCCATTGTCGCCAGCTTGCATAAAAGGTCGCTTCGACCAAAGGCGTAAGAGCCGTTGTCACCCGCCCATGAAACAAAAAACTTGAGGGTCGAGTGAGCTCAAGTCGTAACCCGACTCGGAGACTTAACCCAAAAGAGTGAAAGCATAAGAGCCATTGTCGCCAGCCCATGCAAACACAAAAAGCTTGAGGGTCATATAAGCTCGAGTCGAAACCCGACTCGGAGACCAAACCCAAAATAGTTGAGCAAAAGCATAAGAGCTCTAACGCCAGCTTGCACTAAAGGTCACATAGACCGAGCGCGTATGAGCCCCCGGGCCTGCCTAACGACCCCCAGGACCATATCACGAATCTGAGGATTCTCACTAACTCTGAAACCAGTCCACCTAGCCAAAAGCAAAACAGAAAGGGGTACAGAAGAACTGAAGCAGCAAAGGGTTTTTTCTTTTATATACATACGCGGAAAAATACATTCTCCGTCTATAAACATACTCTAAAAAGGTACTACATACGGGATGGTGAGGTCTACGCCCCATCCCCGAGAGCTACGGCCTATCGGCCTCATCTTCACTCTCCTCGGCGTCAGACATGAGTAACCGAGCATCGCGCTCATCCACCCTCACTCGCGCCAACTCTTTCGAGAGAACAAAACCCCTGGAACTGATTTCCTCGAGAGCCTTTCTCCAAGACTTACAATGAGCATATTCTTTGATCCTCTCTCCACGATCGAGGACCCTCTTCAACTCGACTTGGTCATTGGTAGCATCCTTCAAATGAATCGCCATCTCTTGATCGGCCTTAGTACGGTTCAATGCCACTTCGGTTTGAGCATCAACGATCTCAACCCTAACCTTCGAAAGTTCGGATTCAAGCTTAGTGATCATATCCGCTTGAGCTGAAGCGTTGTCACGAGCTAAGCGGTGTTGGACCCTGAGGGCCGGAAGTTTAGCCAAGGCATCTTTCTCCTCTGAAGCTTGGACCTGCGCCCGAGCTCTCAGCTCGATACAGTCATTTGTGATTCGGTCGGCCTCACCCCTAAGACGCTCCAGGGCCTCTGTCTTTTTCTGCAGCTGAGATAGGTGAAGAGTTAACCTTAGAAGTTAAAAGGCTAAACGCATACTCAACCAAGACGAGAAGTTACCTGCTTCATCAAATAGCTCTCTTAATTCCAGCTCCAGTACACCTCACATCGCCAGTGTGCCAACTCGACTTCCTTCTCCTCGCAAAGGAGCCTTTGGGATCTACCCTCATCCAGAGCTTTCCGGAGCCTAGCTCCATGACGGAGCAGCTCGGACCTAAGCCTGTCAAAGGCCTGCAAAATGAAAAACCCAATAAGGAAGGGAAGATGCGGATTCAGGGGGCCAATGTCGAAGCTCACCGCAAAGTGAAGTCGGCGGACTTCCTCGAAGGCCGAGCACACATCTATTGATCTAGTCCCCTCAGCCCCGGAAGAATCAACCTCGGTCGAAGCACGATCGCTCCGAGGAGCCATCTTTCTAGAACCAGAAATCTCGGGTGCAGCAAGCTCGGGCGGTATTTCTGTCTCAGAGGCCCGGCCCCGTCTCGCCTTGCCATGAGCGCCATCGCCCTGCAAGTACATTTCCAGCTTATTGTTGTCGCCCTCTGGCTTGGAAGCTGGCGACCCCTCCTCCTCTCCAGAGGAACACAACCTCGCGTTTGGAGGCTCTCCGATACCTATGACAACAAGATTAATCCATGAAGAGGGAAAATGTCTCTCCAAATGAACAAGGGACAAAGGAAAAGTAGTGTACACGCGCAGCGTGATGTTTTGCTCCCCATCTGCCCTGGGACACAGCTCGCCACCTACGCTCGTCGCAAGTCTAGTACGTCACCAGCTTCCGAACCCAACCAGGCAGATCAGGAACATCGCCCGGCATCCGTGAAATTGCTGCAGAAAAAGGAAACACGATTACTAAACTAGCTTCCGCCATGAGTAGATCTGAGAAAGTACGGGACGCTCCACTCACGCGTATAGTTCCATTCTTCAGGGAATGGCGAAATTTCCACAGGGATAACGTCAGCCGTCTGGACTCGGACGAACCGACTAACCCAGTCCCGATCTCCGTCTTCCTCATCATCAACAACAAAAGGCGTGGCGAATGGCACCGCAAGGTTAGCAGACCTCGGTGGTGAAAGGGCCGGTACAGCCTGACGAGATGACTGAGCGTGAATTCAATCCCCGCCTTCTCTGCAAGAAACCTCATCATCAACACTATTCGCCAAAACGACGGGTGTATCTGCGCCAAGGTAACCCGGTACTTTACACAGAAGTCGAGCACGACCCTGTTGAGAGGTCCCAGTGTGAAAGGATATGTGTATACATTCAGGAACCCATCGGCAGGGTCAACGATACCCTCGTCCGAGGAAAGCACCTGTAGCGCTACCTCCTCCCCCATCCGCAGTCTCTCCTCACCAACTCAAGATGCTCCTCTTTGATCGAAGACATAGTCTTCAAAGTAAACTCCCACGGGTCCTGAGCACTAGGAGCGGAACTCTCCCCTCTCTGCCAGGCAAACCCCGAAGTAGCAGTCATGGCTGTGGCAATACTAGAAGAGCAAAAGCGGGAACCTACACAAACACTCTGATGCTAAGGTAACGAAGGACTCGACGCAGAATTAAAAGGATAACATTCTAAAAAAGTGGGATCCCCCAAGAAGCGGATGCAACCCCATATATATGTGGAAACAGCAACGGTCAGCCTGCCCAAGATAGGCCCCGAGAGGCCAATGACTTCGATGCGAGTCCTGAGGTGGTACCCGATCTCGAGGACCTCTATCGAAAAGAAGTTAGGATTTAAGAAGCCAACGGCGCCATCTCTAGTCCCGAGGTGGTACCCGACCTCGTGGACCTCCATCAACAAGAAGTTAGGCTCCAGGAAGCCTTCAGCACCATTACAGAGCTCAAGATGGTATCCGACCTCAAAGATTCCCCTCAAAAAGAAGAACCGGCGTTTCGAGCTTCGCCCATAAAGGCCCGACCTCAGGACACCGCCTATATCCGGATAAACCCCTCATCTGGGACCTATCTACAACGTCTTAAAGGGTTATCTACGCCAAGTTCAAAGCAAATCTCTAGGTGCCTGAAGCTGACCCTCACTCAGACACCGCTCTCAAAAACTTCAAGTCTCGAGATACTATCTCCATGTGACTCGAGGGTCCCGACGGCCCGAGTCTGTCGGACCACTACGGGCTTGGTTCGAGGAACAACGGTGGGCTCGGGAAGGAGCCATTTCTATCAACCAAAGACCGGAAAGAATATTCGCATCCGAGTTAAATATTGACAATCATCAACAGAGACATACATTCAGGGTCCCCACAAATATAAAAGAATATGGCAAACATCAAAGGCAGAAGTCAAGAAAATATCATTATGTTTATAAAAATTTGCTTACAACGGCCCTGAGGGGTCCTTACATATGATTACAAAGGCTTACAAAGGGTCCCTACACAGAAGCAAAGAAGCAAAAAGGGAATACATGAAGTAAAAGCCTAAAACCTAGTCTACCCTCGAAGGTCCATCTCCGGTAGCAGCATCCCTGAACCGCCGCCTCCTCGAGCTTGCGTCCTCGAAGGTGATACCTTCGACCGCCACCTCCTCTAGGTTCCTAGCTCAATCCCTCGGAATAATATCCTCTGAGGGAGAAGATGAAGAAGAGGAAAGAGGGAGGACGCAGAAGAGGCAGAAAAAAGAGACATAGCCCGCCGAAGCCAAAGGTTGAAGATCCGGCGGACCCCAATCTCGGCGGCCGATTGTGCCATTTTATCCCTTGGGAAAAGACCCAAGGAATGAAGTGCCACACTAGGCCAGGTTAGGAAAGTGAGCAGCGGTGTATAATCCGAACGCTCTCCCGAGCAGCGGTATAGAGTCCGAACGCCTTTCAAGATCGGAAGGAGCCGGTCACCACTGTCCCGTCGCCTCGATCCAGTAACGACAGTAGTAGAAGTCGTAATAACAACAACAAAAACGGCAGAATGATGTGATCCCGCTTGACGAAGGGAAGCTCAGGCAAGTGACCACCACGCAGCTGTTAAGAATGCTAACATACAACCTTAAGGCCGTGAACCCCAAACATGGTGGTTAACAATAAAGGAAGATGGCGAGAAGAAAGTGATGAGCGAATGGAGAAGGGTATTTCGATGAAGAAATAGCGCCAGAATACCCCCATTTATAGGGGGAGATCACACGACCATCGATGCCTTCGAAAAATGGATCGGCAGGCGCAATCAATGCGTTCTTCAAGACTGAATCGACGGCGGTACTGTCACTTTGAAGAATGGGAATCGATAGTGCATTGAATGGCACCGAAAGGACAAGTCCATGGGATGTCCCGGTTACCGTAAAGGCTTACGTCATAGGTTGCATCACCAGTATGAGATCGGGCGTGAAAGTCATTTCCTATCACTTTGTTCTAGGAAACGCAGAGACTATCTGTATACGGCAAAATCGGAGGGTCCATTTTCCCGTCATCGAGGCATTTCGGAAGATCACCTCGAAGCCTCGAGTCTGTAAAGATGCGCTCGAGTCTTCTTCCTCGGAGCTCATCGATACCCGTATTGAAAAGGATATCGGTCGAAGCTAGAGTAAAAGTGGGAGTTCCCAAGACGCGGCTAAGTCTGACAAGGCCTAGCCGGCCTAATCTAAACTCAGATCAGGGTGTCGCATCTAGCTGTCCCATCTCCATATTTTTGCAAATAATGTATGTCTTACCATATAAGTTTTCCCCCTTCTATATAAAGGGGATCTTTACTATTTTGTAGAGGACGGATGTTGCTCCAACTACTCTACATGAAATATATGATAAGTCTCTCTCTTTTCTCACTAATACACTCTCTCGATATTGTTGCTTTGTTTTATTATATTCATACTTGATCTTCATTTATTGCTTATCATTGGCCATAAAGAGCCTCCTTTGATATCATTACATCTGTTAGGCCTTCCCCGACTGCCCCTAATAGCTTGAGCCCGAGCTCGGGAATCGACCTCGAGGCCCCGAGCGGCTATCCATCGGTTCGATTACAACTCCATTTTAGCTTGCATCTCGTCCTTAAACTTCATATACATAGCATCAACTTCTCTACAACTAGCATAAAAATAGATCACGTATTTTTAGAGTCCCATCAACAAATTTAATTGTTTTTACCATTTTCCCGGTAAACAGGGATATCAAATGAAAATTCAAAATATTTTTCTTTAGTTTATTCTTTTGATTCCCTTTCTAAAAAAAAGAATCAAAAAATATTTTCTCTTCTAGGGTTTTTCCTTAATTATTTCCCTAGAGTATTTGTTTGAAAAAGGAAAAAAATATGCTCAAGTTTAGAATTGGTTATAGAACATTAAGTCTAGAAAATTCAAAAAAAAAGAAAAAGATTTGGTTCTTTTATTTCCCGTTTCTCGTCAGAGTAGTCATTAAGGTAAAAAAAAAGGACGTTAGTTTGTTTAGTCTATTCTCGATTTTCCCGAACTACGCAAAGATCTGATTCATGCGGCGTCATGATACGTAGGCAACCTACATATGGTTTGATCGAATCAGTTTTTTTTATTCTTAAAAGAAAAAGAAAAAGAAAAAAAAGAGATGAAATTATGGGATGTGAGAAATGAGAGGGAAGAAAAGAGTGATTGAAATGAACAACATTGGGATGATGCCAAGTGACCTTGTGATCCTAGGAGTTATTCTAGAACCGTTAATTGTTGCTAGGTGCATTTCACTCAATGTGATATTTTTAGCTGTTAAATGCCCTAATGCTAACAGGATGTCCCCATTTTTTTCCTTTTGTTATCTTCATTGAGCAGAAGGTGGTTGGTTTGTGGTTTTTAAGTAACTCACCCATACAACACAAGGTCAAAGAGCAAGGTAGCCATGGCTAGCAAAGACTTGGACACAGGGGTTATTGATCCGTCTAAGGGAATTGTTGAATCAGAATCTGAGTTGAAAGAAGAGGTCTTAAGGTTGAAAGTACAGATGGACGAAATATACCAAGCCTGGATTAGTGGGCGTCCTTCACCATCAGTTCCCACTAACTACACTGAAAGCCTTGTTTCCGCCATTGTCACAAGTCCAGGATATCCACCTGCTACCTTTCCTCGATCCTCTAGCGAGACTGTGTTCAAAATCCCCGATGCCCAACACTATGCTCCAGAACCAATTTTCAAGGTCTCAGGTCCATACTCTTACGCACCTCATTTTAAGCTTCCCGGTGAGACTGCGAAGCCTGCTAAGACAGTGGAGCAATATGAGATATCCAGAAAGCTGAAAGGGTTTAAGATGCCAAAGTTTGATTTGTATGATGGGCGTGGAGATCTAGTAGCACATCTGAAAGGTTATTTCAGTAAAATGAGAAGTGTTTGCGGGAAAGATGAATTGCTGATGGCATGTTTCAGTGAGAGTTTGAGTGGGGAAGCCTTGGAGTGGTATATTCGCCAAGACGCTAGTAAGTGGCATGCATGGGGTGACCTGGCTCGAGATTTTGTTCGGCACTATCAGTACAATGTAGACATTATCCCAGACTGCTCCTCCCTATCTCGGATGGAAAAGAAACCCAAGGAAGGCTTTAGTGACTTTTGGTTCAGATGGAACGAACAAGTTGCTCGGGTCAGTTCTCCGATTAGTAGGATAGATGTTGCTAAGCATCGCCAACGACAGGATCCAGTGGGCATTCCTCCTAAACGCTTTCATCCTCAATTCCGACCCCATGAATCTCCTCGTACTCCAGATAATCCTCACCAATGCTACTTTCCTCCACAAAATTCCCAAGGTCATACCTCACCTTCCCAATACTTTATCTACAATGCACCGCCATATGCTCCACACCCACCAGACCCGCAATGGACTGCACCACCTCTACAAATATCTTACCCGCTTCCTCAAGCATATCAACCACCCACTCGAAAGAGGTTCCAACCAAGGCCGAAGTTCAAAATGAGAAGGCAGCAACAAAGAGAAAAGTCTTTCACTCCAATTGGAGAATCATATGCCAGTTTGTTCCAAATGTTGAGGCAATTGGGCATGTTGAAGCCGATTCAGATAAAAATGCCGAACCCCCTTTCAAAGACTTTTGATTATTCTTAAAGGTGCGCTTATTGCTTAAATGCCCCGGGGCATAACATAGAAAAGTGTTTCAATCTGAAAAGAGCAGTCCAGAAGCTTGTCGCTGCAGGTGACATTACCGTGCAAAATCCAAATGCAGCAGATACTAGCCAAAGTCCATTGACTGTTCGTAATGAGACGCATAAGGTGGGCATGATTTGTGTTGATAATAAATATGAAAACTCTTCTGAGTTCCTTGGAAGGCCACTTGCTGCAAAGTTTTCAGCGCTATCTCGATTCCAGAAGTTGATCTTAAGAACGAGTTGGCGAAAAGGACCCAAAAGTAATTTGCTAAGGTCAATATGATGGGACTTGTGAAGGTCCTAGTAATGTTGACGCGGAACTCAGTGGCTAAGATGTCGAGCTTGGTGATTGGAAAGATGCTCTTTTCTTGGTTAGCCGGGGAGGAGTTCTGGTGGTTTATTTTGTTGTCATTTCTGTTGTCCGGGTTATTTCAGGGTTGTATTCCGGATATTGTCTTGTGACTCAAACCCTTTTATCCTTTTATTTTGCCTAGTCCGTTTAGTCGTAGTAACTCATTTAGTGTTATCCAGGTTGTACCCCAGTTTATTTTGCTTTTCTTGTTGTTCAAACCCTCTCACCGTATGTCTAGTGAAATTTTTGTATTTTCTGTTATTTCTAGTCATTTTTTGTTTAGTTCTCTTCTTCTTTCATAGTTCTTTTCATGCAGGCTCTAATGACATGACATGCACGCATAATTCTAGGCCTGGTCTTAAAAGTTAGTTTAGTCATGAAGCAATGAAGCAATTTTGAAGATGATAGGGGCACTTGAGGGAAATAAGTACATATTTGGACATTTTAAGATGATTTGAAGCCCGAACCATGTGAAACTGGGGCAGATAATTTGGGAAGTTAATAGGGTGATATGAATTTGTTAAAGGAGAGTGCATCCCAAACAATTTAAAGCGAACAATTTTGAGTGCACCTCAAGTAACAAGATAAAGCCGAGGGAGTTTGCTCCAAACAGACGGAGGGTGTCCATCGTGAATAAGAAATCACCCAATGAGAATTCTGTACTTGACAAGGCACTAAAAAAAAGTGGAAAGCATATCAGTGATATCAATGTCGAAGCTGTAAAAGAAATATTGTGTGTGCTCTTCCTTTTTCATTTCAAGTTGCATGTGTTGTACTTGGCATTTCACGGATTGGGAGGCCCTCTTTCACCTACCCAAACACTTATGCCATTCGATACCCTTTTGAGCCTGTACTGATTTCTTTGACCTCCCCCTCTTTTGGAATCAAGTTAGAGTCATACGGAATAAAAAAAGAAAAGAAAAGTTCATGTCCCCCATTGTTTTATTTTAGAAAGTTCATTCCAAAAGGAAAATTCAAAAAAAAAGAGATAAAGAAAAAAAATAGAAAAAAAAGAGAAAAGAAAAAAAGGAAAAAGAAAAAAGAAAAAGAAAAGAAAAAGGCAAATAGTAACAAAAAGTAGTCTTGTGAACTACGTTTGACCTGATTCTTGTCACCACAAGATACGTAGGCATCCTTACGGTTCGATCATACCAAATAAAATGTTTCATAATCCCACGAAGTCGAAAGTGGGGCAGTCTTTCTTAGTAACTCCATCAAAAGAAAAAGAAAGAAAAACGAATCAAATTCCCTTGTTTTAGAAATTGGGGCAAAGTTCTTAGAATGGATTCCAAAAGTTGTAAATAAATTAACCCCGTTGTCTTAGTTATTTTGAGCCTTTATGATATCCTTTCTTTCTACCGCTGTTCAAAAGCTACATTACAGTCCAAAAAAGACCTCCCAGATAATCTTTGAGAGTGCTGAGTTTTAGACATGCCAAGAGTATATCATGTTTTTACCATGGTTAATGCCTTGTCATCTGGAGAATCAGAGGAAATAAGAAGAAAAAGAACAAAATGAGAGAGTCTTATCGGTGAAAACCTTCACAGGCACCATAAGGCAACGGTAAGTTCAGAGAAAGAACAAAATGAGAGAGGCTTGACGGTGAAAACCCTTCGGGCACTACAAGTCGAGTAAGGACCGTGAATCAGATAGGATGATCGGAGCATGGAAGCCCAGTTTCATGACTTAGAGGTACAACAAGAGTTGAACATTAGACTTTCTTGACAGACTAGGGCACTTAATCCAAAGGTGCATGTCATGGTCATTGGAGTTGGTATCCACATTTGATAAGTTTCTATTTGGTGATTTTCCTGTTAGGTATCATCTCTTTCCATTGTCCCTTACTCTGTTCCTTTTGTGTTGTTTACTTCCTTTTCTTGAGTCTGTTTGGTCAGAACAAGTGAGAAATGACTTCAAAATTCGCTACCAGCTTTTCAATTGCACAAAACGGAATCTGGCTAGTACATTAAAGTGGCATAATTCAGGAAAGAACAACATGCGCAATGAGTTGGTAACAATCAGCGTGTTTCGGGATTCATGTGAAATGCAAAGGTTTGGTAAATGTCAATGCATGAGCAAAATGCGACAGATAGATGGTATTGAGTTTGAACGGACCAGAGGTATTTTCTGTGATAAGGGTGACAGAGAAAGTGGTTAACCAATAACAAGCAAGGTCTTCCAAGTGGAAATCAAAGTTATCATGGCAAGAGAAGGAGCAATAGACCTCAAGGCCAAGGCCAGTGGCATACGTCAGGAAAGAACAACAAGTGCACTGAGTTAGTAACAATCAACGTGCTTTGGGATTCATGTGAAATACAAAGGTTTGGTATATGTCAATTCATGAACAATGCAATAGATAGATGGTGTTGGGTTTGAACGGATCAAAGGTATTTTCTATGATAAGGTTGACAGAGAAAGTGGTTAACCAATAATAAGCAAGTTCTTCCAAGTGGAAATAAAAGTTATTATGGCAAGTGAAGGAGCAATAGACCTCAAGGCCAAGGCGAGAAACCAACCATCATATTTATAAAACTCACAGGTTTTCTTTGTTTGAAACAGGGACGAAAATTGTGTCCGAATCAAAGCTTGGAAGTTTGAATTTTTTTTTCAAGTGTCTTGCCCAAATTTTATAAGCACAAAGGCGGTTTGAGAAGGGCAAACGAAAATTTGTTCGATCTGTAGGAACCCTCCACGTGGAAAAGCATGGTTCAGGGGCAAGGAATTTTGTTCGTTCTGCAGAGATCCTCCAGGAAGAGAGCATGGCTTAGGTAAGTTCATTCTCGGCTTCTCAGGACCCTCCTTGATAATGGGATTTAATTTCAAGTTTTCAGGACCCTCCTGGATAATGGGACTTAGTTTTAACACCTTCATTAGATAATGAGATTTAGCATAAGTTTCACCTTTAGGAAGCTGAATTTAGCTCTAATGTTTTCACTCTTAAGACGAGATTTAATTTGAAGTTTTCAGGGCCCTCCTGGATAATGGGATTTAGCTTTTGAGTTCTTATAGCTCTTTTGATAACAAGATTCGATTAACACTCATAGATGTTCCCAGTAGCAAACTAGGGCAGAAAAGTTTCTTTTGTTTTGTCTGTGTTGTTGTGATGGCAGGCGCCCACCTGGATAACAAGGGAATACATTTCAAGTTTAAGCAATCAGGTGTCCACCTGGAGAACAAGGGAATACATTCCGAATTTTGGCAATCAGGCGCCCACCTGGAAAACAAGGGAATACAGTTAAAGTTTTGGCAATCAGGCGCCCACCTGGAAAACAAGGGAATACAGTTAAAGTTTTGGCAATCAGGCGCCCACTTGGAAAACAAGGGAATACAGTTCAAGTTTTGGCAATCAGGCGCCCACATGGAGAACAAAGGAATACATTTCAAGTTTCGGCAATTAGGCGCCCACCTGGAGAACAAGGGAATACAGATCAAATTTTGGCAATAAGGCGCCCACCTAGAGAACAAGGGAATACAGTTCAAGTCTCGGCAATCAGGCACCCACCTGGAGAACAAGGGAATACAGTTCAAGTTTTGGCAATCAGGCGCCCACCTGGAGAACAAGGGAATACAGTTCAAGTTTTGGCAATCAGGCGCCCACCTGGAGAACAAGGGAATACAGTTCAAGTTTCGGCAATCAGGCGTCCACCTGGAGAACAAGGGAATACATTTTGAGTTTCGGCAATCAGGTGCCCACCTGGAAAACAAGGGAATACAGTTCATGTTTCGGCAATCAGGCGCCCGCCTGGAGAACAAGGGAATAAAGTTCAAGTTTTGGCAATCAGGCGCCCACCTGGAGAACAAGGGAATACAGTTCAAGTTTTTGGCAATCAGGCGCCCACCTGGAGAACAAGGAAATACAGTTCAAGTTTTGGCAATCAGGCGCCCACCTGGAGAACAAGGGAATACGGTTCAAGTTTTGGCAATCAGGTGCACACTTGGAAAATAAGGTAATACAGTTCGAGTTTTGACAATCAGGCGCCCACCTGGAAAACAAGGGAATACAGTTCAAGTTTTGGCAATCAGGCGCCCACCTGGAAAACAAGGGAATACAGTTCAAGTTTTGGCAATCAGGCGCCCACCTGGATAACAAGGGAATATAGTTCAAGGGCAATCAGGCGCCCACCTGAAAGACAAGGGAATACAGTTCGAGTTTTGGCAATCAGGCGCCCACCAGGAAAATAAGGGAATGTAGTTCAAGTTTTGGCAATCAGGCGCCCACCTGGAAAACAAGTGAATACAGTTCCACCTGGAAAACAAGGGAATACAGTTCAATTGTTTGCAATCAGGCGCCCACCTGGAAAACAAGGGAATACAGTTGAAGTTATGGAAAACATGCACCCACCTTGAAAACAAGGGAACACAGTTCAAGTTTTGGAAATCAGGCGCCCACCTGGAAAACAAGGGAATACAGTTCGAGTTATTGCAATCTGGCGCCCACCTAGATAACAAGGGAATACAGGTCATGTTTTGGCAATATGGCGCCCACCCTGGAAAATAAGGTAATATAGTTCGAGTTTTGGCAATCAGGCGCCCACCTAGAAAACAAGGGAATATAGTTCAAGTTTTGGCAATCAAGCGCCCAGCTCGATAACAAGGGAATACAGTTCAAGTTGTGGCAATCATGCGCCCACCTGGATAACAAAGGAATACAGTTTAAGTTTTGGCAATCAGGCGCCCACCTGGAGAACGAGGGAATACAGTTCAAGTTTTTGGCAATCAGGCGCCCACCTGGAGAACAAGGAAATACAGTTCAAGTTTTGGCAATCAGGCGCCCACCTGGAGAACAAGGGAATACGGTTCAAGTTTTGGCAATCAGGCACCCACCTGGAGAACAAGGGAATACAGTTCATGTTTTGGCAATCAGGCGCCCACCTGGAGAATAAGGGAATAGAGTTCAAGTATTGGTAATTAGGCACCCACCTGGAGAACAAGGGAATACAATTCAAGTTTTGGCAATCAAGTGCCCACCTGGAAAACAAGGGAATACATTTCAAGTATCAAGTCAGTAGCAGGCACCCACCTGGAGAACAAGGGGAGTCATTTCAGAATTCAATTCAAGTTAGAAGTAGCAGAAGCTCGCGGCAAGAATGCGAGTCAACAGTCCGAGATGATCAACAGAAGTTAGTCACAATCCAGAAAAAAAAAGAAGTGAATCCGAAATGCAGAAGTAGAGAAAGATGTGAACTGCTCAAGACATGGCTGAAATCACGAGCATTGCATGCCCGCTCTTGATCCGAAGAAGAATGAACTAGCACCTGCAACTAGCAGGCATCAAGGTTCAAATCTAAAGTCTGCATGAAGACCATTCAAGACTCAAGATCAAGCTTTAGAAGACTTATAGATAGGAATCTTGTAACTCATAGTTGACAGGCTTAGTTAGTTTTTTATTTTTTTTATTTTGATGTAATAACAGGACCGCGGACTGGAACCTTGACAGAACGGCACCTCGACCGGCTCTCCACCTCAGTATACTCCATCACCTCATTCACTTCTGAACTACACGTGACCTGATTACTTTATAGCAAAGGATATGTAGGTAGCTCAGATACCAGGGCTCGGTCACATTCTCCTTCCTCTTAGTTTTTGGTCTCCCTAAATAAGGGTCGGGTCAAAAAACCTGTCTAGTCGTTCTTTGTCTGAAAACCCTTCGCATTCCTAGTCAAAGAGGGGCAGCTGTAGACATGTGATTTTTGACCCTCCCGAAGATTTTTTATATTTTAGCATGTAAATATTTAATTTAGGCCTAATATCGCTATTTCAACTAATTTTGACTCCTTTACTTTATTTTGTCACAAAAAATAAAAATTACAAAAAATAGGTTTGTTTTAATGGTTAGTTTTATTTTAATAGTTATTTCTACTTAAGTAGGGATAATTAATACTTTGGTAGTATTTTTATCTTTGTTTTTTATTTTATAGGCAAGAGTTGATGTAGGGTGGATAAATTCTTGGTTAATTAAGCCAATTTTAAGAAAATTTGGTTATAAAGGCCCAAGTTTTAAAGCCTAATACCTTAGCCCATCAGATTTTAAAACCTAAAATAACCCTTCACCCTTAAATAACCCTAGACCTAGACCTATAAACCCTAAACCCCTAAGAAGCAATCCGCCGTTTTCACCAAAATAAGACCCCACCCCCCTGTATTTCATCTTCTTCACCCCACCCCAATCGACCCGACCTCACACCACCCCTCTTCACCAAACTCGTCGGAACCCAGCCGCAGAGAAAACCAAACGACCCCCCCCCCCATTCTTCATCTCCTTCAGCTGTTACACCCATTGACCCCCTTGACTTTGTCATCTTTATCTCACAACCCTAGAGAACCAGAGACCCCTACTCTAAAATACAGAGCAACAGCAGCCAATCTCGATTCAGGAAGAAGACGCCAATAGCAGCGAACCCCTCTTCTTCACCTCATCTCCATCTCCTTCAAACCCAAATAGCTACAGGCCCATCTCCGGCTACTTCCAACAACGATTCGCTTCTGCTTCTTCCCATTCACAGCAGCTCGCCGGAACACGCACACATGCATTCACGTACAAAAACAAAAATGGGACAGAAATTAAAAGAGGTCCGTGGTTCTGAGAATCTTTGAAAAATCAGAAAACTAAAACAAAACGAAAAAAAAGATATTTGTTCTTCATTTTTTTTAATCTCGATTTTGATTTTTTGAAAACCATGGATTTTGGTTGATGTTGTCTGAGGTCGTTGTACGAGGTTGCTGGTTCGAGGTTCGTCGGTCGAGTTTCAGTTCGTTGGTTTTATTGCCGATTTTCCATCGCTTAGCATTTTCAAGTTGTCAAACAATCATATTTCAGATTTGTTCATGGTCTATTTCTCCCTTTCTCCTACTATTTTGCCTTAGTTCCATGTTTCTGTTGTGTTGATCTTTTAATTAAGGTTTCATTGTTGTTTGTGATGCCTTAGTAGTGTTTGTGTACGTTTTTTTTCCTGATAATATATGTTTGGGTGTTTCCTTCGTGAATTTGTATTCGGATAGATTTCAATGGTAGAAATGAGTTCCTTTGTATCCCCGTCATATTGCTTTCGTTGAAAATAAACGTCCCATAGTTCAGAATCAAATTTTGACGAAGAAAGGTTAAGTTAGCTTAATTAAATAATTTGATTGCCCTTCTCATTGTTTTGAATGTGGGGATTGGACATCCAGAATGAAAATCAAAATTACCATTTTACTTTGCCTGCTTGTACCATTAGGAGCATGTTTAGGCCTACCACACCCGGGTAGGCGAACCTTTAGGCGCGTTTTGAATTTATTATCGTGATTATGTACATGTTCGCGTGACATGATTACAGTTTCTAAGATGAATCTCGTAGTCTTCTTTAGGCACGTAATTAAATCATCACAACTGCAGGTATGGTTCCCATGGTGTGGTTGTGACACTTAATCTCAGGTTAGTTTTATATATGAACATCCGTAGTTAAATGCTTTTCCTTTAATAAAATTGAGGTGCGCCATCCAATCACCTAGTCTATTGACCTCACATCGATATCTTAACTAGTGTAGAAAATGCCTTGAACTTTCGTAGTTTGCTTTAGCTACGTTAATTAAATAAATTGTCATAGCTACGAGTACGGTTCCTGTGACGTAGTTGTGATGCTTAATTTCTAAAAATCGGGGGTACATTTATGTGACCTGGCCACAATTTAATCTTGTTAATAAAATAAACATGTTGTGGGTCGTGGATACGGTTCCCGTGACATGATTCGCAACGTGTCATCAAATAATTAGTTGTATAACAATTGGATTATTAAAAGCGGTTTAGAAGGAATAAAAATGCACATAGGTTCCAAAAAATGTTTTATAATCAGATAAATAGGCCAATAATAATAGTTGAGCGACCGTGCTAAAACCACGAAACTCGGGAATGCCTAACACCTTCTCCCGGGTTAACAGAATTCCTTACCCGGATTTCTGTGTTTCGCGGACCATAAATAAGAGTCAAACTTTCCTCGATTCGAGATTTTAAGTCGGTGACTTGGGATACCATAAATTATCCCAAGTGGCGACTCTGAATTTTAAATAAAATAATCTCGTTTCGATTGTCACTTAAATTGGAAAAAAACTCCCTTATATACCCCTTCCAGGGGTAGAAAAAGGAGGTGTGACATCCGCAACAATCCCCTCCCAGATCATAGGGGTGAAGGAGTAAATGTGATAGAAACTGATGAAGAATGGGATCGTAAGGGGCCGATTGGGCTTATTCGGGAAGGCAATGACCCTAAACCTGCAGTCACACTCACTCCTATTGTGGTACAGATACAGCCACCAGTCGAAGTTGAAGACGCCGCACCAGTCTCGTTTGAAATTGAAGTAACCGCACTTGCGACTACACCTACTCCATTTGAATTAGAAATAGCCACACCCTTCACTGTGACAGTGGCACCCACACCACCTTTAAATTCTAATGCCATACCCTGGGATTATGTTTCCGAAGCTAGGAGGAAAGGAAAGCAAAAATGGAGGAGTCTGGGGATGACCAGAACTGGATGGATCTATACACCCGAAAATCTAGGAGGAACAAGCAAGGAAGCTGCTACCAAACAACCCGTCATTGAAACTGGTCGAGATGATCTCTGGAGGAAAGTACATGCAAGATAATACTCTGTTGTTGATCATCTGAACAAGACTCCCGCCTAGATATCCATCCTGTCGCTGCTGCAAAATTCTGAGGCTCATATGAATGCTCTGATGAAGGTGTTGAATGATGCTTACGTGCCTAACAACATCACCAGTGGAAAGATGGCCAACATGGCAGGGCAAGTGCTGGAAAGCCACAAGATCACCTTCCATGAAGATGAATTACCACCTGAAGGACTAAGTCACAATTGGGCGCTGCACATCACAGTACAGTTTGAGGACAAATTCATCGCCAGAGTCTTAATAGATGGGGGTTCAAGCGTCAACATTTGTCCATTGACTACTCTGAAAAGGTTGGGCAAAGATTTCCATGAGATACGAGCAGGGAGTATGAATGTAAAGGCATTTGACGGGTCTCAAAGAGCCACAATTGGTGAAATTAACATTTGTTTGCAGATGGGCCCGACCTGGTTTGATGTTGAGTTTCAAGTATTAGACATGTCTGCTATGTACAATCTTTTACTGGGACGACCTTGGATACATGCCACTGGAGTTGTGGCTTCTACGTTACACACCCCACACTTAATTCACTGCTCGTCCTTGAGCAATCAAACTATACTCTCTAGAGGTTCATTCAACAATTTCCCTTAACGCATTACACCCAGAACAATTCACATATGCTACGCCTAGTAGTGAACAATCTTAGTCTCAAAGGTCGAGTCTCAAGCGCCAAGCAATATTCACACTTCCTCAAAATACTCTACACAGAAGTCAAGACTTGCCTTTCCTTCACGAATCACCTGCCCTCAAAATCACAGCAAAGAAAATAGAATCAATCCACACATTCAAATTTCATGCTCACATATATCAAAGAAAATCTCTCACCCTCACAAAAGAAGTCACATGCATGCAATTGGTATAAACTTGCCCTTAATGTAAATCTCTACTAATGTAGGCTCGCTCGATCTAAAATCAATTAGGCCTTTTCCATGGTTGTAATGTGGGCTAAGGGACGGGTAGGATATATTTAGGAATAGTGACTAACCCTCCTAAGCACTTTAACACATCACATGATAACTTAAGCGCAATTTCTTCAATCCCCACTTCAATTTTTCAACAAAAATCACTCACAACAATGTTCCCTTTCTCTTTAAGCACTACCTTAATGTATTTCCCACTAGCAAGAATAGCACAACAATTTATTCACTTTTCGTTATCTCTTTTTTTTTTTTTTTTTCTGATTTTGTTTTTTTTCCAAATTTCGCTAATGGTGTATTATTTTACAGAATAAGTGCACCCTTCTTTCTTTCATTGGTTCCACTCAAAAGCCACCCCACTCTTAATTCCTTATTACTTCTTTTAGCGCTCATCTCGTGATTAAAGTGCTTTAAGAGGAAAAGGGATCAAAACAATGCGAATTAAGAACAAAAAGGGTGTAGGCTTGTAATGTGGGTGCCAAATAAAAGTCTACAGGCTCAAAAGGGGTAACTAGGGATAGATTTTATTTGTGGTAAGCAATTAAGCTCAAAAAGATCAAAGAAAGCCTATAATCCTTTTTCAAACCGAGCATCACCTAAAATTTCGCTTCGACTCACATACCGGGCAAGTTCTAGACATAGGTACAACACATGGACTACACAAAAATCTCACCACACATGGAATATGACTCATTCCAGATTAACTCATCGAGACACTCCATTATGAGCATTCAAGTCAGTGACAAGCATACTAATTAAGGCACTTCAGTGAAATTCAACCAATAAGACTAAGCGTTACACTCTAGTTTATGTTGTGTTCAGGTGTGTCAACCTTATAGGTTCTCTTTTGATTCTCTAGCTCGTAGCTCATTAAACCTAATCTACAAATCAAAAAAAAATAAACTAACAAAAAAAACTACCTATACCCGGTTCAAGTTTAAACCCTTGGAAAAGAACCGTGGCCCAAAGAAAAACCAAGGGGGAGTTACTACACTACCTAAAAATAAAAAAAATAAAAAATTAAAAATCTTTTTTGTATTTTTCTAGACTAACTTCCCTCAAGAAAATTGTCCAAAGGATCCGTCATCAGGAAGAGTCTTCATATTTCCATATTTTTTTGATTGATCAACTTAGCCCCTCAAGAACCCCGCCGAAAGAGATCCGTCGTTGGGACAAGCCACTTACCTAGTTTAAACTAATGAACTAACTAATGACCTCTTACTAAATTACTAAAACTGTCAAAACCAAACAAAATAAAACTAAACAACTACATATATACACTGAAGTATCCCCCACCCCACTTAAAATGAAGACATGTCCCCGTGGCTTAAGAATTGAAGTAATAGTGAGGTAAAGGAACTTCCTTGAATGCTCACTCCTGGTCGGAGACAGTGTCGGGGTTCACATGGAATGCACGCCCCAAAGCTCTGAGCCAGCCCAAACACTTTTTCTCAGACTTCGTCGGCTGGGCAGCCACTGCGTCTACACGAGTACCCAACTCAGTCACGGAGGAGCACAACCCAGCCACATCCTGCTCCAATGCTACAAAACGGGACATTCTAACAGTTCCTGAAGATGAGGCTGCTCTGGACAGTGTTGCAGCTGCTGCGCTGAGCTCATGGGCATGTGTTTCGCCCTCCACATTCATCTGATTGGCCACTCCTTCCTCCGAGTCATCAGAGCCACTCTCATCCGCTCCACCTGATGTTGCTGGCACTGTCGCCGTGGTGCCTTTGTCAGGTCGGACCTTGAGACCATTTCGTACTAGCCCATCCACTCGGAGATTCTCGGGCACCAGAGCTTGCCTGCAAAGCTGAGTCACTAGAGAGGGGAAAAAGAACCCATACCTTCTCACTGGGCAGCGAACGAACATCTCATCGTGCATTACTTTGGCTATATCAAAGTCAAGACCCTTCATGAAACACCTAATCAAGGTGGCTCGGGGTGCATTTACCTCCTTGGTGTTTTTGGATGGAATGAGACGGCTGTTAACCACATACAACCAGCTCTTCGCCTCAGGGGATAAAACTGAGGAGTGAAACTTCTCACCGTATTGCATCCATTCCACCTCTTTTCCGGGTGCGCAAATTGCATCGAAGAATCTCTCCCACTTCGCGTCAGTTGGGTGCCGTCCATACTTATAGATGTCATCATGCTCAGGCACGGGAGGGGGCAAATGGTATGCCATCCGTATCGCCTCAACGACTGCATTTACCGCCTTGCGGCGCACTGTGACCACACTATTGTCATGCTCGGGCAGATTAGCGTAAAACTCTCGCACAACCATTGCATTGGCCTCCCCTGGCTCGTTTGTGAAGGTCTGCAGCCCCCGCCTTAGCAGATCCGTGTACATGTGAGGGAATTTATGCTGGAGTGAATTCATATCAATCCCCCTCTCCGGAATCGGCTGTTTAGTGGCCTTCTCCGCAAAACGGCCTTGAGCTGCTGCTGAGACAAATTTGCTATTGTCAAAGGGGCGTGCAGGGGCTGCCCCTTGTGTCCTAGGTGCTCCAGCTTGGCTACTAGTGGATGGACCTAGGGCTTGGCGTTTTCAGGATGGTGCCATGACACCTGAAAATCGGGACACATTAGCACAGCTCAGATATAATTGTGACGCACTGCGGTTACTCAGACTTAACCCGCGTGAGTGGTCACAACTACATAGTAATGTTCATTAAGGCCTTTCCACAAACACCTTGTGGGCATTAGGCCTTCACAACCCCTTTTGAGTATTCTAGAACATGAATCCACCCCAAAATCTCATCAATAGCACAAATCAAATACCACCCACCCCACACTTATCACCCACCAACACCACAACATAGTCTTTCAATTCCTCCACACAAAAAGCAAAGAACAACTACTACACAACACATTGGAATACAACCAAAAATCTAAAAAGAAAAAAAAAATTTAAGAAGAGAAAAAGAGAAGAGATTGGACTAGGGCTCATACCTGTGGTGTGGATGGTGGTGAGTAGAGAGAAGAGGTGAAAGGAAAAATAAAAAAAAAATATTTTAAAGCGACCCCAATCCAGTGATTTCTGGGGCGGGACTAGCGCGAACACTAGCGCGATCGCGCTAACTTCGCGCTAGTCCAGGCAGAATGTTCCGCTTTTAGCGCGAACTCTAGCGCGAACTTCGCGCTAGTTTATGAAGCTTAGGCAGAATGTCGCCCAGTTAGCGCGAAATTCGCACTACTAGGCAACACGTTTTTGCACTTTTTCACCTGTATTTACCCTGGTGGATGGTCTTTTCGCCTGCCCTTTGTCACCTGCATTGGTTAGCATGCTACAAAACGTACAAATAACACTACAACTATTGTTGGGTTGCCTCCCAACCAGCGCCTTAGTTATTGTCGGAGCACGACGGTTACAACAATTCAATGGGTTGCCTCCCATCCAGCGCGTGATTTAACGTCGCGGCACAACTCAACACATTGTCAAGCATCTGGCAGGTCCATCGAGGTCTTGTGACGTGCAACGTCACCACCCCAATAATGTTTTATCCGCTGGCCATTTACCAAGAAGGTACCATTGGAGCTCATATCCCGTAACTCCACAGCTCCATGAGGCTACACACTTACCACAACGAAAGGGCCTGACCGACGAGACTTTAGCTTTCCAGGAAAAAGCTTCAACCTCGAATTAAATAGAAGAACTTCTTGCCCCGGCTCAAACTCTCGATGTTGGATGTGCTTTTCATGCCATCTTTTAGTCTTCTCTTTATACAACTTGGCATTTTCATAGGCGTGCAGTCGGAACTCATCAAGCTCGTTGAGTTGCAGCAACCTCTTCTCTCTAGCTAAATCCATATCAATGTTCAGCGTTTTAATTGCCCAATAGGCTTTGTGTTCATGCTCGACGGGCAAGTGACATGCCTTCCCATAAACTAATTTATACGGAGAAGCACCTATGGGCGTTTTTGTACGCAGTTCGATATGCCCACAATGCGTCGTCGAGCTTCCCAGCCCAGTCCTTTCTATTCCCATTCACTGTTTTCTCCAGAATCTGCTTCACCTCTCTGTTTGACACTTCCACTTGACCACTCGTCTGGGGATGATAGGCTGTGGCAACCTTGTGCTTGACTCCATATTTTGCAAGGATATTATTCAGCAATTTGTTGCAGAAGTGTGATCCTCCGTCACTTATCAACACGCGTGGAGTTCCAAAGTGTGTGAAGATGTGCTTCTTTACAAAACTCACCACTACCTTAGCATCATTTGTGGGAAGAGCAATGGCCTCCACCCACTTAGACACATAATCAACTGCCACCAAGATGTACCTGTGCCCATTAGAGTATGGGAATGGTCCCATGAAGTCGATTCCCCACACATCAAATAGCTCTACTGCCAGAATATTCTGCAAAGGCATCTCATGCCTCTTGGTGATTGTTCCGGTTCTTTGGCATCTATCACACATTTTAACAAAGGCATGTGCATCCTTAAACAATTTGGGCCAATAGAAACCTGATTGTAGAACTTTCTGGGCGGTCCTATCTCCCCCGTGATGTCCTCCGTATGGTGACGCGTGACAGTCATGCAATATTGCATTCATCTCTTCTTCTGGAACACATCTTCGCACCAACTGATCTGCGCATAGCCGGTATAAGAATGGCTCATCCCACATATAAAACCTCACATCATGTAGGAACCTTCTTCTATTATCGGGTGTCAATTCCGGTGGCGTCACCCCACTTGCAATGAAATTCACATAATTTGCATACCTCAGGGATTCAATTGAGGTGATTGCCAATAACTGCTCATCAGGAAATGTTTCCTTGATAGACCCACCTTCAGCTACATGTCTCCGATTTTCTAACCTGGACAAGTGATCAGCCACTTGGTTCTCTGTCCCTTTTCGATCTCGGATTTCTAAGTCAAACTCTTGCAAGAGGAGGACCCAACAAATCAGTCTCGGCTTGGCGTCTTTCTTCTCAAACAAGTATCTGATAGCTGAATGATCTGTGTAGACGATGACTTTGGTCCCCACTAAATATGATTTGAACTTTTCAAACGCCCACACCACTGCAAGCAACTCTTTTTTAGTAACTGTGTAATTCATTTGGGCTGGATATAGAGTTTTGCTCGCATAGTAGATGGAGTGAAAGATTTTATTTCTCCTTTGCCCCAACACAGCTCCAATAGCTATGTCACTCGCATCACACATCAACGCAAAGGGTTGCTCCCAATCCGGGGCAATGATAATTGGTGCAGTCACTAGCTTTCCCTTCAACTCCTCAAATGCTTTCAGATAGGCATCATCGAACTTGAAGGGGACATCTTTTTCGAGCAACCTGCATAAGGGAGAGGAAATTTTTGAAAAATCTTTAATGAAACGACGATAAAAACCTACATGGCCCAAGAAACTGCGAATGCCTTTCACAGACGTCGGTGGGGGCAATTTTTCAATCGCTTCCACCTTTGCCTTGTCCACCTGCAAACCATTTTTAGACACCTTGTGCCCCAAAACTATACCTTCACGTACCATGAAATGGCACTTTTCCCAGTTTAGTACTAAGTTAGTTTCTTCACACCTAGCAAGCACTTTATCAAGATTCATCAAGCAGTTATCAAAAGAACATCCAAACACAGAAAAATCATCCATGATCACTTCCACAAACCTCTCAACCATGTCAGTAAAAATGGCCATCATACACCTTTGAAAAGTCGCAGGTGCATTACAAAGACCAAAGGGCATTCTCTTGAACGCATACGTGCCATAGGGGCACGTAAATGTGGTCTTCTCTTGGTCCTCTGGGGCTATAGAAGTCTGATTATACCCCGAGTAACCATCTAAGAAGCAGTAGTACTCCTGACCAGCAAGCATTTGGTCAATAAAGGGGAGGGGAAAGTGGTCCTTCCGGGTGGCATTGTTCAATTTTCTATAATCGATGCAAATTCTCCACCCAGTGACAGTTCTTGTGGGGATCAAATCATTATTTTCATTAACCACTACAGTCATCCCCCCTTTCTTGGGTAGACATTGAACGGGGCTTACCCATTTGCTGTCTGAGATTGGAAATACAATACCTGCGTCAAGCCACTTAATCACTTCTTTTCTTACCACTTCTTTCATGATTGGATTGAGTCGGCGTTGTTGCTCTACACTGGGCTTGTGTCCATCCTCCATGAGGATTTTGTGCATACAAAAGGCTGGACTAATGCCCTTAATGTCAGACATCATCCACCCAAGTGCTCGCTTGTGCTCACGTAGCACTCTCAACAGCTTCTCTTCCTACAATTTAGACAAGTCAGAAGAAACAATAACAGGTAAAGTGTTAGAGTCACCCAAATAAGCATATTGAAGGTGAGGTGGGAGAGGTTTAAGCTCCAGTTTTGGGCTTCCTCAATGGATGGTTTGGGGGGTGTCCTTCTGGCCTATTCAAGGGCTCAAAGGGGTGTATCCCATGCATGTAAGCACAAGATGTATCCAAGATGTGCATCATCTCCTCAACCTCCTCATCGTTTCCCATGCTATTGAACAACATAAGTGCTTTCTCTAGAGAATCGTCTAGATATACACTCAGATCATGAATTTGCTCATCAGCCTCAACAACAGATATCATTGAGAGCTCCTCATAGTGGCGGGGAAGTTGGATTGCTTTGTAGACATTAAAGACTGCTTCCTCATCATCCACCCTCAAAATCATTTTTCCCTCTCTCACTTTAATAATTGCATCACCAGTAGCCAAGAGAGGTCTCCCCAATATGATTGGGACCAGTTCGTCAGGCTCATAATCCAGGATAATGAAGTCAGCTGGGAAGATAAATTTTCCAATTTGCAGCAACACATCTTCAATCACACCCTCGGGGTGTGCTATTGATCTATCAGCCAGCTGCAACATCACAGTAGTTGGCCTTGGAGCTCCCAGGCCCAGTTGCTTGAACAAAGATAAGGGCATCAGATTTATACTCGCCCCCAAATCGCAAAGAGCACGACCCACATTAATGTTACCAATGCGCACCGGAATAGTGAAACTTCTAGGATCCTTAAGCTTTTGAGGAAGCTTGTTGTGGACCCTTGAGGTGCACTCCTCTGTAAGTGCCACTGTCTCAAATTCATTCAATCTTCTCTTGTGAGCCACTATATCCTTTATGTACTTAGCATACTTTGGAAATTCACACAGTACATCAACAAGTGGAATATTTAATTGAACCTGGCTCAACATAGAGAGAAATTTGCTGAACATGCGATCATCATTCTTTTTCTGCAATCTCTGGGGGAAAGGTGGTGGTGGCCTTGTAGCCTCCACTGGCTCTGGAATTGCATCAGTATCCTTCGATTCATGGGTTTCCTTCGGTATCAACTCCCCCTCGGGTGTGGCTTTGTCTTTTCTTTTCTTTGGTACTTCCTCCAGCTCTCTTCCATTTTTGAGTGTAACTGCATTCACTTGAGGATTCTTTTTGTATCACTGGGGAGAGCGCCTGCAGGTCTGGTGTTCTGATTCGTTGCTAACTGCCCCATTTGCCGTTCAAGATTTCTGAAATCGGTTCTGAGCTGCTGATTGTCAATCAACAACTTCTTTAGCAAATCATTTGTACTCTCTTCCATTTGTTGGGGTGGCTTCTGAGGTGGATTGAAATTCCCTTGGGGTCTATAGTTATTCTGATTCTGCTGATTTCCACCCCATGAGAAGTTGAGATGATTCCTCCAATTTGGATTGTAAGAATTTCCATATTGTGCATGCTGATTCAGTGGACCTCTGTTCTGCTGCCCCACATAGTATATGGATTCAGGATTCGTAGGGCACATGTCGCTCATATGATTGTCACCACATAATTCGCAGCAAATAGCCATTTGTTGTACATGTTGCATTTGTTGTGGTTGCTGCATTGTCATCCTAGTCATCTGATTAGCCAACTTTGCAATATCGGCTCTCACGGCTGTCAAGTCGTCGAGCTCAAGTACTCCAGCTGATTTCTGCTTAATTGCCTTTCGCGAATCACCCTCACCTTGCCAATTATGATCATTAGCAGTGAAGTTATTTAGCAAGATTTGGATTTCACTGTACGGTTTGGCCATGCAACTACCCCACAAGCTGAATCAAGATTAATCTTTGAGGCATCATCTAACCCCATCCACGAAACGTAATGACCCAAATACCTCGNCCGTCGAGCCAAAGGGTGAACTCGAACTACCGTTAATCGTCTGTTCATAACAAGAACAAATCGACTAACGGATGTTTTGAGTTCACCCACACCTCTCAAGACCCAAAGATGCAAAAGGGGAAACAGGGACTAGGCTTCATATTTCAGATCCAAGATTCGAAGCGTTTGACAATGATTTGAGGGAAATCAGATACATATTAGGTGTGAGGGGGTAAGCGGTTGTATGGTGTTAATTTGGGACTGGTTGGGTAAACTAGGGTTCTGGGGTCCTATTTCAATCTAAAATTCGAAGAGTATTGGGGTGATTCGAAGAAAATGGATTGGGGATTCGGAATGGGGAAGGTGAGGGGAGTCCATGGTGTAAGTTTGGAAGGGATTGGCCACCGTCCGCCGCCGTGGGCGATTTCCGGCGGGCGGAGGACGGTGGTGTATGGCTGGTCTCTGAAGAGACGAAGGAGAGGAGTGAGGCGGGGGGGGGGGGGGGGGTAGGTGTTTCGGACAGTTATATGTCAAAAATTATCAATTTCTGACCGTTAGATCAAACAACCTAGACGGTTAGGATTGATTGTCGTGGAAACGACGTCGTTTGAGCTCTAAGTGGCTGGACCGGATCGAGAACCTTTGGGCTGGGGTCAATTTGAAATGGGTTTAAGGGATTGGGCTAGATTTCAAACGGATTTGGCCCAAAATGGGTAATCCATGAAGACCACTCAATTTTCTTTTTAATGGTTTCTTTTCTTTTCCCTTTTTATTTCTTTTATTTGTTTTTATTTTGTATTTTTATGTTTTTCTAACTTTATTAAAATGCAAAATCAAAGACCTAATTTGTTTCCAAAAATTAAACTAATTAATTCCTAAAAATCTATTAAATCCTATTTAAAAGCAAACCCATGACAAATTCAACAATTAACAATTAAAAATGCAAAAATGGACTATTTTTGTTATTTTCTTTAAATTTTGTTCTAAAAACAACTTAACCACTAAATAATCCTAAAATATGAAATTAGATCCTAAATGCAAATGTCATGTGTATATTTTTATATTTTTCATATGAATTAAAATGCACAAATAAAATGCAAACAATTAACAGAAAATAACACAAAATTCACAAAAGTGTAGAATAATGAAAGAAAAATTATTTTGTTTGAATTTTTGGGAATAATTCATATATAGGGCAAAAATCACGTGCTCACAAGCGCGACCTCTAGCGCGAACTGTAGCGCGATCGCGCTACTGGGCAACACGTTTTTCCACTTTTTTTTTTCACCTGTGTTCACCATGATCGATGGTCTTTTCGCCTGCCCCTTTGTCACCTGCATTGGTTAGCATGCTATAAAACTCACAAATAACACTATAACTATCATTGGGTTGCCTCCCAACCATCGCCTTAGTTATTGTCATGGCACGACGGTTACAACAATTCAATGCGTTGCCTCCCGTCCAGCCCCTGATTTAACGTCGCGGCACGACTCAACACGTTTTCAAGCATCTGACAGGTCTATCGAGGTCTTGTGACGTGCAATGTCACCACCCCAATAATGTTTTATCCGCTGGCCATTTACCAAGAAGGTACCGTTTGAGCTCATATCCCACAACTCCACAGCTCCATGAGGCTTCACACTCACCACAACGAAAGGGCCTGACCAACGAGACTTTAGCTTTCCAGGAAAAAGCTTCAACCTCGAATTGAATAAAAGAACTTCTTGCCCCGGTTCAAACTCTCGATGTTGAATGTGCTTGTCATGCCATCTTTATACAACTTGGCATTCTCATATGCGTGCAATCGAATTGAATAAAAGTGGCACTTTTCCCAGTTTAGCACCAGGTTCGTCTCTTCACATCTAGCAAGTACTTTATCGAGATTCATTAAACAGTTATGGAACGAGCACCCAAACACAGAAAAATCATCCATGAACACTTCTACAAATCTTTCAACCATATCAGTAAAAATAGCCATCATACACCTTTGAAAAGTCGCAGGTGCATTACAGAGACCAAAGGGCATTCTCTTGAACGCATACGTGCCATATGGACACGTAAATGTGGTTTTCTCTTGGTCCTCTGGGGATATAGCAATCTGATTATACCCGGAGTAACCATCTAGGAAACAATAGTATTCCTGGCCAGCTAATCTATCAAGCATTTAGTCAATAAAGGGGAGAGGGAAGTGGTCCTTTCGGGTGGCATTATTCAATTATCGATAATCTATACACATCCTCCACCCAGTGACAGTTCTTGTAGGAATCAAATCATTATTTTTATTAACAACCACAGTCATCCCCCCCTTCTTAGGTACACATTGAACGGGGCTTACCCATTTGCTATCTGAGATTGGAAATACAATACCTGCGTCAAGCCACTTAATCACTTCTTTTCTTACCACTTCTTTCATGATTGGATTGAGTCGGCGTTGTTGCTCTACACTGGGCTTGTGTCCGTCCTCCATGAGGATTTTATGCATGCAAAAGCTGGACTAATGCCTTTAATGTCAGACATTGTCCACCCAAGTGCTCGCTTGTGCTCACGTAGCACCCTCAACAGCTTCTCTTCCTGCAATTTAGACAATTCAGAAGAAACAATAACAGGTAAAGTGTCAGAGTCACCCAAATAAGCATATTGAAGGTGAGGGGGCAACAGTTTAAGCTCCAATTTTGGAGCCTCCTCAATTGACGGTTTGGGGGGTGGCCCATCTGGCCTATTCAAGGGCTCAAAGGGGTGTATCCCCTGTATGTAAGCACAAGATGTATCCAGGATGTGCATCATCTCCTCAACCTCCTCATCGTTTCCCATGCTATTGAACAACATAAGTGCTTTCTCTAGAGAGTCGTCTAGATATACACTCGTGTCACGAATTTGCTCATCAGCCTCAACAACTGATATCATTGAGAGCTCCTCATAGGGGCGGGGAAGTTGGATTGCTTTGTAGACATTAAAGACTGCTTCCTCATCATCCACCCTCAAAATCATTTTTCCTTCTCTCACTTTAATAATTGCATCACCAGTAGCCAAGAGAGGTCGCCCCAATATGATTGGGACCAGTTCGTCAGCCTCATAATCCAGGATAATGAAGTCAGCTGGGAAGATAAATTTTCCAATTTGCAGCAACACATCTTCAATCACACCCTCGGGGTGTGCTATTGATCTATTAGCCAGCTGCAACATCACAGTAGTTGGCCTTGGAGCTCCCAGGCCCAATTGCTTGAACAAAGATAAGGGCATCAGATTTATACTCGCCCCCAAATCGCAAAGAGCACGACCCACATTAATGTTACCAATGCGCACCGGAATAGTGAAACTTCTAGGATCCTTAAGCTTTTGAGGAAGCTTGTTGTGGACCCTTGAGGTGCACTCCTCTGTAAGTGCCACTGTCTCAAATTCATTCAATCTTCTCTTGTGAGCCACTATATCCTTTATGTACTTAGCATACTTTGGAAATTCACACAGTACATCAACAAGTGGAATATTTAATTGAACCTAGCTCAACATGGAGAGAAATTTGCTGAACGTACGATCATCATTCTTTTTCTGCAATCTCTGGGGGAAAGGTGGTGGTGGCCTTGTAGCCTCCACTGGCTCTGGAATTGCATCAGTATCCTTCGATTCATGGGTTTCCTTCGGTATCAACTCCCCCTCGGGTGTGGCTTTGTCTTTTCTTTTCTTTGGTACTTCCTCCAGCTCTCTTCCATTTTTGAGTGTAACTGCATTCACTTGAGGATTCTTTTTGTATCACTGGGGAGAGCGCCTGCAGGTCTGGTGTTCTGATTCGTTGCTAACTGCCCCATTTGCCGTTCAAGATTTCTGAAATCGGTTCTGAGCTGCTGATTGTCAATCAACAACTTCTTTAGCAAATCATTTGTACTCTCTTCCATTTGTTGGGGTGGCTTCTGAGGTGGATTGAAATTCCCTTGGGGTCTATAGTTATTCTGATTCTGCTGATTTCCACCCCATGAGAAGTTGGGATGAATCCTCCAATTTGGATTGTAAGAATTTCCATATTGTGCATGCTGATTCAGTGGACCTCTGTTCTGCTGCCCCGCATAGTATATGGATTCAGGATTCGTAGGGCACATGTCGCTCATATGATTGTCACCACATAATTCGCAGCAAATAGCCATTTGTTGTACATGTTGCATTTGTTGTGGTTGCTGCATTGTCATCCTAGTCATCTGATTAGCCAACTTTGCAATATCGGCTCTCATGGCTGTCAAGTCGCCGAGCTCAAGTACTCCAGCTGATTTCTGCTTAATTGCCTTTCGCGAATCACCCTCACCTTGCCAATTATGATCATTAGCAGTGAAGTTATTTAGCAAGATTTGGATTTCACTGTACGGTTTGGCCATGCAACTACCCCCACAAGCTGAATCAAGATTCATCTTTGAGGCATCATCTAACCCATCCACGAAAGTGTGACCCAATACCTCGTCAGTTTGGCAATGATGTGGACAGTCTCTGAGCATCTTCTTGTACCTTTCCCATGCTTGACGAAGTGTCTCGCCATCTCGTTGTTCGAACCCAAGAATTTGACTCCTCAATACCTTTGTTATCTTAGTGGGAAAAAACTTGATTAAGAATTTCCTTGTTAGATCATCCCAAGTGCGGATTGAGTTTGCGGGCTCCTTCTGCAACCACTCCTTAGCGTCCCCAAGCAGTGAAAAGGGGAAAAGTGTTAGCCTGACATAGTCCTTGGAAACATTCGGATAATTGTAAGTGTCCGTAATTTCAAAGAAATTCTGAATATGCCTCTGCGGATCTTCATGAGATAGACCTACATATTGCCCTGTGGACTGGATCAGCTGCACCATGTACTGTTTGAGTTCAAAGTGCCCTGTGATATCAGGCTTCACAATAGCCTGAGTCATATTAGCAAGACTGGTCCTTGCGGCTTCAATCACCGCGCGTTCCTCATTCCCTGCCATCTCTATTGGCTGTGGTTGGACTACTATGTCCAACTCTCCTTCAATTCTGGTTCTTGCGTCTACTTCCCTCCTCACTATGTGAAGTGTTCGTTCAATTTCAGGATCAAGGGGAAGTAGATTGTTTGCGCTTCGGCTCCTCCGCATTCAGAAGAAAAGCCTGTGTTCACACAAACCAGGTAAACTAAAAATTAAAGCTTGAACAAATAATCAATAAAAGCTTAACTCAGTCAAGTAGCTAATTTCTAAGTCCCCGGCAACGGCGCCAAAAACTTGTTGCGACCAAAACACTCACGCAAGTGCACGTGATCGTCAAGTAATAAAGTAGTGAGTAGAGTATCGTTCCCACGAAGACTTGTGATTAACTATTGACTGATTTAAACTCAATTAACTTATCGATCCAAGAGATTTTTCACAAAAGATATTCGCCTTTAATTTACTACCTAAAATATCAATTAATAAACTAACTAAAATAATCAACCAAACAAATAGCAATTTTGAATGAAAATCAGTAGAGGAGAATATTCCAGGGTCACGGGCTAGTTAACAATCATGTTGCGTTCTTGGCATAAAATAACTAATTGATTTATCTGGGTTGTTGATTGACAGGGTTAATATTGCTTATAAGAATCTGTCGAATTCTTACTCGCCTATTTAAGTTAACCTAACGCCTATATGTCTATGGAGTTAGAATCAACAAGAACGCATTCATAAATCCTGTATTTCAAACAAGCAAGGCAATTAGGTATATGTCTCCTAATTGCGAATCCGTTCCCCGATGCCCGGGTTCAAGCACTTGCTCTACTCAATCCTATATGCAATCTAGAATTCCCATTTTCGAGTTCAACTATAGATTCGTAGATAGTATTTCACTGTTAGCTACGCATCAAAATAATTGAGAACGGAATTAAATAAACAACCCAATATGATTAAACCAACTTTGTAAACTAAACACTGAACAACAACAATCATGTTTCACCCATCATCCTAGAACAATGGGTTTTAGCCACTCATAGCAGTGTTCATCTCAATAATGTTTAATTTCCTTCAAAACATAAAAACAAGAAGAAGAAAAGAAGAACTTGATGTTGGATTTTCCTCCTTGCCTCTTGCCTGTATGTTTCTTGAACTAAACTATGAAAACCTTGATATTTAACTCCTTGGGCAAGCTTGACTTTATATAGGTTAAGTGAAAATTCCTCCAGATTTCCGATTTTGCCCCTAACAGACCTTTTCCGGAACTGGGACTAGCGCGAACGCGCTAATGTTCGCGCTAGTCTCCTGACATTCTGCCTCCCGCTTCTGGACTAGAGCGAACGCGTTAGACCTCGCGCTAGACTTCGCGCTAGTTCAGGCCATTTTTCTTCAATTCTTTGTCTAGTCTTTGCGTGCACACAGCTCCAAGGGGTCTTTCTTGCTCCAATGTAGCTTCAATCACCACTTTAAGGCATCATCTAGGCTCACCATCCTGCAATGTGTAAAATTCACAATTAGAGCCAATTTTTCATCATTTAACCATATTATGGCATTGAAACATAATCAAGTGGGAGCATAAACAATCGCCAAATCACATAGACTTAGCCTATTATCAACCGTGAAGTTCGAATGGAACCATCAGGAGGTAATCATTCTCGGAGATAGAAGTAATCCCATTTACACCAGTCAAACTGTCCCGGTGGTCGAGAATAGAAGAAAGCTGGGTGGAGAAACTTATCACCGCATCGAGCGTGTCAATGCAATTGAGGAAGATAAGCGGTGGAGTAGCAAAATAGAAAGCATACCGGCATGGTCAGGGTATGAACCCGGCAAAGGGCTTGGGAAGAAACTCCAGGGCATTACCAAACCAATACAGTTGAAACGTCATGGTACAAATTTCTGGCTCGGATATCAGTATACATGGCAAGAATATGATGATTGGTCGCCTCCATGGCGTGGTCCCTATTACCCTCTTGAGCAGCCGGTGCCGCATTTGAGTCAGACCTTTCACCAGGCCGACACAATATGGGGATATGCGGAGGAGGAAGCTTTGTCTAGGCTAAGAAACTTGTTTCTAGAAGATGAGGGTATGGGTTGCAATGTGATAGTTGAGGAGGAGGAGGAAGAAGGCCTTACTATTTAGACGGTGGAGAGGGGAGCGTTTCTCAGGAACTGGACCGCCACACCATCAAGGGCCACACGAGTCCCGGGGTAGCATGGCTACTAATGATATTTGAAAAAATAAGTCTTTTTGAGAATTTGGTTTTTAAAATATTTTCATTTCACTATTTTGTTTTGGAAAACATTGTTTTGAAGTCATTCAGACGATATTTTGTTTAATATTTCAGCATTTATCAAATAATTTGATGTTTTATCGTTATTGTTCATATCTTTCTTCTACAGCATTACTATTTCTTACCTTGATGAACCAACGACTGTGACATGTAATGAGACAACACAACATATGGATAGTGACTCGGAAGAAGAGGATGAGATACCTGAGGAAGTTATCAGAGAAGTTGAGAATTTTGAGAACAAACCTAAGTCCAACCTGGACAAAACCGAGGCAATCAATATGGGAGATTCTGAAACCATCAAAGATACTCGCATAAGCATCCACCTATCACCGTTATAAAAGAAAGAATATACTCGTTTCCTAAAAGAATATGAGGATATTTTTGCATGGTCATATGATGACATGACTGGCCTGAGCACATCCATAGTGGCTCATAAGTTGCCTACCAATCCAATGTGTTCGCCGGTGAAGCAGAAACTCAGAAAGTTCAAACCAGACATGAGCCTAAAAATCAAGGAAGAAGTCACTAAGCAAATCAAAGCCAAAGTCCTCAGGGTAGTTAAGTACCCAACCTGGTTAGCCGACATCGTACCAATTTTAAAGAAATGTGGGAAAGTCAGGGTGTGTGTCGACTATCGGGATTAAACAGAGCGAGTCCCAAGGACGATTTCCCACTGCCAAATATACACATTCTGATCGATAATTGTGCCAAGCATGAACTCCAATCCTTTATAGATTGCTTCGCGGGTTATCATCAGATTTGGATAGACGAGAAAGACGCAGAGAAAACATCCTTCATTACACCGTGGGGAGTATACTGCTACAAAATGATGCCATTCGGTCTAAAGAATGCTGGGGCCACCTATATGAGAGCCATGACGACTATCTTCCGTGATATGATACACAAGGAAATAGAGGTATATGTTGACGACGTCATCATCAAATCCAAGAGGGCTGCAGATCACATAGAACACTTGAGGAAGTTCTTTAACAGGCTACAGAGGTACAATTTAAAACTGAACCCCGCAAAATGTGCATTCGGGGTTCCTGCAAGAAAATTGTTGGGATTCATCGTCAGTCGCGGAGGAATCGAGTTGGACCCATCAAAAGTTAAAAACATCCAATTGTTACCACCACCAAAGAGTAAGAAGGACGTGATGAGCTTCCTGGGATGCCTCAATTACATCATCCGCTTCATAGCACAGTCCACAGTAATATGTGAACCCATCTTCAAAATTTTGAGGAAGGACGGTAAAACAAGTTGGACTGAAGATTGTCAGAGGGCTTTTGACAGAATTAAGGAATACTTGTCCACGCAACCAGTCCTAGTCCCACCAGAACCTAGGAGACTTTTGCTACTCTATTTGTCAGTACTAGGTGGGGCTTTCGGCTGTGTTTTGCGACAACGTGATGAGACAAGAAGAAAGGATCAAGCCATATATTACTTGAGTAAGAAGTTTACACCTTATGAAGCACGGTACTCTATGCTAGAACGCACTTGCTATGCTTTGACATGGACAGCTCAGAAATTGAGGCATTACTTCTGTGCATATACCACATACCTCATATCAAGGATGGATCCTCTGAAGTACATCTTTCAGAAGCCTATGCCCACCGCGAAGTTAGCCAAGTGGAAAATATTGCTGAGTGAGTTCGATATCATCTATGTAACTCAGAAGGCAGTCAAAGGACAAGCATCGGCAGGCCATCTTGCTGAAAATCCTGTAGGAGGAGAGTACGAACCACTAAAAACGTATTTTCCTGACGAAGAAGTGTCATTCGTAGGCGAGGACATTGCTGAAGCCCACGACAATTTGAGAATGTTTTTCGATGGAGCTGCAAACTTCAAAGGAGTGGGTATTGGAGCGGTTTTGGTATCGGAGACGGGTCAACATTATCCGGTATCTGAAAAGCTTAGGTTTCCATGCACCAAAAATATGGCAGAATATGAGGCTTGCATTATGGGACTCAATTTGGCCATGGACACGAACATACAAGAGTTGCTGGTAATTGGTGAATTGGATCTTCTGGTACATCAAGTTAAAAGAGAATTGGCTACAAAAAATACCAAGATACTACCATATCTGTATCGTGTTCAAGAACTGTGAAGAGGTTCACGAAGATAGAATTCAAATATTACGGAACAACTCTCGGTCTCGGAATTGCATTTGAACCTCGATATCTCCAAAACCCGCTCCAAACCAAATTTAAAGAACTTCTAAAACCTTCAAGAACCTACTTTCACTATTTGGCGCCAAAACGCTCCCGGGTCATCCAAAACCCGACGCGAACATACGCCCAAGTCCGGAATCATCATACTACCCTGCTAGAACTGTCAAATCTTGATTCCGAGGACATTTACTCAAAAATCCAACCTTAGTCAATTCTTCCTACTTATGGCTTCCGAAATGAGAATTTTCTTTCCAAATCAACTCTGAACGAAATTCCAACTCCGACCATGCGTACAACTTATAATATTTGAAGTGAAGCTGCTTATGGCCTCAAACCGCTGAACAACGTGCTAGAGCTCAAAACGACAGGTCGTGCCGCATAGAGTTCTTTAACAGATGAATAAATATTCGGATAGTTGTCAGTACAAAGAAGACACTGCCAACTTGTTGACGTGAAATCTAAAAAACTAACGTATATACTGTTATGAATTAAATTAAGGATAAATAACGCTTCGCACGTTTAGATAATATCCTTACAATCTCAAACATACGTAATAAATAAATTCTTCATTATAAAAAAATAATTTCATACGTTTAATTGATATTATTCAATGTGCAGACATCATCATGGATCGGCAGACTGCTTAACCCGACTCATTTCACGTGAGCTACTTACGCTACAGGCGGGCCGTAGGTCTTCACGTATATGGGATAGAATTTGCTACGAATGAAGTAGCAAGCTAGGTTATTTAACGGGAGATGGGGCTTTAAAAAAATTGGGGTATATCGCATGTGGCACATGCGCTATACGTTATGGTGTAATTGATCCCGTTAGCATATAGAGCATATATGTAGGCACACAAAATTTATTGGATTTAAATTCAATAAGATAATTTGGAGTATATTTTAAATATACTAGTCCAAATAAATATTATGGGCTAATATAATTAAATTAATTATATAAGTCCAATATATATGGATTAAATAAATAAGTCTTAATCCATTGGGCTAGTCCATTTAATCTGATTAAAGTGATGAGCCCACTTCATTAAGCCCAAGTTGTCATCATCCTAGAGGCCCAGTTTGGCGCCACCGTCAAATGAAGTGGCACGCCGAGTCAAACAGAAGAGCCAATTGGATCGTTCCACGTATCAAAATGACAATGCATGCTAAAACACATTAAAAGGACAATGCAACCGCACCACGTGTGCAAGTGACATGTTCTGGCCAATCAAATGCGGCCTTGTCACACATCAATTTGATTGGTCGGAAAGAGTTTGTTCTTATCATAACTCTTCCCTCCCACAACCATAATAGAGTTCTTCATAACCCAGGAAAGACACCAGAAGTTATAACAAGAAGCAAGAGAGAGCTCGTAGATCAAACGCCGGAAATTTCTCTATAAGTTTCAAGCTTCAAGCAACCAAGTTCAAGATCAAGAAATCAAGTTCAAGCTCAAGAACGAAGAACAAATCAAGATTTAAGGAATACGAGTTCAAATCAAAGTTCGTGCTAGCTGAATCCAAGATCATCGTCCGTGGCAACAAATATAGATTCAAAATCAATATCAATGGACTATTGGAAAGAAGAATTAGAGGATTCATAGAGATTGTAACACTCAAATATTCGAAATAAAATACTACAGTTGTTGCAATATTTTTCGGTCTCAATTATTTTTTTGACGCAAATTTATTGTCTACAAATTCTGGCACGTCCAGTGGGACAATATCTACCTCTCATCTCAACTTTTCATTCACCAAAGTTCAAGAACATCGAAATGGATTCAAAGAAAATCAACTCTAGATCAACTTCCATTAAAGCTGCTAATTCCAAGTTCTACGCTGATGTAGAAAACATCCTCAATATTACATTTGGAAGCTTTGGGCCAGTCACAAGGAGCAAAGTAAGCTCTTTAGGACAATAAACACTTCAAGTGCCGTCCGCATCAAGCCTTATTGTCGGATCTTCATCCTCAAAAGGAATAAGATCCTCTACATGCGCGAACCAAAAAGCGAACGATGTCACCAAAAGGATCGAAGCGGTTCTTGCTCAACTTAGTTTATCTAAGTCCAAGAAATCTTTCATGCAAGCCAATGATGATAACTTGAGCTTTGGATCTCCTCCAGTCTCCATTAATGCGATCTCTAAGCTCAACGATGATGCATATTATTCTTCGTCCTCTATGGAGATCATGCAAGCAATGATTGTTGAAGCTTTTACTATAGTAGAACAACTTGCAAATTTGACGAAAGCAATTGAAAGCTTATCAAAGCATATGCAAGATCAAGATGCTAAACTTTTAAAGTTAACAAATACATTGGATAGCATAGTAGAGGGAGAATCGACACAAACACCTTTAAATCTTCAAAGATCACGAAAGAAATAAGACACTTCCAAAAAGCAAGCAACGACAAACAAGGAGATTCAAGTCTTCGCTGAAGGTCTGATTCCCGTTGAGAAACTAAAGGACTTCATCATGGAGTCTATCAAAGATAAACCTGAGTCGTCCAAATTATCACTCACATATACAAAGCCGCATATGCAAAGAATTGATAACTTGAAGATGCATGTTGGTTATCAACCTCCTATGTTGCAACAATTCGATGGCAAGAGAAATCCGAGACAACATGTAGCATACTTTGTTGAAACTTGCAACAATGCCGGAACGTATTGTGATCATCTTGTCAAACAGTTTGTTTGATCTCTTAAAGGTAATGCATTCAATTGGTACACAGATTTGAATCTGGTTCCATCGATAGTTGGTAGCATTTGGAGCAATATTTCTCAATCGTTTTATAGCACAAGACGCATCGTAAGCATGACTGAACTTACAAACTCTCATCAACGATAGGATGAGCCAGTTATTGACTTCATCAATCGCTGGAGGAGCTTAAGCCTCAACTACAAAGATCGCCTTAATGAAACTTCTAGCATCAAATGTGCATTCAAGGTATGCGTTGGGGTCTTCGCTATATCTTACAAGGCATAAAGCCTAAAACATTTGAGGAACTAGCAACTCGTTCTCATGATATGGAACTAAGTATGGATACAAGTGGAGACAAGGGCTACCTTTCTTTGAGACTTACGACGAAGAAGAAAAAAAACAAGAAGACGAGGATGGGGGCAAGTTTTCATCCGAAAATGAAAATGAAGAATCTATTCATGTTACAATGCTCCTCAACACACGAGCCTAAACTGCAAGTTATAATGCTCCTCAACGCATGAACCTAAACTGCAAGTTTTAATGCTTCCTGGCACATGAGTATATACTGTATGTCACGAAACTCCCCAATTTTTAAATAAATATTTAAGACGTAAAGCTCTTCAAATTCGAGCAAAGACCTAAGTCAAAAACTCTTCAAAGTTGAGCAAAGACTTCAAGTTGCAAAGTTTTATAAATTCGAGCCAAACTTCACGACGTAAAGCTCTTCAAATACGAGCAAAGTCTTCAAGGTGTAAAGCTCTTAAAATTTGAACAAAGTGTTCCAGTTGCAAAACTCCTCAAATTCTAGCGAAGACTAGAGCCGAATACTCTTCAAAGTCGAGAAAAGACTTCAAGTCGCAAAGCTTTTCAAATTTTAGCCAAACTTCAAGTTGCCTTCAAATTATTATGCTCCTTGACGCATGAGCCTAAATTGCAAGTCGTAAGGCTCCTTGACGCATGAACCTAAGCTGTATGTATCTACACTTCGGGGCAGCATGATTCTAAACTGTGTACGACCCACACAAAAAATTCCGCTAGGTTGAAAAAACTACTAGAAAATGGTCCTATTGGAACGGTCATTTAGCAACGGTTATGTAACTGTTACAATAGATAACCTATTGGAACAGTTTCAGTCGTCCCAATAGCTTCAAAACGCTTTTGGGACACTTCTGAAGCACAACCGTTTCAATAGTGTAATAACTGTCACCATAAGTTTAGCTATGGAGACGGTTCGTAAAGGCGACACAATAGGGTAGTTTGTGGGAACGGTTTTGTGAAATAAAAGTATAGTGGAACGGTTTATGTTTTCCCCCCTTACTTTCCCTGCAATATATTTACTAAAAAAATAAATATAAAATATATGACCCCACAAAGATTTTAATAGCTTTTTTTAGGTTATATTTTAAGGTTTAAAAACATACAAAACCCACAAAAACATAAGACGCCTCTTTCTCCAAGTCTGAACCCACGAAATCTCTTTGTATTTTCAGCCTTGAAAAATCTGACGACGGCCTGTGTTGATACCCAATTTTTTCCTATATATTTTTAATAGGCAAAATACTTTCAAAATGGCATATGCATGCATATATAAGTATGTCCAAATGATTTATTATTTTTTCCTTAATTTTTAAAGATTTTTAAATTAATTTATTGCCCTGCTTTATCCCTAAAAATCCAATAATAATTTCTAAAATTATTATTTTTGATGATTACTTTATTGGATTCTAATATCTATGCTAAAACATAGCTAAGATAATTTTTTCATATTTTTACAAATTTATTTAGTATTTTTAAACTAAATTGCATATAATTGCAAAATTAGCCTCTTTTGAGATCTAATCGCATTTATATTCATAAAAGTTAAGCCCAGTATTTTTAAATTGATAATTATAAATTATAAATCTTTTAATTATTTTAATTTGTTTTCATAAATTAATTTGCTATTTCTTATAAAATAAATAAGGAAAAAGTGGCTATTTAAATTATAGATAGATTTGGCTTTCAGTTGTAGCCCAAATTGAACCCATTCCCCAGCCCAATTTCATACCCAATTAACCCGACCCAAACCCTATATATACCTACCCAAATCCGGAACCCATCTACCCGGTCAAATCCTGACCGTTGATCTCCCAGATCAACGCTCCAAATGAACCCTTTCCTTTTTTAATCCCTAATACCCCCTAACCCTAGCCATTCCACCCAGCCTGCCGCCCTCAGATGCTCTCATCTCCTCTCTTTGCTCTCAACCTAACCCTAACCCCCTTCAATCACCGCCTTCATCTCCGGCCATCTCCGGCGACCACCTTTCAACCCCAAACCTCCAATGGTTTCCCCATCGCCTCGCTCATTATCTCCGAGTCCTTCAAGGGCTCTGGGCCATGCTGATTTTGATCTAGGGTTTTTGTTTTGTTCATGGCTTCTCCGGTGTGATTTTGGGCAAAATCACACCATATCTGTTACGATCTTTGAGGTCCTAAGCAGGTTCTTCCGTTTCTATCTGGGTTTCCTTTGAAACCCTAACTTTGTTAGAATCTCTTAAGATCTGTGCTATTTTTGGCAATCTAAGTCTGTTTCTTTCTATGTTTTTGCACTATTCTCAAGCTTCTTCTAAAAAATCATCGATTTCAAGTTGTTTTACTTTCCTTTAAGTTAGGGTTTTTTGGAATTTCTTCTACACTCTGTTCAAATCGACTCTTCATGTTTTAACTTCTATATCTCGAACGATTCTATGTGTTTACTCCTTTTTCAACTCGTCCATGTTGAAAGCCCTAACTGCTTAGCCTCAACCTTGGGTTTTTGAGTTTTGTATTGATAATATGTTCATTTAATCTGTGTGTTTTTATGATTCTGTGACTTTTGTCCTATGTTTGCTTTGTTAGGATTCCATATTATGGTTATCCTTGCCTATTGTGTGATTTTGCCTTATTTTTGTTCACGAATGCTTCTGATTCTTCACTTCTCCTACCTGCATCACGCTTAGCCTACTAATTCAAACTATGCTCTGCATGAATCTTTCATTTCATACGTGATTCTTTGTCCTACTCGACCTCTTAGGGTTTTGATTTTGCTTACCATGTGTTCCTTCTTATAGAATGGGGGTAAATCAGTGTTATCTCCTATTCTTGAATCTTTGAATCCTGTGATTGATCTTTCAGTGATTCCGCATGATTATTCCACTGAATTTTTACCTTGTAGAATGTTTTTCTGACCTTATTCTATGGTTGATTATGCGATTAATTGATTGTTATATTATTTCCTTTATCAGGACCTTATGAACCTAGCCCTAATTGTTTACTTCGTGCCTACTATGTTTGAAGTATTTCCTTATCTGTTATGCTCCAGTTACCATTGATTTCTTTCCTTATTTACTACCTGTTCTTACCGTTCGAATTGATTCCCTTAATTAAAGGAAGTACTTATACTGATTTGATGCTAATTGATACCTAGTTCCATAATTAATGCTCGACTTTGATTCTTACCTTATTATTCTACCTAGCTTCAAACTATATATAGGCTCTCTCACTAACACACACAGACACGAACTTTTTTGGTTCTAAACACACACTTACACTCAAAAAGAAAAACTCTCTCTTGCTTATTACTACTTGTGCTACTGTTTGCTGAGCCGACTGAAAGCCAAGGCTATACTTTGAAGTCCTGCTTACTTTCTTTACTGCACTTTGCTTCTTTAACTGGTATGTTCTGATTAATTTTTCAACATCTACAACAACTTGTTTCTTTGCTGTTTCTTTCCTTCCAGTTTGCCTCCTGTTTGTATTTAAATAGTTCCATTATTAATGCATGCTATGTTCTGCCTTTCTGTCTGAATTAATGCTTTTGTTATTTATCATAGCTTGTGGACTTTGAATCCCTATCCCTAATGTAGTTGGTATCTGTGGTTGGTTTGGGGAATGACAGCATTGAACATTGCTATTCATGACCCAAACTTTATCCCTTTGGGATCACAACCTCCATGTTTCCCTTATTTGTTGTGTGTTCTGGTTGATTTACAGGCATGTCAGCACTTCCTATTGCTGTGCATGCCCAAAGTTAACCCATTCCCAAGTGTATAGGCTCCTTGCAATGGATTCCCAATCCCCTACCCCGTTTTTGTGAAATTATTGATTCCCTGAAATGTTAATGGTTGTCTCCCATCACCCTTTCCCTCTCCTTTATTCCCTCGGCCCTTAAAACTTTGTTCCTGCACTTTCACTCTCTTCTTAGACTTAAGTTCTGCCCCCTTCATGTGAGCCTTGCCTTGGGACCCATGAGCTCCCTCTGAACTCGGACACATGAGGGTTGGCATTCCACACCGCACTCATCTCTATTCTGGTTGTGTAACTTGGGTGTGAGCACTGCCCGGGGTCCTATTGAGGCCCTTAGGGAACTCTGACACACCCAGGTCTGAGAAAGGCTTTGAAATCAATGGCATTGGCAATGATACGGTTCCTTGCATATCTCAGATAGGAAGTCAAATCAGGCTTTCCTATGGTTGTAGCTTTTTCTTTAATTCTTTCTTTTGTAATTCGGTATTTCTGGTTTGTAATAAGTTGTAATAAACATTTGGGGTTGGCTAATGAAAAGGGTTGGGTGATCATGTATGCTCAAGGGTAGACAGCATGCCTATAGGACTGTTTTAAATTCTTTGCGTTCAATACTGCATCTTAGACACCATGACTATAGGTTTTATCTCAATTTCTTCATGGTCAATGCCACGCCTAGATAACCTGCCTATAGGATGTATTTAAATTCTGCATGCCACTTAGATATCATGTTTTAGGTTCTAAATAGCAGAAAATAAGTGTCATGTTCGTAATGCTGAAATCAGTAACATATAGAAATCATGCCTATAGGGGTTCTTAAATAAATTTGATTCGCACTCAATGTTAGATCTCATGTTCATAGGGTTTAAATCAGCGATAATAGATACCATCACCTGTAGAATCTGAAATTGGTCTGTTTTAAAAATCAATCTATTCTGAATCAGTTTTAAACAATCTAATTCCCTTACTTAACGAGGTTTAGCAAGCATGCCTATAGGATCTCAAATAATTTTTTTTACTGTTTCGCCGTATTCTGAATTAAGTAGATATCATACCTATAGGACTCCGCCTAAACACTTAGGCAAGCCTTAGGTAATAACAACAATAAAACTGAATTCGCCTCTATTAATTAATAACTGCTCCAACCAGCAGGAAGGCCTGATTTGGGCTTCTTATCTGAGGTATCTGATGAATCTGGCTTTGAATCAAACTCCCCTTGTCTTTATTATTTCAATCAGACCCTAATGTATGTGTAAGTCATGCTAGTTATGTGCTTTTTTTCAAGGAGGTGTATTTTAGCCTGTATCTGTTTATATGCTTCCCCAGCATGCAGTATGTGTTTTTGTATGTCGCCTTTGATTTTATCCTTTGAAACCAATCAGTCTAATATCCATTCCCTTTAGGAATAGTAGTCCTAAGTACCTCCGGGACTGATAGGAATGGGATGGGTAATGGCATGCAATAGTGATCGAGACCAATTCGCGCTTTAGTACCTTACCGGGGTGGGGGGGGGTTAGATATGGATATGATGACCGGTGCGCTAATACCACGTATAGCCCCTCTCTTGAGGAGTGATTACCGGGTATTGCATTGATGTGATCCATATTATAAATAAACCTAGGACCCCTTTTCCTTTGTTTGTAAACTCTTTTTAAACTCTCCTTTCAATTGTTCTTTCTTTTCATGTGTTTAAATACCCAATATTTGAGCCTTATTTGTTTACTGTTAATTGCACCAAATCACAATGACTATCTGGCCGGGAACCACACTAGTGGATCCTGAGGGGTGCCTAACACCTTCCCTTCGGGATAATTTCAAAGCCCTTACCCTGTCTCTGGTTATCAAAAGCGTAGTTGTAGTTGAATCTTGTAAGGTGTCCTAATGCACCATAAATCATTAGGTGGCGACTCTTCAAAAATGCAAAACCCAGTTCCCAAAAGGAACGAGTCGTCCCATACCAAAAATGTCATAAACCCGATTCTCCCGCCGCGAGGAGGGAAAAAAGGGGGCGCGACAGCATGGCGACTCTGCTGGGGATTTTAGGCTTTTTACCATTTCAGACTGTTATTGTGAATTTATATCTCTTTATGTGCAATTACTTGTTTAATTCCTTTAAGCATTCAATTCCCTTTTTCCATTGCAAAACTGACTTGTCTTTTTTGTTTCTTTCCTTTATTACTGCTTTAAATTATGAAACTGTTGTATTTACTGCTTTCTTAACGTGCAAATACGTGACAACATGCTTTTAATTGTTGCATAATCATGCTCAACATCATATTCCACTCGTGCCCAAACAAATCCCATAGCAACGCTTATAATGAGTGGTTGCGCTCTTCCTATATTATTACCCCCTAAATCCGGAAAAGGCATATTTACGGTAAAACCAGTCGATCAACGGTGTAGTCGACGGTTCCGTGCCTTTCCCCCTTGAGTTGTCCGCTCAAGGTACCAGTCTAAAACCCCATAGAAACCTTATTCCATTTAAATTGTACATGCATCATGGTCAAACCTAGCCGGATCAGTTATGTTGTCCACATAATGATCCTTTAAGATAGCCTTGTCCAAAGTCCACTGGGTTTCCCTAAACCCAAACGGACATCATCACGTTCTGTGCATTTATTTGGAGAATCAAATGCTTAATGCTAATTGTTGATGTTAAATAGTCGAGTCCGGTGGGGGTAGGGTCTAACCCTTCTGTCTTGCAGATAATGAGGCACGAAATCCCCAGATTCGGCATGGTTACCAACATCCACCCAAGACTGCTAAGCTGGTGGAAGGATCTTCACTCCAGTGATCAGACTCTCGTCCGAAAATATCTAGGGAATCTACCTTCCCTCCTGGAAATTCAACCCAACAACAAAATCATAGAAGCTGCCACGTTGTTTTGGGATTGTGAAAGGGCTGTGTTCCGCTTTGGGGACATTGAGATGACACCCTTGCTAGAAGAGATAGGAGGGTTGGCCGGTTTGGTATGGGAAACTCCGGGTTTACTAATGCCTGAGAACCGCAAGGGCAGGGGCTTCCTCAAAATGATGGGTCTGAAGAAGAATCCAGAATTGACATGCCTAAAAGAATCCTATATCCCCTTTGACTATTTATATGAGAGGTACGGTCACAGCAAATCCTACCGCACCTATCCTGATGAGTTTGCCATCACATCATTAGGGCATATTCACCGAATGGTCTTTGTATTCATTTTTTGTTTCCCGGGGTTGATTTTGTTTCCAATGAAGAAAGCAAGAATCCACACCAGACTGGCCATGGTAACTAAGACCTTAATGGAAGGAATTGGCGGGCAACCATTCAGCATTGTGCCCATGATCATTGCGGAAATATACCGAGCCCTAGAGAAGTGTCAACGGGGAGCCAGTCACTTCGAAGGCTGCAATTTGCTACTTCAACTTTGGCTCATGGAGCATCTCCAAAAGGGTGAATACCGACAAGAGATTCAGCGAAGGGACTGGGACGATCACATCGCTTTCCATCACCCAAAGCGAATGAATTATATCCCCGATATGTTTGCTCAGCCGGAGGATGCCAAAGGATGGTTCGAACTGTTTGATAATTTGACCGAGGGGCAAGTACAATGGATGTTCGAGTATTTTCCATCCGAGGAATTCATCGCCCGATCCAGAGACGCGCCTTTCCTTATGTCCCTCTCCGGGTTATGAGGCAGGCTGGTAGGAAGCAGGTTATACCCAGGGTCGACAAGATGAGTCACTTCCGGGCTGACTTCCAGGATGATGATAGCCCTTACAAGTACCAAGCTCAGCATATGTGGCACTGCAAGATCGTCATGTGGAAGGATACCATCAAACCAAATAGATACCATGCTAGTTGTGCTCCCTACTATTCCAGCTGGTTAGAGGATAATCATGATGATCTGGGCCAGCCTGGGTTTGTTCGAGGTCACAGGATCATAGATGAAAAAGCCGAGGCACAGGTCAAATACAACCAACTGCGCAAGAGGATCCGGGAGTGCAAAAGCGAGCACCATGAGATACAAGAAGCCAATCAGAAGCTTATTGAGGAATGGAAGGACATGGCTGTCAGCGCCAACAAGCGACTGGGATATTTGGAGCGAGGCATAGTGGAGTTGGAAAGAAAGTTTTTCAAAAGGGTCGAAGACTGTCAGAATGCTGAGGGGAACGAAGGCGGACATCTAGCCAGGGCCTACCTATTGCTGGGACTTCGCGAGCTGGGAAAGCTGTTCGACGGAGCCAAGGATGCCGAATCTGGTGAAGGTTCTTTAGGGACCAAGTATATAGGATTTTATCTTTTTGCTATATAAAATGTAATAAGGCCAATGGCCATTAGTTACTTTTATTTCTTGTTATTTATTGTCGATTTGGGATTCGTCTTATTTTCTATCAATAAAATGAGGCATTTAGCATCCTGAGCTCTCCAAATTAACTTGTCGCTAGGCCTACCTCGGGCACAAAGAGGTCCCCAAATTAGGACACGATTTACATTCTCGCACTATGTGTTTAAATATTGCAATATTTTTTTATAACCCCAACTAACTTGGTTACCTTTTTGCTTTATTTTTTGTTTTGTTATTCCCCTCCCCAAAGGTTAGTTCGAGCACTCTGGCAACATCATCCTATTCCACAAGATCCAAGGGCCCTCCACCCACTCCTCCTCTAAGTCCTATTAAGAACAAGAACAAAGGCAAGATGGAAGATTTGAACAGCGTCAGAAAGGAGAATTCAACTGAACGGGTAGAGGTCACTAATGGTCATGGTACTCAGGTTCCTAAGGAAAATGTATCCCAGCTTGAACAAAAATTGCTAAAGTTCCAGGAAGAGCTCGACCAGGTTCGGAATCTGGCAAGTTTGTCATTCTCGCTCAGCACCCCAGATATCACCTTTCCCAATACTCAAAACCCTACACCACCCCAAAACATCCCAAAGCAACAAAATCATCCCGCTCCCCATATTATTCCACCAAAGACCCAATGCAACACTTGCCACACCACAAACAACACCCCATTGCTTCTCCCAGAACTCCAAAACTCCACAAATGACCACTTCCACACCCACCATAACACCCCCATCTACGTGGAGACCATGCCACTCTCCACCCAACCCATCTCAGGCACACCCGAGTCTGATGATAAAGATTTGCTTATCAGGAACCTGGCTGAAGAACTTAAGAAATTGACTAGCCGGATCCAGGGCGTTGAAGGAAACAAGGGAATTGAAGGGTTGAATTATAAAGATCTCTGCATACAGCCCGATGTCGAACTGCCCGAGGGGTACAAACCTCCAAAGTTCGAGATGTTTGACGGTACAGGTGATCCCAGGGTCCATTTGAGGACGTATGACAAGCTGGTTGGGGTAGGAAAAGACGAGAGAATCCGCATGAAGCTGTTTATGAGGAGCGTAAAAGGAGATACGCTGTCTTGGTACATCATCCAGGATCCAAAGAAATGGTCAAGCTGGGTAGGCATGGCATCCGATTTCATGGACAGATTCAGATTTAACACAGAAAATGCGCCGGATGTGTTCTACATTCAAAATTCTGAAGAAGAAACCTACAGAAACGTTTTGCGAGTATGCTACTCGCTGGAGGTCGGAAGCCGCTATGTTAGACCTGCCTTAGAGGAGGAACAAATGAACAAATTCTTTGTCCGGGTCCAAGACCCACAATACTATGAGCGACTGATGATGATTGAAAGCCACAATTTTCTGACATCATCAAGCTGGGGGAACGAATCGAAGAAGGCATTAAGAGCGGTATGGTCACAAACTTCGAGGCCTTGAAAGCTACAAATAAGGCCTTGCAGTCCGGTGGTGTGTCCAAAAAGAGAGATGTAGGAGCTGTGATGGTTGCACAAAGAACCAAATCTCCTATCAAATACCAAACCTACCCGACACCTCCACTCACATATCAGCCCACTCCGAATTACCAAGCACCCTCACCGCCCGCCTATCAACCATCTCCACCTCCCATATATCAACCTACTTCACCCAGATATTCCCAACCCGCGCATGTTTACCAAGCCTACAATACTCAACCATCCCACTATCAGTCACCTCCTCCTCGTCAAAACTTCCCTAGACCACGACCAAATTTTGACCGCAGGGCTCCCAAACAATATACAGCCATTGCCGAACCCATTGATCAGCTATATGAGCGACTTAAAACCACTGGTTATGTCACCCTCATCCCTGCTTCAACCCCAGATAATCCTTCTCAGTGGGTCAACCAAAACAAATCCTGTGCATACCACTCTGGCATGAAGGGACACACCATCAACGAATGTCTTTCCTTGAAAGACAAGATCCAGTCTCTAATCGATAATAAGGTTATTGTGGCAAAGGAGTCCACCCCGAATATCCGCAACAACCCTCTGCCAGACCATAAAGGCGGGGGTATTCACATGATTGAGGTGGAAGATGACTGGGATCCCGAGGGATCATCGGGTTGATCACAGAAGGCGATGATCCAAAGAAGCCAGCAGTTACTCTTAACCCCATCATGGTCCAGATTCAACCATCTGAGGTCACTGAGGTAGATGTGTCTATCCCTCTTGAGTTTGAAGCAGCTCCATCAGCAAAGGCACCAACACCATTTGAAGTTGCCATTTTTCCACCCAAAAAATGTGTCCCATTCGAAGTAAAGGTGGCCGCACCAATCCCAGTGGCAATGTCCGTTGTGCCCTCATTCCACACAAAAGCTATACCCTGGGATTACACAGCCGAGGCTCGGAGAAAAGGCAAGGTCAGGTTCGAAGAGACTATTGCAGCACAGGGAATGACAAGAACGGGGAGAGTCTATACCCCTAAATACCTAGCTGAGTCCAGCAAGCAGGCCTCAAACCGGCCACCCATCATCGAAACAGGTCCAGACGACCTTTGGAGAAAGATACAGGCCAAGGAGTATTCAGTCATTGACCAGCTAAACAAAACACAGCGCAGATATCTATCCTCTCTTTGTTGCAGAACTCCAAGACACACAAAAATGCTCTATTGAAGGTGCTGAGTGAGGCATACATGCCGAGTAACATCACTGGCGGAGAAATGGCCAATATGGTGGGACAAGTGTTAAAAAGCCACAAAATCACTTTTTATGAGGACGAGCTGCCGCCTGAAGGGCTGGGACACAACAAAGCACTACACATCACTGTGCAATGCGAAGACTACTTCATCACTAGGATCCTGATTGATGGGGGATCCAGCCATAACATATGTCCATTGATAACACTCAAGAAGCTGGGTAAAGGACTGCACGAGATAAAAGAAGGAGCAATCAATGTGAAAGCTTTTGATGGGTCTCAGAGGTCCACTATCGGTGAGATTAGCCTGTGTCTGCAGATGGAACCGACTTGGTTCGAGGTTGACTTCCAAGTGATAGATGTGCTAGCATCCTACAACCTGCTGTTAGGACGCCCTTGGATTCATTCTGCGGGGACTATGGCTTCAACACTGCATCAGGCCGTGTAATTTGAATGGAATCACCAGGAAGTAATCATTCACGGTGATAGCAGCAACCCCATATACAGTCGTCAGACCATTCCGGCGATAGGGGGAAGAAGAAAGTTAGGTGGGGAGACCTACCACAACATCAAGCGAGTTAATGCTGTTGACAAAGATAAATAGAGTATATTGAACTGGAATGGGTACGAACCTGGCAAGGGGCTCGGCAAGAACCTCCAGGGGATTGTTAAACCCATAAAGCTCAAAAAGCACGGTACTACTTTTGGTCTGGGATATGAATACACTTTGGAAGAGTTCAACAACTGGTCGCCGCCATGGTGTTGTCCTTACTACCCACTTGAGCAGCCGATACCGGACTTAGAACAGACTTTCAAACAGGCTGACGTTGTCTATGGGACGGACAAAGAAGAGGCGCTCGCGGCAGTGAAAAATTTGTTTTTAGAAGACAATGATATGGATTGCTGTGTTATCCTTGAGGAGGAGGAGAAGGAGGAAGACCCTTCCATACAGGCCGTAAGCAGAGGAGCGCGCCTCAATAACTGGTCTATCGGAACAACCAGAGCGCGGTGAGCCTCGGGGTAGCAAGGCTAAACAAGCATCATGCATTGTTTTTTTACTACTAGATAATTTTCTTTTGGCATTTTTGTTTTCGCAATAAGATCTTCAATGTTCAAAACAATTATGAAATTTATCAAAAGCATTTCGACTTTTCTTATGAATCGACACTTATTACTATTTTTCTCTTATTTTCTTCATTTATACAGCATTACTATTACTTATCTTGATGAACCAATGACTGTGACATGCAATGAGACAATGCAACAAACGGACATTGATTCAGAGGAAGATGATATACCAAAGGAAATTGTAAAAGATGTAGAGAATTTTGAGAACAAGCCAAAGTCCAACCTGGATGAGACAGAAATTATTAACCTGGGAGATACAGAAAATGTCAAGGAAACACGAATCAGCGTTCATTTGTCGCCATCAGAAAAGAAGGAATACATAGAATTTCTAAGGGAATATGAGGACATATTCGCCTGGTCATATGATGATATGACAGGTCTAAGTACGTCTATTGTGGCCCATAAACTGCCAACTGATCCGACATGTTCGCCGATAAAGCAGAATCTCAGAAAATTCAAGCCTTATATGAGTTTGAAAATCAAGGAAGAAGTCACTAAATAGGTCAAAGCTAAGGTTCTCAGGGTAGTTGAATACCCGACATGGNAGGATGATTGGGATCCCGAGGGATCTATCGGGTTGATCACGGAAGGCGATGATCCAAAGAAGCCAGCGGTTACCCTCAACCCCATCAGGGTCCAGATCCAACCATCTGAGGTCACTGAGGTAGATGTGTCTATCTCTCTTGGGTTTGAAGAAGCTCCATCAGCAAAGGCACCAGCACCATTTGAAGTTGCCGTTTTGCCACCCAAAGAACATGTCCCATTCGAAGTAAAGGTGGCTGCACCAATCCCAGTGGCAATGTCCGTTGTGCCCTCATTCCACACAAAAGCTATACCCTGGGATTACACAGCCGAGGCTAGGAGAAAAGGCAAGGTCAGGTTCGAAGAGACTATTGCAGCACAGTGAATGACGAGAACGGGGAGAGTCTATACCCCTGAGTACCTAGCTGAGTCCAGCAAGCAGGCCTCCAACCGGCCACCCATCATCGAGACAGGTCCAGACGACCTTTTGAGAATGATACAGGCCAAGGAGTATTCAGTCATTGATCAGCTAAACAAACCACCAGCACAAATATCCATCCTCTCACCGCTACAGAATTCCAAGACACACAAAAATGCTCTGTTGAAGGTGCTAAGTGAAACCTACGTACCAAGCAACATCACTGGCGGGGAAATGGCCAACATGGTGGGACACGTATTAGAGAGCCACAAAATCACCTTCTATGAGGACGAGCTACCACCTGGAGGGTTGGGTCATAACAGAGCCCTACATCTCACCGTACAATGTGAGGACTATTTCATCACCAGGATCGTGGTCGACGGGGGTTCCAGCCTTAACATATGTCCTCAGGTAATGCTTAAGAAGTTGGGCAAAGGTTTGCACGAGATAAAAGAAGGAGCAATCAACGTAAAAGCTTTTGATGGATCCCAGAGGGCCACCATCGGTGAAATCAACCTGTGTCTTCGGATGGGACCAACCTGGTTAGATATTGAGTTCCAAGTAATAGATGTACCTGCATCCTACAACCTGCTGTTAGGACGCCCCTGGATTCATTCTGCGGGGGCTGTGGCTTCGACGCTGCATCAGGCCGTGAAATTTGAATGGAATCACCAGGAAGTGATCATTCACGGTGATGGCAGCAATCCTATGTACAGTCGTCAGACCATTCCGGCAATAAGGGGAAGAAGGAAGTTAGGTGGAGAAACCTACCACCACATCGAGCGAGTCAATGCTGTTGACAAAGATAAATGGTGGGACATCAAAATCGAGAGTATATTGAACGGGAGTGGGTACGAACCTGGCAAGGGGCTTGGCAAGAACCTCCAGGGGATCGTTAAACCCATAAAGCTCAAGAAGCATGGCACTACTTTCGGTCTTGGATACGAATACACTTGGGAAGAGTTCAACAACTGGTCGCCTCCATGGCGTGGTCCTTACTACCCAGTGAAGCAACCGATACCGCACTTAGAGCAGACTTTCCAACAGGCTGACATAGTCTATGGGACGGACGAAGAGGAGGCGCTCGCAGCAGTGAAAAATTTGTTTTTAGAAGACAATGATATGGATTGATGTGTTATCCTTGAGGAGGAGGGGGAGGAAGGCCCTTCCATACAGGCCGTGAGCAGAGGAGCGTGCCTCAATAACTGGTCTATCAGAACAACAAGAGCCCGGCGAGCCCCTAGGTAGCAACGCTAAACAAAGCATCATGCACTGTTTTTTACTAGACAATTTTCTTTTCGCATTTTTGTTCTCGCAATAAGATCTTCAATGTTCAAAACAGTTATGAAATTTATCCAAAGCATTTCAACTTTTCTTATAAATCGACACTTATTACTATTTTTCTCTTATTTACTTCATTCATACAACATTACTATTACTTATCTTGATGAACCAATGACTGTGACATGCAAAGAGACAACGCAACAAACGGATATTGATTCAGAGGAAGATGATACACCAGAGGAAATTGTCAAAGAAGCAGAGAACTTTAAGAATAGACCGAAGTCCAACCTGGACGAGACAGAAATTGTTAACCTGGGAGATGCAGAAAATGTTAAGGAAACACGAATCAGCGTTCATTTGTCGCCATCAGGAAAGAAGGAATACACAGAATTTCTAAGGGAATATGAGGACATATTCGCCTGGTCATATGACGATATGACTGGTCTAAGTACGTCTATTGTGGCCCATAAACTGCTAGCTGATCCAACATGTCCGCCGGTAAAGCAGAAGCTCAGGAAGTTCAAGCCTTAAATGAGTTTGAAAATCAAGGAAGGAGTCACTAAACAGGTCAAAGCTAAGGTTCTCAGGGTAGTTGAATACCCGACATGGTTAGCCAACATTGTACCAGTACCAAAGAAGGACGGGAAGGTCAGAGTCTGTGTTGACTACTAGGATCTCAACCGGGCCAGTCCAAAAGACGACTTACCCTTGCCAAATATACACATCTTGATTGACAATTGCGCCAAGCATGAGCTGCAGTCGTTCGTGGATTGTTTTGCCGGTTACCACCAGATCTGGATGGATGAAGAAGATGCTGAAAAAATGACTTTCATCATGCCATGGGGGATGTATTGTTAAAAATGATGCCGCTCGGCCTAAAGAATGCAAGGGCCACATATAGGAGGGCCATGACTACCATCTTTCATGACATGATACACAAGGAGATATGGGTATATGTGGATGACGTTATCATCAAATCCAAGAAGGCCACTGACCACATAAGAGATCTGAGGAAGTTTTTTGACAGATTGAGGAGGTACAACCTGAAGCTAAATCCCGCAAAGTGTGCATTTGGGGTTCCTGCTGGGAGGTTGCTTGTGTTTATTGTGAGCCGCCGTGGAATAGAACTGGATCCATCAAAAGTCAAAGCCATTCAAGAACTGCCACCGCCAAAGAGCAAAAAGGACGTGATGAGTTTCTTAGGGAGGCTGAACTACGTCAGTCGCTTCATCTCACAGTCCAAAGTCATTTCCGAGCCAATCTTTAAGATGTTGAAGAAGGACGCCGCTACCAAATGGACCGACGACTGTCAAAGGGCCTTCGACATAATCAAGGAGTACTTGTCAACACCACTAGTCTTGGTCCCGCCTGAGCCAGGTAGACCCTTATTACTCTACCTTGCGGTGTTGGACGGAGCTTTTGGTTGTGTTCTGGGGAAACAGGATGAAACAGGAAGGAAGGAACAGGCCATCTATTATCTCAGCAAGAAGTTCACTCCATATGACGCCTGATATTCTCTCTTGGAACGCACCTGTTGTGCTTTGACTTGGGTCGCTCAGATGCTAAGGCATTACTTCTGTGCCTATACTACATATCTCATATCAAGGATGGATCCTTTAAAGTACATTTTTCAGAAACCCATGCCCACTGGCAAGCTAGCCAAGTGGCAAATCATGTTAAGTGAGTTCGACATTGTCTACGTAACTCAGAAAGCGGTCAAGGGACAGGCCCTAGCAGATCACCTCGCTGAGAATCTCGTGGATGGAGAATACGAACCCTTGAAAACGTATTTTCCTGATAAAGAAGTATCATTCGTAGGAGAAGATATTGCCGAGTCCTGTGATGGTTGGAGAATGTTCTTCGATGGAGCAGCAAATTTCAAAGGAGTTGGCATAGGAGCAGTCTTGGTATCAGAAACCGGTCAGCATTATCCGGTGTCCGCCAAGCTCAGGTTCCCCTGCACCAACAATATGGCCGAATATGAAGCCTGCATCTTAGGGCTCAAAATGGCCATTGACATGAACATTCAAGAGCTGCTAATAATTGGAGATTCAGATCTACTCATACATCAATTACGAGAGGAATGGGCAACCAAGAACTCTAAGATACTCCCGTATCTGCATCATGTACAGGAGTTGAGAAAGAGGTTCACAAAGACAGAATTTCGACATGTTCCCAGAATCCAGAATGAATTCGCCGATGCATTGGCTACCTTGTCATCCGTGATACAGCATCCCGATAAGAACTTCATTGACCCCATACCGGTGAAAATTCATAATCAACCAGCTTACTGTGCCCATGTTGAAGAGGAAGCAGACGGAAAACCTTGGTTCCATGATATCAAGGAAGATTTGGGGAAAGGAGATTACCTGGAGCTTGCCAATCATACCCAGAAGCGCACGCTGCGGAGGTTGTCTAACAATTTCTTTCACAGCGGAGGAATCCTGTATAGGAGGACTCCTAATTTGGGATTATTAAGGTGTATCGACGCAAAGGAAGCATCCAAGCTGCTAGAGGAGATTCATGCTGGGACCTGTGGTCCACATATGAATGGTTTTGTTTTAGCAAAGAAGATACTCCGGGCTGGTTACTTTTGGATGACCATGGAGACAGATTGCATCCAGTACGTCTGGAAGTGCCATCGCTGTCAGATTCATGCCTACATGATAAAGGTGCTGCCAATTGAGCTCAATGCAACAAGCTAGCCTTGGCCATTCGCCGCCTGGGGAATGGATGCTATTGGTCCAATTGAGCCCACGGCTTCAAACGGACACAGGTTTGTCCTAGTAGCCATCGATTATTTCACCAAGTGGGTCGAAGCAGCATCCTACAGGGCAGTGACTAAGAGGGTCGTGGCAGACTTCGTCCGCGGCCGTATTGTTTGTCGATTCGGTATCCCAGAGTCGATCATCACTGATAATGGCTCCAATATCAACAGTGACCTAATGAAAGGAATGTGCGAAACTTTCAGAATTAGCCACAAGAATTCCACAGCCTACAGGCCTCAAATGAATGGAGCTGTGGAAACCGCCAACAAGAATATCAAGAAAATATTGAGGAAAATGATAGAAAAGCACAAACAGTGGCACGAGAAGTTATCGTTTGCTTTATTGGGGTATCACACCACGGTCCTCACATCGACCGGGGAAACACCTTATATGCTGGTTTATGGTACAGAAGCCGTCATTCCCGCCGAAGTGGAAATTCCTTCCTTAAGGATCATACAGGAGGCCGAGCTCCACGACGCAGAATGGGTAAAAAGTCGTTACGAGCAGCTAGCTCTTATAGATGGGAAAAGAATGAATGCAGTATGTCATGGTCAACTCTACCAGAACAGAATGACCAGAGCCTTCAACAAGAGAGTCAAGTCGAGACTGTTCACACCAGGATAGCTGGTATTAAAGAAAATTTTTCCGCATCAAGATAAAGCCAAAGAGAAATTCTCTCCCAACTGGCAAGGTCCATACATGGTTCACCGGGTTCTAACAGGAGGAGCCCTCATACTTGCAGAAATGGACGGGGAACTTTGGCCAAAGCCAATTAATTCAGATGCAGTCAAGCGCTACAATGTGTGATCTTTATGTTTTCCCTTTATGATGTAATTGAACTACGCCTGACCTGATTCTCGTTTAAGAGGGGATACGTAGGCAGCCATATGGGTTCGGTCACAATTCAATAAAATTTTCATCCCCCCCCCCCCAAAATTGGAAACTGGGGCAGAATATTGAGGAGGACCCTCAAAATTTCGAAGTAATTTCGGCCAATCATCGCAAACAACAGTCAGAATCATCAACCCATTAAACTGGGGCAGAATTTTGAGGAGGACCCTCAAAATTCCGTAGTAAGAGAGGTTGCAATGTCTCGAACCGCGTCACAATCGTCGGTTCATCTAAAAAACTATTATACATTTATGATATACTTTTACCAAATCATGCATGTTTATTATCGAAACTGCTTTGTTCAGAAATGCTACCCTAGTAACACATACAGTATCACCAGATCAAAGCCAAACAGGTCAAGCAAAGCCAGTGGGGATACGAACTAACCTCCCCTTTCACAAAACTCACGATTTTTCTTTGTATGCAGGCACTTGGATTGCAAAACCATCCAAACATACTATACACGAGGTGAACATTGTTCAGGAATACAACTCTCAGAACCGTTGCATTTATTCACATTTGCTATCCACACACAATAATGTCCCCAGCAGTCATAATATCGCAATCTGCTATTAGCTAAGAAAGCTCTATTACCATTTGCCATTTTATTTCTTGCATAAGGCTACCATTCTGCCTTCCGAGACTAAACGCTATCTCCATCTGCATCTGCATGGCTGAAAGATCGCCACCTACTACATTGCATGGGTTGAAAGATCGCCACCTTATCTACATTTGCATGGCTAAAAGATTGCCACATACTACATCTGCATGGCTGAAAGATCGCCACATACTGCATTGCATGGCTGAAAGATCGCCGCCTTATCTACGTTTGCATGGCTGAAAGATCGCCACATACTGCATTGCACGGCTGAAAGATCGCCTCATACTACATCTGCATGGCTGAAATATCGCTACATACTACACCTGCACGGCTGAAAGATCGCCACATACTGCATTACGCGGCTGAAAGATCGCCTCATACTACATCTACATGGCTGAAAGATCGCCACATACCACATTGCACGGCTGAAAGATCGCCATATTTGCACGGCTGAAAGATCGCCATGTTTGCACAGCTAAAAGATCGCCATATTTGCACGGCTGAAAGATCGCCACATGCTACTGTATCCTTCATGGGCTGAAATATCGCCAACTTATCCAAAGGCGTCATCGTTCGGATGCACCATCCTCATAGTCCGAGAACACCATATCATGGCCTGAGGATCCTTTTCAATCTCTTGCATATCATTATTCAAAGGCATCATGGTTCGAAGGCACCATTTTCATAGCTCGAGAGCATCATTTCATAGCCTGCGAATCCTTTAATACATGCTTCATGGCCCAGGACGCCATGGCCTAAGGACGTCATCCTAACCGTCTGAAGGCAGCATTCATGGTCCGACGGGAACTCGCATCGTGTCTAATTTTATGCACAATATACGCTTGTATTGTTTCTATTTGCAGGAAAAACCGGCATGCAATGGCCGTTCCGGCAGGAGCCCACTCCAGTGCCCCACATCAAGCCTAAGCATTCCAGTAAGCCACTCACTCGACCAGCCCGAAATATTGCATCCGTCCTCAGTAAGCCAAATTAATCTTTTTCAGAAATTAATTTGCTATTTTTTCTAAAATAAATAAGGGAAAAATGGCTATTTACATTATAGCCAGATTTGGCTTTCAGTTGTAGCCCAAATTGAACCCATTCCCCAGCCCAATTTCATACCCAATTAACCCAACCCAAACCCTATATACACCTACCCAAACCCGGAACCCATCTACCTGGTCAAATCCTGACCGTTAATCTCCCAGATCAACAGTCCAAATGAACCCTTTCCTTTTTTAATCCCTAATACTCCTAACCCTAGCCATTCCACCCAGCCCGCCGCCCTCAGATGCTCTCATCTCCTCTCTTTGCTCTCAACCTAACCCTAACCCCCTTTCATTCGCCGCCTTCTTCTCCGGCCATCTCCGGCCATCTCCGGCAACCACCTTTCAACCCTAAACCTCCAATAGTTTCTCCATCCCCTCGCTCATCATCTCTGAGTCCTTCAAGGGCTCTTGGCTATGCTGATTTTGATCTAGGGTTTCTATTTTGTTCATGGCTTCTCCGGTGTGATTTTGGGCAAAATCACACCATATTTATTACGATCTTTGAGGTCCTAAACAGGTTCTTCCATTTCTATCTGGGTTTCCTTTGAAACCATAACTTTGTTAGAATCTCTTAAGATCTGTGCTATTTTTGGCAATCTAAGTCTGTTTCTTTCTATGTTTTTACACTATTCTCAAGCTTCTTCTGAAAAATCACCGATTTCAAGTTGTTTTACTTTCTTTTAAAGGTTAGGGTTTTTCGAAAATTCTTCTACACTCTGTTTAAATCGACTCTTCACGTTTTAACTTCTATATCTCGAACGATTCTATGTGTTTACTCCTTTTTCAACTCGTCTATGTTGAAAGCCCTAACTGCTTAGCCTTAACCTTGGGTTTTTGAGTTTTGTTTTGATAATATGTTTGGTTAATCTGTGTGTTTCTATGATTCTGTGACTTTTGTCCTATGTTTGCTTTGTTAGGGTTCCATATTATGGTTATCCTTGCCTATTGTGTGATTTTGCCTTATTTTTGTTCACGAATGCTTCTGATTCTTTACTTCTCCTACCTGCATCACGCTTAGCCTACTAATTCAAACTATGCTCTGCATGAATCTTTCATTTCATATGTGATTCTTTGTCCTACTCGACCTCTTAGGGTTTTGATTTTGCTTACCATGTGTTCGTTGTTTTAGAATGGGGGTAAATCAGTGTTATCTCCTATTCTTGCATCTTTGAATCCTGTGATTGATCTTTCACTGATTCCGCATCTTGTAGAATGTTTTTCTGACCTTATTCTATGGTTGATTATGCTATTAATTGATTGTTATATTATTTCCTTTATTAGGACCTTATGAACCTAGCCCTAATTGTTTACTCCGTGCCTACTATGTTTGAAGTATTTCCTTATCTGTTATGCTCCAGTTACCATTGATTTCTTTCCTTATTTGCTACCTGTTCTTAACGTTCGAATTGATTCCCTTAATTAAAGGAAGTACTTATACTGATTTGATGCTAATTGATACCTAGTTCCATAAATACTGCTCGACTTTGATTCTTACCTTATTATTCTACCTAGCTTTAAACTATATATAGGCTCTCTCATTAACACACACAGACACGAACTTTTTTGGTTCTGAAAACACACTTACACTCAAAAAGAAAAACTCTCTCTTGCTTATTACTACTTGTGCTACTGTTTGCTGAGCCGACTGAAAGCCAAGGCTATACTTTGAAGTCCTGCTTACTTTCTTTACTGCACTTTGCTTCTTTAACTGGTATGTTCTGATTAATTTTTCAGCATCAACAACAACATGTTTCTTTACTTCCAGTTTGCCTCCTATTTGTATTTTAATAGTTCCATTATTGATGCATGCTATGTTATGCCTTTCTGTCTGAATAAATGCTTTTGTTATTCATCATAACTTGTGGACTTTGAATCCTTATCCCTAATGTAGTTGGTATCTGCGGTTGGTTTGGGGCATGACAGCATTGAACATTGCTGTTCATGACCCAAACTTGATCCCTTTGGGATCACAACCTCCATGTTTCCCTTATTTGTTGTGTGTTCTGGTTGATTTACAGGCATATCAGTGCTTCCTATTGCTGTGCATGCCCAAAGTTAACCCATGCCCAAGTGTATAGGCTCCTTGCAATGGATTCCCAATCCCCTACCCCCTTTTGTGAAGTTATTGATTCCTTGAAATGTTAATTGTTGTCTCCCATCACCCTTTCCCTCTCCTTTATTCCCTCAGCCCTTAAAACTCTGTTCCTACACTTTCACTCTCTTCTTAGACTTAAGTTCTACCCCCTTCATGTGAGCCTTGCCTTGGGACCCATGAGCTCCCTCTGAACTTGGACACATGAGGGCTGGCATTTCCACACTACACTCATCTCTATTCTAGTTGTGTAACTTGGGTGTGAGCACTGCTCGGGGTCCTATTGAGGCCCTTAGGGAACTCTGACACACCCAGTTCTGAGAAAGGCTTTGAAATCAATGGCATTGGCAATGATACGGTTCCTTGCATATCTCAGATAGGAAGTCAAATCAGGCTTTCCTATGGTTGTAGCTTTTTCTTTAATTCTTTCTTTTGTAATTCGGTATTTCTGGTTTGTAGTAAGTTGTAATAAACATTTGGAGTTGGCTAATGAAAAGGGTTGGGTGTTCATGTATGCTCAAAGGTAGACAGTATGCCTATAGGACTGTTTTAAATTCTTTGCGTTCAATACTGCATCTTAGACACCATGACTATAGGGTTTATCTCAATTTCTTCATGGTCAATGTCACGCCTAGATAACCTGCCTATAGGACGTGTTTAAATTCTGCATGCCACTTAGATATCATATTTTAGGTTCTAAACAACTGAAAATAAGTGTCATGTTCGTAATGCTAAAATTAGTAACATATAGAAATCGTGCCTATAGGGGTTCTTCAATAAATTTGATTCGTTTCATTCACACTCAATGTTAGATATCATGTTCATAGGGGTTTAAATCAGCGATAATAGATACCATCACCTGCAGAATCTGAAATTGGTCTGTTTTAAAAATCAGTCTATTCTGAATCAATTTTAAACAATCTAATTCCCTTACTTAACGAGGTTTAGCAGGCATGCCCAAGGATCCCAAACAATTCGTTTTTACTGTTTCGCCGTATTCTGAATTAAGTAGATATCATGCCTATAGGACTCCGTCTAAACACTTAGGCAAGCCTTAGGTAATAACAACAATAAAACTGAATTCGCCTCTGTTAATTAATAACTGCTCCAACCAGTAGGAAGGCCTGATTTGGGCTTCTTATCTGAGGTATCTGATGAATCTGGCTTTGAATCAAACTCCCCTCGTCATTAGTATTTCAATCAGACCCTAAATGTATGTGTAAGCCATGCTAGTTATATGCTTTTGTTCCAAGAGGTGTATTTGAGCCTGTATCTGTTTATATGCTTCCCCAACATGCAGTATGTGTTTTTGTATGTCGCCTTAGATTTTATCCTTTAAAACCAATTAGCCTAATATCCCTTCCCTTTAGGAATCGTAGTCCTAAGTACCTCCGGGACTGATAGGAATGGCACGGGTAATAGAATGCAATAGTAATCGAGACCAATCCGCGCTTTAGTACCTTAAACGGCGTGGAAAAGGGTAGATATGGATATGATGACTGGTGCGCTAATACCACGTGTAGCCCCTCTCTTGAGGAGTGATTACCGGGTATTGCATTGATGTGATCCATATTTTAAATAAACCTAGGACCCCTTTCCCTTTATTTGTAAACTTTTTTTTAACTCTCCTTTCAATTGTTCTTTCTTTTCATGTGTTTAAATCCCCAATATTTGAGCCTTATTTGTTTACTTGTTAATTGCACCAAATTCACAATGACTGTCTGGCCAGGAATCATACTAGTGGATCCTGAGGGGTGCCTAACACCTTCCCTTCGGGATAATTTCAAAGCCCTTACCCTGTCACTGGTTATCAAAAGCGTAGTTGTAGTTGAATCTTGTAAGGTGTCATAATGCACCATAAATAATTAGGTGGCGACTCTTCAAATGCAAAAACCCAATTCCTAAAAGGAACGAGTCGTCCCATGCTAAAAATGTCATAAACCCAATTCTCCCGCCGCGAGGAGGGAAAAAAGGGGGCACGACAGCCTGCTCAGGCGAAAGAAGGGAATTTCCGGGGAATGACGGCTTCTCCGGTTAATGTAAGGCAATCTCCGATATAGGCTGTTGGTGTTTTCCCCTGTTCGATATTTGTATGGTGTCGCTGAGCACTGAAATTGTTCACCGCTTCTTTCGATCTGCTTTCTTCTTTGGTAATATTCTTCATAAAACAATTATTTTACTTACTTTTAGTAAATTTTTTGCTGAAAATTGTTGTTTTGCTCAAATTTGATTGTGATTTTTAGTTTGTAAAATTGGGGGTTTTGTTGGTAGGGTTTTATTTCGTGTTAGAAACCTATGTTCGATGTTCGCTATCGATGTTTGATGCTCGTTGTCTTATTCGTTATTATGTATCGCTCGATGTTATATGCATCTCAAATATCATTTCAAGCATGGCAGTATTTACTCAGATTTTAATGAATCAGAATACAGAAAATGAGACATGTTTTGTAGCTTTATTTTAGATTGCACCACTTATATATAAAGTCAAATTCCATGGTCATTGTTCTCCTATAAATCCCATCCGTTCCCCTAAGTTTTTAGGTCATATGACCTTTTTACTAACAAGTCTACCCAAGTGAGGAATCAGAATTGATCCATGACTTTAGTTTTGTGGGACTACTTATCTATTATGTTCATGTGTTATCGATTAGGTTTATGGAGAAACAGTCCGTAGACGGATTTACGATTTTAAGTTTATGAGTTCTGAATATAATTTATGTTACTTACTGAGTTAAGCAAATTTTTTAATACAAATACAGGGTTTGAGCCAATTCTATTGGTTCTACCGAACTAGTAAATTCTATTGCGGCTTCGCGCACTTCCCAACTTCAAAGGAAAAGGAATCACATACCATAAAATTTTACAATTATTATTGTTTAGGATTAACCAAAACTTTGTTTAGGAGCTTGTATTCATTAAGCGGAGGTGTATTCAAAACTTTCAGTTAGTAAATGCAAGAGTATCATAGCACTCTATCTATCTTGTGGCAAATGTGTGCGGATTTAGTATAAAATATTTTTCTCTAAAAATCACTCATTTTTAGCACAATAGTTAAAGCATCAGTTTTTCTTTTGAATATTCAGAAGTTTGGACCGAAGATGTAAGCATTAAGATGATAATTTTGGCTAAATTTACTGTTAGATAACAAAAACAAAAAGTGATAAAATCCTTCTATTTGCTCCAGAATGTTGATAGATTTATGTATTCTTTTTCCATGCACATATATGTCCACTCTTGAATGCCAAGCTCTTATAGAATCTTAACGATAGTATGCCACAAAAAGTTTGTTTCTTATCTATCAAAAATAACAATAAAAAATTGCCTCCCAATAATTTAACAACTAAAAGCATCAGCATTGTATAGGTTATTATGTATGATTTTCGGATATCAACTTAGGCATTTTTTTCTTTCGCCTCAATTTTATATTGGAAACTCTCCTCCTCCTCCTCCTTTCTCTGCGTTATTATTTTTTTATTCTTTTTCTGCGTTACTGCTGCTATTTTTCTCATTGTTGCATATATTCTTCTCAGATTCTGAAAGAAATGAGTCAAGAAAGACCTTCAAAGTCCAAAAGAAAGACAAGTGCAACATACGCCATGAGGTAGAACACATAACGTATCAACAATACTGATTTGGTAGTATTTTTTTGGTTCACATAATTGTAGGCCCTTCTATTCAACCAAGAAAAAGAGGTAGAACAAAGATGAAAAATGTACATGGACGCCATGAGCGTAAATTGATTTTACTTAACAACTTAAATCAACCCGTTGGTCCTAGTGATGAAGTTGTGATAGAGTTTGGAAGCTTCCTCGGCACATTGGCAAGGAATGCGACTCTATGTCCTCTTGATATTTTGGATTGGAGGAAGATGGACACAAAAGAGGATATATGGGAATATACCAAGGTCTGAACTTCTTAATTTTCAATTTTTTGTTGAAAATCTCATATCTTCTGCACTAATAGATTTGACATCAATTGTAGGATAAATATGATATTCCTGAAGCTGAAAAAAAATATACTCTAGACTCAGTGCAAGCTGCCTGGAGAAAGCACAAAAGTAGATTGAAAAAAGATCATTTTGACACATATCACAATGATGAAACTCGACTGCAAAATATCCCTCAAGATGTTCCAGCTTCTCAGTTTAAAGAACTCCTTAGGTATTGAAACTCAGAGAAACTCCAGGTATGCGTACTTCTTTCTACTTCTACTTCTTCTTATTCTTGAACTTCTTCTTAAAGTTCTTCTTCTCCTTATTGAAGTTCTTCTTCTTCTTCTTGAACTTCTTCTTAAAGTTCACGGGGATGTTTCCTCCTTTTTTCTCTGCTTAATTGCTGCTATTTTTTTGCATTTTTTATTTTGTTGCTACTGCATATACACTGGGTTGGCTGCTCAGAGAAATTCTTTTTTTCTCTGATGTTCATAAGTATGTATAGTTTCTTTTTGTTGGCAAAACATCCCGATATGCTCGTTTATACGAGCTGGTCACTAGGTATAGCAAAACTATATTTGAAAGTAGCCTTCTGTTTATGCAATACAAGCTTTTGTACCTTTAGTAGTTACTGAAGATGGATGAGTGGTAAGGCTTGCAGTAGGGTCAAGAGTGACAATGAAGGTAGCATCTTTACTGCTTCCTATAGCACCTTACATACAATGGAGCTTCCTTAATCAAAAGTGAGTTCCTGGAAATGATGTTCTAATAACAGTCGCTTTGTCAAGCTAGTTCTATCTGAGTTTACTGTGGCGACCACAAATTAATGTTGATTTTAAAATGATTAGTCTGATTTTATGTATATCGTGTACAAGTGAATGGTCTGTAATACCTCTAGTATAATATCACCTTACTAGAGGTGTCCTGATATTTCTTCAGTTCACCTTGTCTAACACTAGGTACTTAGCTTCTAGATTGATTGTGCTATTTAAGGATGAATTATGACTTGAGTGATCAATTAATTTCTGAGAATAATCGGTCATATATATCCGAATGGCTTGTACTGAAGAACATGAGTGATCCATAATGAAGATGATGAGAATTATCCTAATAACTCAGGTATGACGGTTTAAATTATAGTATAATTGTGTAAATAACTGTTGTACTTATAAATGTAAATTAAAAAACTAGAGTCATGGTTTGCTTTTTGGCTACTGCATGAATTTGCTTAGTGATGTTGTAGGTTGTTGTTTGATGTTTCTTTGTTCTTGCAGAGAACGTCCTAAATTAATATTGAGAACATTTGTAAGTTTTTGGTTTTGCAGGGCCTTATGTTATGTTACCAAAACCATTGTCTCTTTGCTTTCCTTTTCTCTTTTATAAATACTGGGTTTGTGAATTCATTCCTGTTACATGAGATCGTGAAGTAATTGAGTGACTTTAACGATTTTCAGAAGGATATGTTTAGAGAATATTGGTTAGGTGATTGCTACATAGATTTTGAGTTGGCTAGTAAAGGTGGGACTGTTCTTTTGCTAAGAAATAAACGAGTAAGAAAATTAAGAGGGAAAGAAAAAGTTGAGAGACTTTGCTTGTTCCTAAGCCGTAGTATCTTCAGTTGTTGGTTATAATGTTATTTTTCGTAATAGCATATTCTGTTGTTGTTTTGGTTCAATAGTTGTATGACATAATATTGTTTAGGTGATGTTGTTTTGGTTTAGTAGCTTTCAGCCGTAGTAGGTTCTGCATAGTCGTATTTACAAATGATATTTTGAGCAGGTTAAAAATTTTGTGATAGTCATATTTACAAAGGAAACTCTGCCGAAAAATTTAAGAATTTAGAGAGTTGAAAATTTTCCGAGTTATCAAATTGGTCATTCAATTGCTTTGTGATTCAATTATTAGCAGTCATATTGTTAAGCATTCCTGGAATCATGCCAAGATTGACACCCATGCCCATTCTTGCTAGTAAAGGCATCTGAATATGTGCTTGCATTAATCCTAGAGTAGACAATGGAGGCATCATCATTTGAGACTCCATGTTTCTTGCATTGCTTATCAACTGAATTTGTGCTTGAAGATGCTTTAAGTACTTTATGACTCAATTATCCTAAAAAATTTGTTTAGTTATTTCTCATTGTCTTTTGTAGGTGCAGTCATTGCGGATGAAAGCCGTGACGAAGACCTTACTTGAGTGTTGTTGATCGATGTTAGACGTTCTATTATTATGTTTAAGGATACTTTAGTTTAGTACTTTTTGTATGCAAACTCATCTATTTTGACTTTTGAATTGTTGACCAAACAATGTATCCATATTTTATTTTTGTACATGGATAAAACTAGTTGGATATGGTGTAAACAATTTCGTAGAATAGGAAAATATTTCTCATTTTGCTTCCATAAATATCAGAAATTATAATTTGTTGCAATAGAGAGTATAACCGTTCCAATAGACCTAGCAAATAATAAGAGCAGCCCCTAATAACTGTTCCAATATGTAATAATATCCGTTGCAATAGGGTACTGATAATTGTTCCAATATATCACAATAACCGTTGCAATATATCATGAAAATTGTTGCAATAGACTTAAAAAATCAGCTGTATTATTATACCAGGGCGGTTTATAACCGCCCCAACAGAAAAGAAAATCGTTCCTATAAATAGAACAACGGTAGCAGTCCAAACTGTTACAGTATCCATATCTATGAAGACGGTTTTCAAACCGTTGCAAATAACCGTTCCAATAGACCTATTGTAACGCTGAATCCCGGAACGCGTCCATATCCGTCCCAATAGCCCTATAGGGACGGTTAGAGTATCTATTGCAACGGTTTTTGAAGGGTTGCCATAGCTGTAATTTCTAGTAGTGAAACCTCGAAGATGCGGCCTAGGCAAAAGTTAGGACATAAAAAAAATTTAAATAAATAAAAAGAAAACCACCGATTCTGAACTACAGTATGACTTAATCTTTTTCACCGAGGTACGTAGGCAGCTTAGAGTTTCATTCTGAGTTCAGTCACATAAGTTCAAGAGATACATAATCCCCCAATCATTGTCCAAACGAAGTACGATAGAATGTAATTCATCCAATCAGCACTTGAAAATCGAGCAGATATACCATTCTTCTATTGAACTTTGGATCCCATTTGATTTAAAGGGGGCAAGCCTCCATGGTAAACTGGTGGCTTCAATGGGACGATAATAGTCTTTTATGAGGCTACCAAGTATTTGCGCTGAAATCCGGGGGTTCACTATGTCCTCATGTTCGCCAAATCTTTAAGTCTGCCAGTCTTCAAGTTCTTCGGTCTTCAAGTCAAAATATTTAAGCCTCTAAGTCTTCAAGTTGAGGTCCTCAAACTCATCGGTCTTCATTTTGAAGTACTTGAGCTCTCAAAGTCTTTAGGTTGAAGCATTAAAGTCCGCCGAATCGTCAAATCCATCAAATCTTCAAGTTTATCGGTCTTCAAGTTGAAGTCTGCAAAGTCCGCCAAATCTTCAAAATTTTCCAAGAGTTCAACTCGACATCGTCAAGTCCATGAAGTCTTCAAGTTGAAGCTTTATAATTTTTCAATCTTAAGGTGGACGTTTAAGTCCCTTTGCACCCTAAGTTGTCTTCTTCGTGGGTTTGTTCTAAAAGGGAACTATAACTTTCCAATCTTAAGGTGGACATATAAGTCCCTTTGCACCTTAAGTTGGCCTCTCCGTGGGTTTGTCCTTAAAGGGAACTATAACTTTCCAATCTTAAGGTGGACATATGAGTCCCTTTGCACCTTATGTTGGCCTCTTCGTGGGTTTGTCCTTAAAAGGAAACTATACTTTTCAATCTTAAGGTGGACATGTAAGTCTCTCGAGAGTAATCTCTCCAATAGTCGAGCCACACTGAGAGTAATCTTTCCGATAGTCGGGCCACATTGAGAGTAATCTCTCCTATAGTCGGGGCACATTGAGAGTAATCTCTCTCCGATAGTCGAGCCACATTGAGAGTAATCTCTCTGATAGTAGGGCCACCTCGAGAGTAATCTCTTCGATAGTCGGGTCACCTTGAGAGTAATCTCTTCGATATTCGGGCCACCTTGAGAGTAATCTCTCCGATATTCAAACGGGGATGAATACCCATCCCTTCACACCCTAAAACACCCTTCTTCATGCATGGATCATCTCTCTTAGCAAGAAAATACTCTTAGCTCGACCTACAAAATAAAGAAAGAGAAAAGGAGAACAAAAGAAAGTGCAGAGCAAAAGATAAAAAAATTACCCTAGCACTGATCGTCAAAACGCGGACCCGAGTGGCTTGTGAACGCCTTGTGTTAATGCTTAATAAACTTGAGAGTATGAGTTTTATATAGATGATTGAGGGCGGAATTTGAAAGACTATTTACGATGTGGGATCAATTAAAAGGCGGCGCAGATTTCGTCTCCAAATTGAGGTCGAATTGCAATCCTAATTGCATTCCGCCGGCGACGGATTGTGGCGTGGTTACTTTGAAAGTCTAAACCAATTAAGAATTGGTGCTAGACATTAAATTTGACCATTGGAATTTGATAGTAAAATAGATTCCTCACAAAGAAGTAAAAGTTGGCTAGTAACTTTATGGCTAACAGAATGCCACGTGAAAACTAAGGCTTTGTATAAATTCAAAGTTAATCATGGCAATTGTTAAATTCAAGTGCCTACAGTTAATCACGTGGCATATATATACATATATACATATATATATATATATATATATATATATATATATATATATATATATATATATATATGCCACGATATTCTTTATATGGGTTGCTACTTCAAGCCTTGTCTTCAACGGACAAAATATATACTCCGACAATTCTTGAAGCATGGGGCATTTGTAGGCATACAAAATTTATTGAATTTAAATTCAATAAGATAATTTGGAGTATAGTATAAATATACAAGTCCAAATAAATATTATGGGTTAATATAATTAAATTAATTATATAAGTCCAATATATATGGATTAAATAAATAAGTCTTAATCCGTTAGCCTAGGCCATTTAATTGAACTAAAGTGATGAGCCCACTTCATTAAGCCCAAGTTGTCATCTTCCTAGAGGCCCATTTTGGCGCCACGCATCAAATGACATGGCGCTCCAAGTCAAACGGAAGAGCCAATAGGATCATGACATTTGTCAAAATGAGAAGGCTTGCCAAGTCACATTAAACGGCCAATGAAACCGCGCCACGTGTGCAAGTGACATATTCTGGCCAATCAAATGCGGCCTTGTCACACTTCAATTTGATTGGTCGGAAAGAGTTTGTTCTTATCATAACTCTTCCCTCCCACAACTATAAATAGGAGTCTTCATAACCTAGGAAAGACACCAGAAGTTATAACAAGAAGCAAGAGAGAGCTCGTGGATCAAACGCAGAAAATTTTTCTATAAGTTTCAAGCTTCAAGCAACCAAGTTCAAGATCAAGAAATCAAGTTCAAGCTCAAGAACAAAGAACAAATCAAGTTCAAGCTCAAGAACGAAGAACGAATCAAGATTCAAGGAATACGAGTTCAAATCAAAGCTCGTGCTAGTAGAATCTAAGATTATCGTCCGTGGCAACAAATATAGATTCAAGATCAAGCTCAAGGGCCCTTGAGTTTATTTACTATTGAAAAGAAGAATCAGAGGATTCATAGAGATTGTAACACTCAAATAATCGAAATAAAATACTACAATCGTTGTAATATTTTTCGGTCTCGATTATTTTCTTGACGCAAATTTATTGTCTATAATATATAAAATTGTTTAACTTTTCTTTTAATTTCTATTTTGGTCGCTTGAGTTCAAATAGTTGCTACTTTGGCTCGGGACTCAAAAATGGGCAACGCCAACCAACTTTTTCCAGAATCATCCCTATTCTTTACTATGATAGCATTAATAATCCTTTTCATTTGTCAAATTGTGCACCTTTAGTCCACCGTCAAACATGCTTATTTTTTTTATTGGTGAGTAAGCCTCACGTGATCGGTAGGCTTCATACAGCTCCAATTTCTTTTTCTCCCTTTTCTCATGTTCGTTAGCCCTTATAAGTTGCAGATACCTTCAATTGAGTATAAAACAAGTTCAATTTAGTTTTAGTTTTAGTTTCTATAGTTTAGTGTGTTTTCTTAGTTAGTCACATATTTCGAAAATACTAAGTGGCCGAGAACGATAAAAAATTATGATATATCCAAAGTTAAATATAATATAAACAGTTAAAAGATAAAAACAAATGAATTAAAAATACATAAAAATTAGTTAACAGAAAAAATAATGGCTCTCTATTTTTCTCATAGGAATTTTTGGAAACTATATGTGTTGAGAGATGCTAATGTAACAGTGTATTGCATCAGTGTATTTAGATGTGACACACGTGGTACTTAGGGGTTAGTAGTTAAGTAGTTCGATGATAATCAGTTAGTTGACATCTGTATTTAATTGTTAGTTGGTTAGTTGTAGGTTAGAGAGAATTAGTGGTTGTATAAATACATTGAAAAACTATTGGAAGAACAATAGACGATTTTCATTTTTCGTTTTGTAGTCTCCTTTCTTCTCTCTCACAGAAGCTTCAAGAGAGCTTGGTTGATTTCGTCTCAACCCTTATAGCCTTTTAGCATGGTGTCAGAGCAACTGATTCTGGTAACTCACGCATATCTCGAGCTAATTACCCAAAGCATTCTGTAAATCTCTTCATCTCTGAGCTTGTTGTTCAGCTATGGCGGCGGAAAACCTCACCTACACACATCCTCTGATCATAAATTCAACTGATACTCCTGGTTCAATGCTCGTTCCTATCAAGCTCACTGGATCAAAGAATTATGACTTGTGGAGTAGACCGATGTGAATTGCTCTCCAAGCTAAGAGGAAGCTAGGATTCGTGTTAGGTACTTGTAAGAAGGAATTGTTTGATAAGGAGTTGCATGAGCAGTGGGAAACATGCAATGCAACAGTCCTTTTATGGATTGTCAACACAGTTTCTGAAGATCTACTCAGTGGAATCGTATATGTCTCAGATTCCTACATCGTGTGGAAAGACCTCAAGGAGCGATTTAAAAAGGTCAACCGCATTAAAATCTGTCACGACCCCAAAACCAACGGGGTCGTGATGGCGCCTATCATGGAACTAGGCTAGCCGACACAATCCCAAAAATATTCAACATTTCATAATAAAGGTATTTTTTAAGCCATTAACTAATAAAACTCCATAACATAAGTTTAAATGACAAGTGCGGAAAGAAACAACAGTCCGACATCGAGGTGTCACAAGTCACGAGCAACTACAAGGTCTGTCTGAGTACAACAAAGTCTATAAAAGTTTGGAAACAATACTAAAAACAGTCTAAGGAAGATAAGAGCGAGAAGAGCAAGGCTGCGAACGCCGTGCAGCTACTTGCCGACTCCGAAAGACCAGCTGGATGAAGGATCAGCGCACGCTATCACGATCCGCAATTCCTGCATCTGCACACAAGGTGCAGGGAGTAATGTGAGTACGCTAACTCAGTAAGTGATAAAAGTAAATAAAGACTGAGCAGTAAGAAAACACATAATCCACGTCATAACACCACAGTAAGTACAGTATGCTTCCAAAAATAGTATATAAATCAAATCATCTCATTAAAATCCAATTTCAGTAAAAATCCTTTGAAAAATGTCTTTTTAACAGTTTCAACAAACATTCAATGAAGTTTAGAGTAAAATGATGAAAATCATAAATAGCCCCTCAGGCACAATATCAATCAGAACCAGCCCCTCGGGCAATCTCACAATCACTTGTAAGCAGCCCCTCGGGCAACATCATATCACTCACTCTGGGTATCTGCGCTCACTAGGGGTGTGCAGATTCTGGAGGGGCTCCTACAGCCCAAGCGCTACAACAAGCCATCTCGTGGCATAATAAATTAGGCCCTCGGCCTCTTATATATCACAAAACAGTACAACATGCTGCGGCATGCAGCCCGATCCCATAATATCCTCACAACACAGGCCTTCGGCCTTACTCAGTCAGAAACCGCTCAAGCAACTCGGGCTAACAATAAAACAGGGTGCTCAACCCAAAATATCATTTATAGTATCGAAACGGAGTAAATAAAGCTGAGTTATGAAATCAGAAAAAAATAGCATGACTGAGTACAGATATTAAACCAAAACAGTAAGGAAATAGTAGTAAAAACCCCCCTAAGGGTCCAAACAGCTTGGCACGAGGTCCAAATATGGCATTCAGCCCTAAACATAGTATTACTTTCCAAAGCACAATAGTATCAAATAGTGTTGGCCCAAGCAAATGTGAAGTTTTGAAGACTGACAAAAAAACTCAGACATGGACCAGGTCCATCTTGTGAAGCACAGTCATGATCAACCCAAACATGTGAGATGCACGTGAAAGAGATAAATCTAACTTATCAGAAGTAATATCTCCTGATCTGATAAAAAAGGTTGCATATTGGATAAGGAGAGAAAGACTCCTTAGACAAAGAGAACACAATTTAGGAAGAGGATAGTGTTAGAATATGAGATCAACTAGAACACTTCTACCATAAAAGAGTAGCGTCTGTATCCCAGTCAATCTCTAATTACTAACTCCTTAAATATCAGTGTTGTTCTCTTTTACAGGTAATGCACATAAGCAGAAGTTAAACGTGAATTGAGAGTAAAATAGCAAGGCAATTTTGCAAGCAATTTATGTGTGATTCAAGCGTGCAATCCTGAAGCTACTAGAACCAGATAGAAGAACCAGTTCCAAGTGTCTATCTTTTATTCTAGTTCAATTATAGTAAGGATTTTACATTGTACCTTTCAGCTTTTATAGAAGCAATTGTATTAGGTACTTAGAGTGTTCAAGTTAGAGTTAACTTGAAGTTGTCGCAACAGTTGAGGCTGTGTGCCACAACGGGATTAGAGTTAATCCTAGGTTTACAAAAGAGTTTTTGTAAATGCAATTTTTGGCTCAGTGATTTTAGTGGAAGTTTGGGAAAATCCTACTGAGTAGTAGGTCGTGTTTTTTCCACCTTTTGAGCCAGGTGTTTTCCACGTAAAAATTTCTGTGTTCTTTATTTTCTTTACTTATTATTCCACAAACAGTAGTAGTTGGAACACATAGAAGAACCAGGTCCTTCTATAATCAAGTTAGGGGAAAATTGGGTACCACACAAATCACCCCCCTCTCTTGTATGGTATTGAAGTATAAAACATCAATTGGTATCAGTGCGGGTTATCCATGAAGAGGTTAACACCTTAGGAACAGATCAAGATGAGTGCACCACCTGGAAACTAGGAAGGGCAATCCACTGCTAGGCCCCCACTCTCTAATGGTCAGTACTATTCTTGGTGGAAGAACATGATGAGAGACCACATCATAGGAGAAGACTATGAACTCTGGGACATAGTCATTGATGGTCCCCTGGCTACTACAAAGAAGAATGCTGAAGGAGTGGACGTGCCAAAGACAAGAGCTGACTGCACCTCTGAAGATTTGAAGAAATGGGAAAAGAATGCCAAGGCCAAGAAATGGCTAGTGTGTGGACTAGGTCCAGACGAGTACAGCAGGATTCAAAGCTGTACCACTGCTAAGGAGATATGGGAGACTTTATAAGTGGCTCATGAAGGAACTCCTCAAGTAAAGAGATCAAGAGGAACACTGCTATATTCTCAATATGAGAATTTCACTATGAAGGAAGGAGAAACTATCTAGGAAATGTACACAAGGTTCACAACACTAACAAATGAACTTAGATCTCTTGGGAGAATTATCCTTGAAGAAGACAAGGTTGAGAAAATCTTGACAAGGGTCTTACCAGTAACTTGGGAAAGCAAAATCACTGCTAATCAGGAATCAAAGAACATTTCTACTCTCAAGCTAGATGAACTGATTGGAAATCTCACTGCCTATGAACTGAGAAGGCAAACTATGAAAATGGATGCACCCAAGAAGGAAAGGAGTCTGGCTCTCAGAATACCTGAAGGTGTTGATCTAGAGGATGATGAAATGGCCATGATCACAAGGGTTTCAAAAAGTAACTGATGAGAGGAAAGGGTTCTTCAAGAGGTACAACCTTTAACAAACCAAGGGCTCCTGCGAAACAGACCAACGAGGGCTGCTACAAATGTGGCAAGACTGACCACATGATCAAGAATTGTCCTCAGTGGAAAATTGAATGGAAGAAGAAAAGGGCTGAACGAAGGAATAGGAAGAAGGAATAGGTTCAACCCAAAAGGAACAAAGGATCAATAAAGGCTATGGTTGCTGCTTGGGGAGAAACATCATATGAGGATTTAGAAGATGAAGCTGGAGATGAACAAGCACTTATGGCCAACGGAGAATCAGATGATGAACAAGAGGTAAGAGTGATTCATCTCAAATACAAGATTAAATTTTTGTCTAAAGAAAGGTTATCTGAATTATTGCTAGACTTCATCGATGAGTCCGACGTAATAAACAATGAAAAGGAACAGTTGTCTAGGGAGTGTGTGATCTTAACAGCCAAGAGCAAAAATCTAGAATCTAGGGCTAATGAGAGTGACAGTAAAAATGTTGAGTTGAAGAACAAGGTTCTTGAACTTGACACAAGTGTCTTAGAACTTAGGTCTGCAAATTTAAAACTGAAATTAGGAACAGGTAAGAAGAAAGTTGATCACACACATATCACCTTAGAAGAAAATCTAGGAAAAATGAATGATGAGGTGTACAAGAAAGATGAACAAATAAGAGTCTTAAAAGAAGACCTAGGGAAGGTAAAGCATGAACTAGACAGGACTTGCAAATGGAATAAGTCTTTTGATGCACTATCCTGGCTACAAGAACACCACAATAGCAACAAGAGAGGACTTGGCTATGGGACCCCAACACCTAAGTGGGATCCCAAAAGCAAGTACATCACTCTTCCTGAAAAGAAAATCTGCACACACTGTGGCAAGACTGGTCATTACAAAAGTGAATGTAATGCAAAGGAAAAGGCCAGTCAAAAGAACAAAACCTTTGTTCAAGAGAAAAATAGGCTGCCTGGATGGGCCAAAAGGAATTTAATTTACCCCTTTGCCTATAGAAAGGGACCCAAACTAGTTCGGGTTCCTAAGACTAACCCCTGATTGCTTTTGCAGGTCCAAGTGAAGGGAAGTAGCCAAATATGGTACATGGATAGTGGTTGCTCAAAACATATGGCTGGAAGCAAGAACCAATTCCTTCACTTGAGGACTTTAAATGAGGTAATGTCTCCTTTGGAAATGGGAAGAAAGGTGAGATTATTGGGGTTGGAAAGATAGGTAAGACAGACTAACATTCCATTGAGAATGCCTACTTGATAGATGGCTTGAAATATAGCCTAATCAGTGTATCACAACTGTGTGACAGAGGTAACCTTGTAGCATTTACCTCTACCAAATGCTTTGTGATTAATCTTACCACTGACAAGATTGTTTTGTAGGGAAAAAGAGATAACAATATTGACATTGTAGATTTGTCCACTCTTTCAAAAAATGAACTCACTTGCTTGAGTGTGTTGGACAATGATCCCCTCTGTGGCACAAAAGACTTGGTCATGCAAGTCTGAATCAACTCAACAAATTAGTCTCCAAGGACCTGGTGATAGGGTTACCTAATATCAAGTTCAAGGAAGACAAAGTTTGTGAGGCTTGTGCAAGGGGGAACCAGGTACGATCATCTATTAAAAGCAAGAAAGTGGTAAGCACAACCAGGACGATGGAACTGGTTCATATGGATCTCTATGGTCCAATGAGAATATTGAGCAGAGGTGGTAAGAAATATGTGATGGTACTTGTTGATGATTATTCTAGGTTTACCTGGGTACTGTTTTAACATCTAAGGATGAAGCATTTGACATGTTTACTGCCTTTGTTAGAAATACTCCGAAACAACTAGGTAATCAACTTGCATCAATCAGGTCTGATCATGGAACTGAATTTTAAAATGCTAAGTTTGCTGAATTTTTTGATGAGCATGGTATAGATCATAATTTTTCTGCCCCTAGGACTCCTCAACAAAATGGAGTAGTTGAAAGAAAGAATAGGACTCTTGAAGATATAGATAGGACTATGCTTCTTTCTAGTAAACTGCCCCATAGGTTCTGGGCAGAGGCTTTAAATACTGCATGTTATATCATTAATAGATGCATGACTAGACCTCTTGTAGAGAAGACCCCCTATGAGTTACTTAAAGGGAGAAAACCAAATATATCCCATCTTAGGGCATTTGGATGCAAGTGCTTTGTGCACAATAATGGAAAGGACTCCCTAGGTAAGTTTGATCCCAAAAGTGATGAGGGAGTATTCTTGGGATATTCTTCACATAGCAAAGCTTATAAAGTGTATAACAAAAGAACTTTGTGTGTAGAAGAAAGTGTACATATAGTTTTTGATGAAACTAACATTCTTTCCAAGAGACAGGAACATGAAGATGAAGCTATTGGGCTAGTAAAAGAATTGAGTGAAGCCTTAGCTCAAGCTAAAGATGCACCAAAAGAAGGAATAGGTGATGGAACAGGTTCTTCCATCCAGGGCAACCTGACAAGGGGAACCGAACAAAGAAAAACTGAAACCAATTCCCTAATGGAACCTGTCCATGACCCTATTCCTCAGCAACAGAACATGGGAGAAACATCAAGCAGAAATGAGTTGGTTGTGATACCTTACAAGTATGAAAGTTCTCATCCCATTGAGAACATAATTACTGATCCAACATCTGGAGTTAAAACTTGATCACAATTAAAGAATCTATGTGCTTTTGATGATTTCTTATCTCTTATTGAACCTAAAAATGTTGCTGAGGCTTTGCAGGATGCAGATTGGGTAAATGCAATGCAAGATGAACTCAATCAGGTTGAGAGAAGTCAAGTTTGGCATCTAGTTCCAAGACCCAAGAAAGATCAGTAATTGGCACTAAATGGGTCTTCAGAAATAAGCTTGATGAAGATGGAACAGTTATAAGGAACAAGGCAAGACTGGTGGTCCAAGGTTATAGCCAAGAGGAAGGCATAGATTATGATGAGACTTTTGCTCCAGTTGCAAGATTGGAGGCAATAAGACTCCTCATAGCCTTTGCAGCACACATGGAATTCACTCTTCATCAGATGGATGTCAAAAGTGCCTTCCTGAATGGCTACCTAAAAGAAGAAGTGTTTGTCAAACAACCTCCAGGGTTTGAGAGCAAGGAGTGTCCGGAACATGTGTACAAATTAGACAAGGCTCTCTATGGACTCAAGCAAGATCCTAGAGCATGGTATGAACGACTGTCCAAATTCCTGCTTGAACATGGCTACAAAAGAGGCAAAATTGACAGTACTCTATCTTGAGGAAAAGGTAGGATCTCTTGTAGTACAATATATGTTGATGACATATTTTTTGGGGTAACCGCTGACAAACTAAGTAAGGATTTTAGCCATATTAATGGGGTAGTGAGTTNATGCAAAAGTTGATTAAAAAGTTTAAAATGGATGAATCAAAGGAAATAGACACACCCATTGCAATAGCTACTAAATTAGACATAGATAACCCGGTTCATCTGTTGATCAGAAGTTGTATAGAGGTATGATTGGTTCACTTTTGTATCTTACTGCTAGCAAACCTGACATAGTTTTCAGTGTAGGGCTTTGTGCTCGTTTTCAGGAAAATCCTAAGGAATCTCACTTGACTGCTATCAAGAGGATACTGAGATATTTGAAAGGCACTACCGATCTTTGTCTTTGGTACCCTAAAGGTAGTAATTTCAATCTAGTAGGGTATGCTGATGCTGACTATGCAGGTTTTCTTGTGGATAGGAAGAGCACCTCAGGTATGGCTCATTTTCTTGGTTCATGTTTTGTATCATGGGCCACTAAAAAGCAGAATTCAGTGGCCTTATCCACTGCTGAGGCTGAATATGTTGTTGCCGCCTCTTGTTATGCTCAATTGTTGTGGATCAAACAGCACCTGATGGATTTTGGCGTTGAAGTTTGTTGCATTCCTATTTTTTATGATAACACTAGTGCTATAAGTATGACAAAGAACCCAGTTCATCATAAGAGGACTAAGCACATAGATGTTAGACATCACTTCTTAAGGGATAACTATGAGAAAGGATTGATTACCCTAGAATTCTGTGCTATTGATAAACAAATTACTGACATCTTTACTAAAGCACTATGAAAGGAACAGGTTGGAATTAGGGATGATTAAGATCACCTAATGTGACCAGCTCAGAATGCACAATGAAAAAAAAAATTTGAAAAAAAAAATTTGGCTAGGAAATCTGAACTTGTGTAAATATCTAGATTAATTTTTACTCAGCTTCATACTATAAATAGTATACTCATGTGACATGTGTCAATATGACTCACGGATCTCTTACAAAATTTTCTCTATTGTGGTAAATTGAGGCATGATCAAGAGAATTCTAAATGAAGAACCTGGTTCATCAGTATTGGTTAATCTGAATGCCAAGGTATGTTTTCTATACTCTGTACAATTAGAAATATAAATATTTAAATCATGAGCAGAGTCCTACCACTGTTCAACTCATTAGAAAATCCTATCGGTTTGTTTTTGAACCAGTTCTGTCCTCATTAGAATTCTAACCACAAAAATTGCCTAAAATATAGGGAAGCCTAACCGTTCGTTCAACCTGCAATTTCAGGTTGATTAGACCTCTAATTGACTGCTAAAGTTACCGTTATCTATTAAATGAGTCTTTCTCTTTAAATACTCATTATTACTTCCTGACATCCTCATAATTCAAAACCGTAAAAAAACCTTATTCATTCTCAATTGCTTTCTTCTCCAAAGGTTCAACTCACAAATTCTCTCAAGCATTAAGCTACAATGACGAACCCACAAGACAACCCTGGAACTCCTCCACAGCCTACTCCCTCTGATGCATCTGCCCCTCCTCCACCTAGCACGACTCCCCAACCCAGGCGAAGGAGTGTAAAAATGCTTGCTCGCAAAACGATGGCATCTGGTGCTCTTTCAAAGAAATTGAATGAGAAATTAAAGGCAAGTCAGGCCCAAGATTCTGATTCTGACTCTGAGTCTGATTCGTTCAAATCTGCTGGTGAGGGGGAAGGACCTGGGTCTTCTGACTCTGAGAAGGCTCATAAATCCCCTTCTAAGGTAAGTTCTTCTTTGACTGAAAATTTAGAAAATAGGTTTGTTTTGGTTGGACTTATAAGGGATGTGGAATTACCTGAGTAAGGAAGGAGTGGAGGTAAAATGAAATTTGAAAAAGAAAAAGTGAGAGAGGGTGAATGTGGTGACGTGAGGGGAAAAGGGAAAGGAGTGGTTGATCATTCACCCACGGCTGAATTACCTGTACCTGCTATTTGTGGGGTTGCACAGGAAACTGTTGACAAAACTAGCAAGAAGTCAGGGGGAAGCGGTTAGGGGGAAGCGGTTCAGGGAAGGCTACTAAGGGGCTAGTTAATCTAAGCTCACACCGAGATGTACCCGGTTCATCAATTGAAGAGACCCTAGCAGACCTTCTGAAAAAGGTAGGTGCAAGTTATGATCCAAAGAAAAGAAGAACTCCCACACCAAAACCCCCAGTGCTGCTAAACCTTCCAAGAAGCGAAAGGCTTCCTCCCCAACAACTACTGAAACTACCTTGCCAAAGGGAAGGGCAACAAGAAGCAGGGTGAAACAGAGTGAGAGAGACCTACAACAGGCTTTGGCTGAAAGTAAGAAGAAATAATGGATAAAGGAAAAGGTAAGGTTGCAGAGTCATCTGAAGCAGTTGATGTTGAGGAGATGGAACAGGTCCATCAGGAGGACCATGCAACAATGGAGGTTCAGACCCCCAAGCCCAAAAAGACCAAGACTTCTTCCAAGAAGTCTTCCTCTGTGTCTGAGGCTGCTGAACCTTCATTGGCCAAGAGGACAAGGTCTGCAGTAAAAAGCAAATAAGTTAGACTTTTTGAAGATGAGGAATGGAGTGGTGAAGAAGAAAATGAGTCTGATGGTGAACAAGACAAGCTGGCCAAGTTTGGCAAAAGGAAAATTTTGAAGGGAAGATTGCTGAAAGATTTGGTGGAACCAGGAATGGTTCGTTTGGTTGACACCCTAGCTGCTCAAGGCTGGAAGGACATGGTCCTCAGATGGATGGGAGATTGGCCAGAAATGAAATCATTGAATTCATGGCAAATGCTGAAGTCAAAGATGTCAGAGTTACAAGCAAAGTCAAAGGAGTTCAAGTGACATTTGATGCAGAGAAGCTGTGAGAGATTCTAGACATCCCTGCTGAGGGATATGATGATTACAGTAGATAAAGATGGCCAAGTCTGCATTCCCTTTCGTCTGCCCTTACAATCGCTAGGAGATTCAGTGATGTTGCAGAAGTGAATGAGTCCAAGTTTGTGCACAAGAGTGAAATGAAGCCACAACACAAAGTCATTTTTGAGTTTGTCAACAAGTGCCTAGTGCCCAGGCAGGAGAGAAGGCATATTGCAAATTATATGGACTTAGTTCTGATGGAGTGCCTTGAAAGTGGACGGCAAATTAACTAGCCTGCATTCATCATCAAGCTACTGGACAGGGTTATCAATGGTTCCAAGGCTCATGCTACCCCCTATGGCTTTATTCTGACTACGGTTCTGGATAGGTGCAGTGTGCCTCTGAAGAAATGGGAAATGGCCACAAGCAAGGATTACTTTGGTATTAATACTCTGCTTGCTTGTGACTATTTAGTCAATGCCATTCCAAATGAACCTGGTTCATCCAAGAAGACACCTATCAGCAATAAAGTCAGGGCTTTTGTTCAGGAAAGTGAGGCCAAGGATGCTGAGATAGCTAGGCTAAAAGCTCGTGTGGCAGAGGTTGAATCTGAGAGGGATGCTCTCAGAACTGAGCTTACCAAGGAAAAGGAGAAGAATGATGGAATTCTTCACAGTATGCTGAATCTTCTCCAAAACCAAAACCAACCCTCTAGCTCCCCCAAGCCTTAGGAATTGTAGCCTTTATCTCCTGAACATGTCTAGTACCTTCAGTGACCCGGATTAGAGATTTTTCTTTCTTTTTGCTCATGCTTTGAATATTTTTACTTTCTGGTTGTGGATTGTGGTAGCAACATATCTTCTATCAATGATATCTACTATTTTTGCTCTTGTTGAATGTTAATATTTCCTTCATAGTTTAAATATGTTTACTTGATTATTGATGATTAATCCATGAGTGCACTTGCAGTTGCCCCAGTGGCCATGAGTACTTATTAAAATCTGGGACTCACACTTTGTGTATGCAACTTTTCAATGATGCCAAAAGGGGGAAGAGATATTATGATTTACATATTCTGAATAAGTGATATTTATAACCTAATTAACCTGGTCCTTGATGATAAGTGAAATTTTTAAACTTTGTATTGATGGTTAAGCTGATTCTTACAGGGTCTAAGTGAGTAAAAAGCACAGATTTTGTCATCATCAAAAAGGGGGGAATTTGTTGGCCCAAGTAAATGTGAAGTTTTGAAGACTGACAAAAGAACTCAGACATGGACCAGGTCCATCTTGTGAAGCACAGTCATGATCAACCCAAACATGTGAGATGCACGTGAAGGAGATAAATCTAACTTATCAGAAGTAATATCTCCTGATCTGATCAAAAATGTTTAATATTGGATAAGGAGAGAAAGAGTCCTTACATGAAGAGAACAGAGTTTAGGAAGAGGATATTGTTAGAGTATGAGATCAACTAGAACTCTTCTACCATAGAAGAGTAGCGTCTGTATCCCAGTCAATCTCTAATTACTAACTCCTTAAATATAGTGTTGTTCTCTTTTACAGGTAATGCACATAAGCAGAAGTTAAACGTGAATTGAGAGCAAAATAGCAAGGCAATTTTGTAAGAAATTTATGTGTGATTCAAGCGTGCAATCCTGAAGCTACCTGAACGAGATAGAAGAACCAGTTCCAAGTATCTATCTTTTATGCTAGTTCAATTGTAGTAGGAATTTTACATTGTACCTTTCAACTTTTATAGAAGCAATTATATTAGGTACTTAGAGTGTTCAAGTTAGAGTTAACTTGAAGTTGTCGCAACAGTTGAGGCTGTGTGCCACAACGGGATTAGAGTTAATCCTAGGTTTACAAAAGAGTTTTTGTAAATGCAGTTTTTGGCTCAGTGATTTTAGTGGAAGTTTGGGAAAATACTACTGAGTAGTAGGTCGTGGTTTTTTCACCTTTAGAGCCAGGTGTTTTCCACGTAAAAATCTCTGTGTTCTTTATTTTCTTTACTTATTATTCCGCAAACAGTAGTAGTTGGAACACATAGAAGAACTAGGTCCTTCTATAATTAAGATAGGCGAAAATTGGGTACCACACAAATCACCCCCCCCCCTCTTGTGTGGTATTGAAGTATAAAATATCAAGTAGTTTTCAGTCAAATATGCGACTTAATAGTCGTATGAGAGGGGCCAAGTCACAATCCCCAATGGTGCATGCCTCCACGCTCATCATCTAGCGTGTGCGTCACCTCAAAGTAGCACAACGATGTGAAATCCGAGGTTTCATACCCTCAGAATAACATTTACAATCATTACTTACCTCAAACCGGACAAAACTCTAGCCCGCAATGCCCTTGCCTCTCGAATCGGCCTCCCAATGCTCCGAATATATCCAAAATCAGTATCACATCATTAATACATGCTAAAGGAACAAAGCCCAAGTGAAAATAATCAAATTAAGTCAAAAATCTCGAAATTTGCCAAACCCGACCCCCGGGCCCATGCCTCGGAATCCGATAAAAATCACAACACTAGAATCCTTATCCCCTCATGAGTCTATACATCCAAAAATCACCAAAATTGGACCTCAAACGACCCCTCAAATCCCCAATTTAAACTCTCCAATTTCAAGCCCTAATTCCCCAATTTTATCCCTAATTATTCCACAAATTCCATGATTAAACAACGGGAAATCATCACACATATAAGTTTTATGACTCAAGTCACTCACCTTGTTGTTAACCCTTGAATCCCTTCTCAAATTCGCCCTCAAAAGCTTCAAAGCCGTCCAAAAATGGTGACAAATAAGCTGAAAATCGCGAAGATGGCCTTTTATACTTTCTGCCCAGGTGCTGCCTTAATCGCGATCGTGAAAAGACCCTCGCGATCGCGAAGAACAACTTCGCTGGCTCCTGACTTAACTCTATGCCAACGCGTTAATCACCTCGTGAACGTGATGCTCTAACTCTCACTCCTATGCGGCCGCGGACCAGTGATCGCGTTCGCGATGAACAAACGCGTGGCCCCAGCTTTGGTCCACATAACCCTACGCGAACGTGACTTATACCACACGTTCATGATGCTTCACTTGATCAACCTACGCGATCACATCCCTTACTCCGCGAACGCGATGAACAACCTGACTGGTCTCCAAGAATGCTCCACGCGATCGCGAGCCTCCTCACTCGATCACGAAGAAGGATTTTCTGCAAACAGATATACCAGCAATTCTGCCAACTTTCCAAGTCCTAAAATGTCCCGTTGGGCATCCGAAACACAGGCCCTCAGGACCTCAACCAAACATGCCAACACATCCCATAACATTATTTAAACTTAGTCGTGCCTACGAATCACTCAAAACAACGCTAAAACACCCAATCAACCTCGTATTCAAGCCTAATAATCTATAAATTTTCAAATTCCACAAACGACGCCAAAACCTATCAAATTACCTCCGAATGATCTGAAATTTTTCATACACGTCACAAATGACACTACAGACCTACTCCAATTTCCGGAATTCCATTCCGACACCGATATCGGGATTTCCACTGCTGACCGGAAACGCCAAATTTCCAATTTTGCCAATTCAAGCCTAATTCTACCACGGACCTCCAAATTACATTCTGAACACGCTCCTAAGTCCCAAATCAGCTAACGAAGCTATCCGAACTATAAAAACCTAATTCCGAGATCATTTACCCACAAGTCAACTTCCGGTTGACTTTTCCAACTAAATAACCAACTTAAGAGACTAAGTGTCTCGTTCCACCCTAAGACCACTCCGAACATAACATAACCAACACGATATGATTAAATATAGCTGAACAACACACAAGGAAGCAGAAATAGGGGAAATGGGGTTGTAACTCGAGAAACGACCGGCCGGGTTGTTACATCCTCCCCCTCTTAAACAAAGTTTCGTCCTCGAACGAGTTAAGAAACATACCTGAAGCCTGAAACAGGTGTGGATATCTGCTCCGCATCTCCCATTCGGTCTCCCAAGTAGCCTCCTCCACGGGCCGACATCTTCACTGCACCTTCACTGAAGCTATATCCTTTGATCTCAACTTTCAGACCTGCCGATTCAAAATAGCCACTGGCTCCACATCATAAGTCAAATCACCGTCTAACTGAACCGTGCTGAAATTCAAAACATGAGACGGATCGCCAATATACTTCCGAAGCACAGAAACATGAAATATTGGATGCACTCCCGACAAGCTAGGTGGCAAAGCCAGCTCACAAGCCACCTCCCCAATCCTCCGAAGCACCTCAAAAGGCCTAATGAACAAGGGACTCAATTTACCCTTCTTCCCAAATCTCATAACACACTTCATGGGTGAAACCTTTAGTAGAAATTTTTCCCCACGCATGTAAGACACATCACGAACCTTCCTGTCAGCATAACTCTTTTGTCTCGATTGGGCTGTACAAAGCCGCTCCTGAATCACATTCACTTTGTCCAAGGCATCCTGCACCAAGTCTGTACCCAAAAGCCTGGCCTCGCCCGGCTCAAACCATCCTACTGGAGATCAACACCGCCTCCCATATAAAGCCTCGTATGGAGCCATCTGAATACTCGACTAATAACTGTTGTTATATGCAAACTTTGCGAGCGGTAGAAAATGATCCCATGAACCCCCAAAATTAATGACACAAGCGCACAACATGTCCTCCAATATCAGAATAGTGCGCTCGGACTGCCTGTCCATCTGAGGGTGAAAAGTTGTGCTCAACTCGACATGAGTGTCTAACTCTCGCTGTACGGCTCTCCAAAATTGCGATGTGAACTGAGTACCTCTGTCAAAAATGATGGAAAATGGAACCCCATGCAGGCGAACAATCTCTCCGATGTAAATCTCAACTAACCGCTCTGAAGAATATGTAGTACACACAGGAATGAAGTGCGCAGACATGGTCAGCCGATCCACAATCACCCAAATAGCATCGAACTTCCTCAAAGTCCGTGGGAGTCCGACTATAAAATCCATGGTGATCCGCTCCCACTTCCACTCTGGAATGTCTATCTGCTGAAGCAAGCCACCTGGTCTCTGATGCTAGTATTTCACCTGCTGACAATTGAGGCACTGAGCTACAAATCTCACTATGTCTTTCTTCATTCTTCTCCACCAGTAGTGCTGTCTCAAATCCTGATACATCTTCGCGGCACCAGGATGGGTAGAATACCGCGAGCTATGGGCCTCCTCCAGCATCAACTCCCGAAGCCCATCTACATTGGGCACACATATCCGACCCTGCATCCTCAATACCCCATCATCACCCATAGTCACATCTTTGGCATCGTCGTGCTGAACTCTGTCCTTGAGGACAAGCAAATGAGGATCATCATACTGGCGCTCTCTGATGCGATCGAACAAGGAAGACCGAGAAACCACACAAGCTAAGATCCGACTGGGCTCCGAAATATCCAACCTCACAAACCGATTGGCTAAGGCCTGAACATCGACTGCAAGAGGTCTCCCCCCAACAAGAATATATGCCAAACTGCCCATACTCACCGCCTTCCTACTCATGCATCTACCACTACATTGGCCTTCCTCGGATGGTACAAGATAGTGATATCACAATCCTTTAGCAGCTCCAACTATCTCTGTTGCCTCAAATTGAGATCCTTCTACTTGAACAAGTGCTGGAGGCTACGAGGATCAGTAAACACCTCACAAGACACACCATAGAGATAATGTCTCCAAATCTTCAATGCGTGAACAATGGAAGCCAACTCTAAGTCATGAACAGGGTAGTTCTTCTCATGGGGCTTCAATTGACGAGAAGCATAAGCAATCACTCTACCCTCCTGCATCAACACACACCCAATACCAACTCTAGAAGCATCACAATATACTGTATATGAACCCGAAGCTGGTGGAAAAACTAACACTGGAGCTGTGGTCAAGGCACTTTTGAGCTTCTGAAAGCTCGCCTCACACTCATCCAACCACCTGAATGGAGAACCCTTTTGAGTCAATTTGGTCAAGGGTGATGCAATAGTTGAAAATCCCTGAACGAACCGACGGTAATAACCCGCCAAACCAAGAAAACCGCGAATCTTTATGGCTGAGGACGGCCTGGACCAACTCTGAACTACTTCTATCTTTTTCGGATCAACCTGAATACCCTCACTGGACACCACGTGCCCCAAGAAAGTCACTGAACTAAGCCAAAACTCACACTTGGAGAACTTTTCATAAAGTGTCTTCTCCCTCAACCGCTGTAATAGAACTCTCAAATGCTCAGCGTGCTCCTCTTGGCTACGCGAGTACACCAGAATATCATTATTGAATACAGTAACAAACGAGTCGAGATAAGGCCGAAACATGCTGTTCATCAAATGCATGAACGCTGCTGGAGCATTGGTCAGCCCAAAAGACATCACAAGGAACTCATAATGACCATATCGGGTCCTGAAAGTCGTCTTAAGAATATCCGAGTCCCTGATCTTCAACTGGTGGTACCCCGACCTGAGATCAATCTTGGAGAACACCCTCTCTCCCTGAAGCTGGTCAAATAAATCATCAATACGAGGAAAAGGATACTTGTTCTTGATTGTGACTTTGTTCAACTGCCTGTAATCAATGCACATCCTCATCGTTGCATCCTTCTTCTTCACAAATAGCACAGGTGCACCCCAAGGCGACGCACTAGGTCAAATAAATCCCTTATCGAGGAGTTCCTGAAGCTGCTCCTTCAACTCCTTTAGCTCCGTTGGTGCCATACGATACAGTGGAATAGAAATGGGCTGACTGCCCGGCACCAAATCAATACCAAAGTCGATATCCCTCTCCGGTGGCATGCCCGGCAGGTCTGTAGGAAACACATCCGGAAAGTCCCTCACTACCGGAAATGAATCAATGGTAGGAGTCTCTGCACTGACATCCCTCACAAAGTCTAAGTAAGAAAGACAACCCTTCCCAACCATCCGCTGGGCTTTCAAAAATGAAATCCCCCTACTGGGAACAAAATCAGTCGATCCTCGCCACTCGATCCGTGCCACACCCGGCATAGCCAACGTCACTGTCTTAGCGTGGCAGTCCAAAATAGCACGACACGGAGATAACCAATTCACGCCGAATATCAAATCAAAATCGACCATACAAAGAAACAGAAGGTCCATTCGGGTCTCCAAACCCTCAATAGTCACCACAAACGACCGATATACGCGGTCTAAAACAGTAGTATCGCTCACTGGAGTAGATTCACGAACAGATGAAACAAGAGACTCATATGGAGCAAAATATGATGACACATATGAAAAAGTGGAACCAGGATCAAATAACGTAGAGGCATCTCTATGGCAAACTAAGACAATACCTGTAATCACAGCATCTAAAGCAATAGCATCTGGTCTGGGTGGGAGTGCATAGAAACGGGCCTAACCACCACCTGATCGACCTCCCCCTCTGGGGAGACCCCTGGCTGGCTGTCCCCCACCTCTAGCTGGCTGGGTGGGTGGTGAAGTAACTGGTGCTAAAGTCGATGGCTGACTACTCTGCTGAGGTGAACCCCCATGAAGATGAGGACACTGCCTCCACATATGCCCCAACTCCCCACACTCATAACAACCTCCTGGTGCTGGAGACGGGGACTGGAGGAAACCTCTAGCACCGGGATGACTAGTAGAAGAACCTGGCATGGAAGAGCCCTGAACTGATGGAGCACGGGATGAACTCTAGGCTGGAAGGGCACTAAGTGATGAATGGCCCTGATGAGAACTGTGAGAACCATGGCCCGATGATGCCCCACGATAAACTGCGCGAGCTGACTGTGCATGTCTGAATGGACGGCCTCTGCGTGCTGAAACTGACCCCCATGAGGAGTACCACTGAATCCACCCTGACTACGAGGCCTCTTGGCCACCCTTTCAACCCTCTTCTGACCACGAACCATCTCAATCTGTCGAGCTACGTCAACAACCTCATCAAAAGTAGCACCATATACTCTCTCTCTGGTCATAAGCAACCGAAGCTGAAAATCGAGGGCATCTATAAACCTCCTGATCCTCTCTCGATCTGTGGGAACCAATTAGACCGCATGATGAGCCAACTTGAAGAACCGCATCTCATACTGTGTAACAGACCTATCACCCTGACGAAGCTGCCCGAATTGCCTGCGCAGCTCCTCTCGGCGAGACTCAGGTACAAACTTCTCCAGAAGGAGAACGGAGAACTGCTTCCAAGAAAGGGGCTCTGCGCCAATCGGCCTATGCCTCTCGTAAGCCTCCCACCAACTAAGTGCGGCCCCGGAGAACTAGAAAGTAGTGAATGAGACCCCACTGGTCTACAGAATACCTGCGGTCCGAAGCATCCTCTAACACTTATCCAAGAAATCTTGTGCATCCTCAACCTCAGCACCACTAAATGACGGAGGCTGGAGCCTACCAAACCTCTCCAATATGTGTTCCTCATCCTCTGGAATAACAGGAGCGATATAGTCCTCAGCAGCTGCAAGCGGCTGGGTTGGAGGTACCCCCGGTGTCTGAAGTCCCTGCACAACCTGCTCAGGTGTGCGAGCGGCGGGAGTCTGAGTGCCTATCCCAGCATGAGCAGTGGCTGCGGCTATAGTAACTGAGACTGCCTGAGCCAGGCCAGTGCACACTGATGGAATCTGGGCTAGGGCCTCTTGAAGGCCCGGAATAACAATAGGCACAGTCGGTGCCTGAGCTGGTCCTGTTGGAGCGTCTGCAACTGGGACCTGATCATGAACTGGGGCGACTGGTGGATCTGCAGGTGCTGCCCTAGATGCAGTGCAGGCTACACCCCTGCCTCTACCACTGCCTCGAACGCGACCTCGGGCTCTAGTGGCCCCAACTGGCGGTACTGGTGGTCGTCCGTCCTGTCTGATAGCACGTGTCCTCACCATCTGTGAGAGAATAGAATAACAGAGTTTTAGTTACCAGAATCAACAGTTTCGCACGACAGGAATTCAAGAATGTGATGTTTTTCCTAAAGGTTCTACAGCCTCTCGAAGTTAAGTACAGACTCTCTGTGCCGATCCATAAGACTCTACTAATCCCGCTCATGACTCGTGAGACCTATGTAACCTAGGCTCTGATACAAACTTGTCACGACCCGAAAACCAACCCGGTCGTGATGGCGCCTATCATGGAACTAGGCCAGCCGACATAATCCCGAAAATATTCATAATAAAGGTGTTTTTAAGCCATTAACTAATAAAACTGCATAAAAATGTTTAAATGACAAGTGCGGAAAGAAACAACAGCACGACATCGGGGTGTCACAAGTCACGAGCAACTACAAGGTCTGTCTGAGTACAACAAAGTCTATCAGTATCTGGAAACAATACTAAAAATAGTCTAAGGAAGATAAGAGAGAGAAGAGCAAGGCTGCGAACGCCGTGCAGCTACCTTGCCGACTCTGAAAGACCCGCTGGATGAAGGATCAACGTACGCTATCACGATCTGCAACTCCTGGATCTGCACACAAGGTGCAGGGAGTAATGTGAGTATAGTATGTATAGTATAGTATAGTAAGTATAGTATGTTTCAAAAAACAGTATATAAATCAAATCATCTCGTTAAAATCCAATTTCAGTAAAAATCCTTTGATAAATGTCTTTTTAATAGTTTCAACAAAGATTCAAAGAAGTTTAGAGTAAAATGATGAAAATCATAAATAGCCCCTCGGGCAAGACATGTATCATAAACCGCCCCTCGGGCACAATATCAATCAGAACCAGCCCCTCGGGCAATCTCACAATCACTCGTAATCAGCCCCTCGGGCAACATCATATCACTCGCTCTGGGTATCTGCGCTCACTGGGGGTGTACAGACTCCGGAGGGGCTCTTAAATCCTAAGTGCTACAACAAGCCATCTCGTGGCATAATAAATCAGGCCCTCAGCCTCTCATATATAACAAAATAGTACAACATGTTGCGGCGTGTAGCCCGATCCCATAATATCCTCACAACACAGGCCTTTGTCCTTACTCAGTTAGAAACCTCTCGAGCCACTAAGGCTAACAGTAAAATAGGGTGCTTAGTCCAAAATATCATTTATAATATCAAGACGGAGTAAATAAAGTTGTGTTATGAAATTAGTAAAACATAACATGACTGAGTACAGATATTAAACCAAAACAGTGAGGAAATAGTAGTAAAAAGGCCCTAAGGGTCTAAACAGCTTGGCACAAGGCCCAAATATGACATTCAACCCAAAACATATTATTACTTTCCAAAGCACAATAGTATCAAATAGTTTTAAGTCAAATATGCAACTTAATAGTCATACGGGACATACCAAGTCACAATCCCCAACAGTGCACGCCTCCACGCTCGTCATCTAGCATGTGCGTCACCTCAAAGTAGCACAACGATGTGAAATCCAGGTTTCATACCCTCAGGACAACATTCACAATCATTACTTACCTCAAATCGGACAAAACTCTAGCCCGTGATGCCCTTGCCTCTCGAATCGGCCTCCAAATGCTCCGAATCAAACCAAAATCAGTATCACATTATTAATACATTCTACAGGAACAAAGCCCAAGCGAAAATAATCAAATTAACTCAAAAATCCCGAAATTGGCCAAACCTGAGCCCCCGGCCCACGCCTCGGAACCCGATAAAATCACAACACTAGAATCCTTATCCTTCACGAGTCTGTACATACCAAAATTACCAAAATCGGACCTCAAATGACCCCTCAAATCCCCATTTTAAACTCTCCAATTTCAAGCCCTAATTCCCCAATTTTATCCCTAATTTTTCCACAAATTCCATGATTAAACAACGAGAAATCATCACACATATAAGTTTTATGACTCAAGTCACTCACCTTGCTGTTAACCCTTGAATCCCTTCTCAAATTCACCCTCTAAAGCTTTAAAGCCGTCCAAAAATGGTGAGAAATAAGCTGAAAATCGCGAAGATGGCCTTTTATACTTTTTGCTCAGGTGCTGCCTTAATCGAGATCACGGAAAGAATCTCGTGATCGCGAAGAACAACTCCGCTAGCTCCAGATTTAACTCTACGCGAACGCGTTACTCACCATGCGAACGTGATGCTCTTCCTCTCACTCCTACGCGATCGCGGACCACTGATCCCATTCGCGATGAACAAACGTGTGGCCCCAGCTTTTGTCCACATAACCCTACACGAATGCGACTTAAGCCACGCGTTCGCGATGCTTCACTTGATCAACCTACGCGATCGCATCCCTTACTCCATGAACGCGATGAACAACCTGACTGGTCTCTAAAAATTCTCTACGCGATCGCGAGCCTCCTCACGCGATCGCGAAGAAGGATCTTCTGCAATAGAAATACCAGCAATTCTGCCAACTTTCCAAGTCCTAAAATGTCCCGCTGGGCATCCGAAACACACCCGAGGCCCTCGGGACCTCAATCAAATATGCCAATACATCCCATAACATTATTCAAACTTAATCGAGCCCTAGAATCACTCAAAACAATGCCAAAAGACCAAATCAACGTCGGAGTCAAGCCTAAGAACTTATAAACTTTCAAATTCCACAAACGATGCCGAAACCTATCAAATCACCTCCGAGTGACCTGAAATTTTGCACAAATGTCACAAATGATACTACGGACCTACTCCAATTTCTGGAATTCCATTCTGACCCCGATATCAAGATTTCCACTGCCGACTAGAAATACCAAATTTCTAATTTCGCCAATTCAAGCCTAATTCTACCACGTGCCTCCAAATTACATTCCGAACATGCTCCTAAGTCCCAAATCACCTAGCGAAGCTATCCGAACCATAAAAACCCAATTCCGAGATCATTTACCCACAAGTCAACTTCTGGTTGACTTTCCAACTAAATAACCAACTTAAGATACTAAGTGTCTCATTCCACCCTAAGATCACTCCGAACACAACACAACCAACACAATATGATGAAATATAGTTAAAAAACACACAAGGAAGCAGACGGGGGAAACGGGGTTGTAATTTGGGAAACAACCAGCCGGGTCGTTACAGAATCTTCCAAGTACACCGTCATATTGCTAACCACTCACAAGGTATAATGTGATGACCCGATAGGTTATCTTATGCTTTAGAACCAAATTTTGTGTTTCGAAGCCTTTAGAATATCATTTTAGCCTTCCTCGATTTGCATGCGCAGTCCGGGTGTTACTCTGGAAGGCTTATATGTTAAAAACTAATAAAAATTTGAAATTTTTCCTTAAAAATTAATTTGAGTTGACTTCGGTCAATATTTTGGGTAAACGGACCCGGATCCGTAATTTGACAGTCCCAATGGGTCCATATCAAAATATGGGACCTGGGAGTATGCCCGAAATGGAATTCGGAGGTCCCTAGCTCGACTTCTGAATTTTTGTTGAAAATTAAAAGTCTGAAAGTTTAATGGTTTTTAGCAATTGGTTGATGTTTGGCCTTGTTGATACCGGATCCGTATTTTAGTTCCGGAGCCCTGTACAGGTCCGTTATTATATTTATGACTTGTCTGTAAAATTTGGTGAGAAATGGAGTTGGTTTGACGTGATTCGGACGTTCGGTTGTGAAAATAGAAATTTTAAAGCTTTCTTGAAAATTTCATTTGATTTGGTGATCAATTCGTAGTTCTAGGTGTTATTTTGGCGATTTAATCGCACGAGCAAGTTTGTATGATGTTTTAGGACTTTGTGCATGTTTGGTTTGGAGCTCGAGGGCTCGGGTGGATTTCGGATAGGCTACGGGTGTTTTGAACTGTCACGCCCCAAACCTGGGGAGGTGTGGCTGGCACTCGGTGCCGCACTGGCCCGAGCAAACCACTCTGCAACTCTCTTTTTTTCTTTGTAACTATCACGGGCCAACATGGCCACAACTCGTAATGTATAACTATAAGTGGGCAACACTGTATCAGTGAACCATCGTTCTTAAAATATGAATACATATGGGCCGTCAAGGCCTCTGACATACTGTACAAAATGAACCTCTGTCTACAAAGCCTCTAAGATTATTTGACATCAAATAGGACAGGGTACCGGCCTACCCATAAGTCTGTAGCAAAACACTGACACGATGACTCATAGACTCGGCTGCACTCAGAATGAGGTGGAGTCTTACCGATCCTTTGTTGAATGCCAATCTCGTCTACTATGAAGGCTCGTCAAACTGATTATTTGTACTTGCAGGCATAAATGCAGCATCCCCAACAAAAGGACGTCAGTACGAATAATGTATTGAGTATATAAGACAGAACTGAAACATAACCATAACTAAACAAGAATTAAAGACATATAAGAATCAACCTGAATCTCTGAAGTGCCACCATATATTCATACTTATTATACTTACATATATAATGCTTATCTTTAAGACTATTTCTATTATCCACATCGTATGATGCATGACTGCCCAACAGATCAGTGGTAACTGCCCGACCGGCCGTAGCACGTGGTAAATGCATGACTGCCTGACCGGCCGTAGCTCGATGGTAAATATATAACTTCCCAACCGGCCGTAGCTCGGTGGTAAATGAATATGCATGACTGCCCAACCGGTGGTAAATAATTATACATAACTGCCTGACCGGCCGTAGCACGATCGTAAATAAATGAACATGCATGTACATGTATCACTATATTGTAAATGTACATGTATCACTATATTATAAACATTAACATTTCTATCATATACCTCAATAGGGACTAGATACATACTTAGACATGCTAGAATATCACTTTACGGGAATGAATAACGTAGACATCCTTAACTGCTAAGAGTAGAACCACTTATTAATGTCATTACGTTTACGTATCGTTACTTGGATCATGCCAAAAGAAAGAAGGACTAGCCTTAACATACCTAGAGTAGGGAAAAATCCGTACGATATTCTTGAGAAAGATTGCACCGTACTCCCTTATTATTGTAAAATCTCACGTTGCTTTGAATTGTTGAAGATCTTATCTTGCTTACGTGACTTACGTTAATAACACACAAACACTATCTGCTACACTTTACCCAACAATGAAATTTCCAAAATTTGGATATGATGACACTTCGATAGAAAATATTGGTGAATAGGGAAAACCTGGACTTCTATTTTCCAAACTATAACAAATTAAAACTAAATGCCACATGCATCTTTTCCGGTGTTCCAAACACAACCGAGAATGCTGCATTCCACATCAAAGAAACTAATACTACGAACATTTCATCTCAAAATTTGTATTCTTAACAGCCGTAGTTTACACAACTAACAACCAATCAATGCAATAAGATAAATAAGAGTGGAGAACATTACATTTAAATGAATATATGACTCTTCTTTATTAAAAGGAATGAGTCACGTCCTTAAGACTTTGCCAAATCTGATATCTCAATTCTTGCCACATATATTAATTAAGGCATGAGTCACAATTTTTCTAAGCCAAAGTATACCACGTGATGTTCTTATCAATATTGTTTTTAGATAACTACCAATTACCCGCATAATTAAGAATTATCTCAAATTACTTAAAATTCTACTATTTTTAATACACTTTATACATCATACTATCATGGTCTGTGGTACCATATAAAATCAATACATACACTATTATTTCATTAAAACATCCATGTAAAAATACATATATTTTCTCAACTTCTAATTTTTCTAATCTCATATAAAGAGTACAAATTTTCATACACATAATTCTTAAAATGGTAAAAAGATAACCTTCTTTTCTTGTGAGAAAATAATTTCTATCTTTACAATAAAGAAAATCTCCTTTATGAACTTTCTCATATTATGTATATAATTTAAAGCATACTCGGAAGTAGTGATATTAATAACTATATAATATCATATTTTTCAAACCATTTTTTTGTTTACAAAAATGTTCCACTCAAAATACCATATCAAATATATATATATATATATATATATATATATATATATATATATA
>NC_031995.1:94571965-94584521 GCF_001879085.1 Nicotiana attenuata | reverse complement strand
TATATATATATATATATATATCAAGGTTGTTAAACTTACAGGGTGTAACATAAACTTAGAAAAAATCTGGTTTTTGGCTTAAGAAGTCATCTGGTGTTTTCTTCTTCACGTTCGCGAATGTACTCTCGCGAACGCGAAGGATAAAAGGGGGCAGGGTGATTTTCTTCTACGCGAACGTGGTAGCTAGGTCGCGAATGCGAACCAATGAGGAGCAGTTTTTGCGAACGCGGAGGAGGACTCGCGAACAGGAAAGCCATTTGGGCTGCTGCACATCGCGAACACGGCAGGCCCTTCGCGAACGCAAAGAAGGCCTGACGCCTAGACCTTAAAACATTTCAAAAACGAGATTTTACCCATTTTTCATAAACTCTCCATTAGAGCTCGACCTAGGTGTGATTTTGAAGGGAAAACTCAACACCAATTTATATGTTTGTACTCTTTAACTCATTCTTTTCCATTTCTAGCATCATCCATTGAATTCCTAGCCCTAATGTTTGTTCTTTCATGGTAGAAAACTAGGAATTTAGGAAGAATTGAGAGTTCTTGCAAATTGGGGATTTAGACCTCAATTTGGGGTCAGATTCCAAGAATAATTACATAATCGGGCTCGGGGATGAATGGGTAAATGGATTTTGGTCCGAACCTCGGGTTTTGACCAAGCGGGCCCGAGGTCGGTTTTTGACTTTTTGGGGGAAAGTTTGGGAGTTCTAAATTTATGCATCCTAATTGATTCCTTTAGCAATATTTGATACTATTGAGTTAATTGTGGTCAGATACGAGTGGTTCTGAGGCAAATTCTAGGGGAAAAGCCCCGGTAGAGCTTTAAATTGACTGCAGAGTGAGGTAAGTGCCTTGGTTAACCTTGACTTGAGGGAATTAGGAACCTCAGAATATGTACTATGTGAATTTCATGTGAGCGGCGTATATGCAAGGTGACGAGTGCTTATACGCCGCTGAATTATCTATTTTTCCTGATTTTTCGCTTTTACTTAATTTCTTCCTTCCATGTCTTAACTATTAAATACTCTAAACGTTTTCCTTGCTTAACTGCCACTTGTTAATCAATGTCTTCTCCTATTCATGATGTAGATCTTTTTATGGTTTATTTGTTAAATTTGACTTGCTTGTACCTTCTAATTGTAAACTACTGGATTGATCTCGCTGCATAGTATTACTTATGTAGATTTCTTATACTATTCAAGGTTTCCATTTCGGTTCAGTTTGACATTTATTGATCGTAAAGGTTTGGTAGTTTGAACTGTTAATTTGACTATGTACATTGAGTGTTGGTATTGATATAGCGGGATCGGGCTGCACGCTGCAGGTGTAATAAGGGTGGAATGATATGGTGGAATAAGGGTGAATATATACTATATGGTGGGATCGGGTTGCACAGTGCAACAGGTGGAATAAGGGTGGATTAATATGGTGGAATAAGGGTGAATATGATACTGATATTGATATATGGTAGGATCGGGTTGCACGCCGCAATATATGTATGTATATTATCTCTATTGTGGATGCTATCACGGTTAATTAAGGGGGATTTTGTGTTGTTCGGTGGGATCGGGTTGCGCGCTGCAACAACCTATATGTTTCCATTTCTTGAGCAGTGTTGGTTCTCCAGTATTTGTATTTGAATTATTAAAGATTGGTAATTCTGGACGATGCTTATCTATTCTTGAGGCTATGGTTATTATTTTCAGTTGAGTGTTTAATTTTGTTCAGCATTTCTATTATTCTCTCATTATTATATATACTGCGTACAAGTTAGAGTGTAGGTGGCCCGCCTTAGCCTCATCAATACTTCGTCAAGGTTAGGCTTGGCACTTACCAGTACATGGGGTTGGTTGTACTGATACTACACTCTGCACACTGTGCAAATTTTGGAGTTGATCCAAGCGACGGTTATTAGCGCGCTCGGATTGGACATTTGCGGAGACTTGAGGTACGGTTGTTCAGCGCCAGCAGCTCTCGGAGTCCCCATCCTCTTTCTTTTTAGCTGTGTACTTTCATTCAAACAACTTTGTATTTATTTCAGACCCTTATATGTATTACTCTAGAAGCTTGTGCACTTATGTCACCGGGTCCAAGAATTTATAGCAGATGTTTTTACGGTTTTAGCTTCCGTATTTACATTTGGATTATTGCAGTTAAATCAGTTCTTCTTCATTGATTAATTTTAGACTGTAAAAAATGGATAATATGTTTTAATGTTGGCTTGCCTAGCAAGTGAAATGTAGGCGCCATCATGTCCCAACGGTGGGAATTTTGGATCGTGACAAGTTGGTATCAGAGCACTAGGTTACATAAGTCTCACGAGTCTTGAGCAAACTTCGTAGAGTCTGGAGGATCGATACGGACACGTATGTACTTATCTTCCAGAGGCTATGGAGTTAGGAACAGTTTCACTTCTATTCTTCTCTGTTGTGCAATTTCATTCTATCAATTCTGATTGAAACCTTCTATTTTGTTCCTTCCCAAATGGCGAGAACACCTACCGCATCCTTTGCTGAGCAGCAGCTAGAGCCCCTAGTTGCAGCCCTATGAGGGGCAGAGGTCGAGGCCAAGGCCGTGCCAGAGGCTGAGGCAAGGGCAGGGCTCCGCCCAAAGCCCGAGCACCAGCACCAACAACGGAGCCTTAGGTGGAGTTTGACAAGGAGGCCCCAGCCCAGACTGTTCCAGCAAGACCAGCTTAGGTCCCGGAGGGGTTCATCGCCACCCCAGTGCTACAGGATGCTTTGGTCCATATGGTGGGCCTTATGGAGAGTGTGGCCCAGGCTGATACTTTTCCCATGGCACCAGCCATCTCTCAGGATGGAGGAGGAGCACAGACTCGTGCTACGCACACCCCGGAGCAGATGGCTCCCCAGTATTAGACTCCAACAGCTCAGCTAGTTGGAGTAGTTCATCCAGTTGTTGCGGCACGGGCCGGTGGTGGACATGCTATGACTCCTGAGGGTTTATTGATATTGGATAAGTTCACCAAGCTCTTTCTAGATCACTACAGTAGGTCACCTTCTGAGGACCCACAGAATTATCTTGACCGCTGCCATGAGATTCTGCGGAACATAGGAATAGAAGAGACCAATATGGTCAATTTTGCTGTGTTTCAGATGACTGGTTTCGCCAAGAGATGATGGAATGATTTTTATTTACCAGACCAGCTGGGTCGCCTACTTTTACTTGGGACCAGTTCTCTCAGATCTTTCATGAGAAGTTCCTTCCTGTCACTTAGAGAGAGAGCTACCGTAGGCAGTTCGAGCACCTCCAACATGGCAGTATGACCCTCACCCAGTATGAGACCTACTTTGTGAACTGAGCCCTTCATGTTATTCTTTTGCTTCCTACTGAGAGAGAGAGAGAGAGAGAGAGGGTGAGCAGGCTTATTAAGGGACTCGCTCAACCTATCAAGTTGTAGATGGCCAAGGGGACCGGGAGTGATATTTCATTTCAGACGACTGCCAACGTCGCCAGGTGGATCGAGGATGTTCCTTCATAGGGGAGATGGCAGGGGTCTGATAAGAGACCTCATCATTCTGGTGGATTTAATGGTGCCTCATCTGGAGGAAGGGGTACTTTTGGTAGGGGCCATCCCCCCAGGCCATATCATTCAGCGCTTCAGGCATCCGATGGTGCTTTAGGTAGTCGTGGTCCTTATATGCCTCATTCTGGACATCCAGCCTACAGTGCACAGCGAGCTCCTATCAGTGCACCTCCTATTCAGAGTTATTACCATGGTCATTCGGCCCGTCCGTGTTAGTCTCAGTTTTAGCAGCCCCAACACCAGGATGGATGTTTTGGGTGTGGTGGTTTTGGGCATATCAGGAGGACCTGTCCGAGATTATTGGGCGCTACGCCACAGTAGAGTTCTCATGCCATTATTCCGGCACCGGGTGCACCACCGCCCGCTCAGCCAGCTAGAGGTAGGGGTCAGGCATCCAGAGATAGAAGTCAGGCCACAAGAGGTGGAGGTCAGGCCATTAGAGGTGGAGGTCAGGCCGCTAGAGGTGGAGGCCACCCAGTAGGAGGCCGTCCTAGGGACGTGGTTCATAGTGGTGGGGCCCAGTCCCGATGTTATGTTTTCCCAGCCAGGCCTGAGGCGGAGTCTTCTGATGCTGTTATCACAGGTATTGTTTTAGTTTGCAGTAGAGATGCTTCAGTTCTATTTGATCCGGGTTCTACTTACTCCTATGTGTCATCCTATTTTCCTTCATATCTGGTTATGCCTCGTGATTCTTTGAGTGCCTGTGTGTATGTGTCCACACCTGTGGGAGATTCTCTTATTGTAAATCGTGTCTATCATTTCTATGTAATTATCATTGGGGGTTTTGAGACTAGCGTAGATCTTCTACTCCTCGATATGGTTGATTTTGATGTCATTTTGGGTATGGATTGGCTGTCACCTTATCATGCTATATTGGATTGTCACGCTAAGAGGGTGACCTTAGCCTTGCTGGGGTTGGCTCGCTTAGAGTGGAGAGAGACTCCTGGCCATTCTACCAGTAGAGTTATCTCTTATATGAAGGCTCGGCGTATGGTCGAGAAGGGTTATCTAGTGTATTTGTCACGCCCCAAATTCGAGGGACATGACCGGCGCCCGACCGGGTAGCCCCAGCCAAGCGAACCTGGATGCCCTTCCTAACCCACATGTTACCCCACGTTTTCCTTACTCAATTATTCCAAGGATTTGCCAAATAATTAATTAAGAACACTTTTTAATTTACAAAACACATATATACTTACATAATAGTAGTGAAATCACCAACTCGTTACCAACGTATGAAAACACGGATTTACACAAGTTTCTAACCCACATCTACTGTCTACGGAGCCTCTAAAAGTACAACAGGATAATATAGTATTTGCCGGTAACAAGGCTCCGGCTATACCTTACACAAATCAAAAATAAAACTCCAAAAACAAGTGGCCTGAGCCATGCAGGGCCCCGAGAGGAAAGGGGCTCACCAAAAAGCTGATGGAGGACGAAGGGGAGCTACGATCGGTGGACTGGAGTACCTGCTACGGATCCACCTACAATCATAACACGAATGTAGCGCCCCCGGCAAAAGGGACGTCACTACATTTGAATTGTACTGGAATGTATGAACAAACTTTGCTCCAAGTAAACTCGAACCATAGCCAAGTAAGTAGCAGTAATAAGAGCGACAATCAAATCGACAAGGAGGGAACAATTAAGCCAACAGGTATACAATCTCTCCTCCACAAACAAGCATGTAGTTGTAATGGAAACAACAATCAAATCCACAAAGAAAGAGCAATCAAACCAACAAGTTTACAATCTCTCCTGTTTACCTTCCACATTTCCACATCAATAATTTCACAATTTGTTCATAGTTCATTTCAATAGCGATTTCGATCGCTTTCCAACCTTATTACCTCGGCCACTCTTATTACCTCGGCCACCCTTATCACCACAACCCACACCTTATTTCTTCGTGTTGCGGCGCGCAACCCGATCCCACCGAACAATCACAATTCACAAACAACACAACAACAACAATTCACAAAGAACAACAACAACAATTTACATGAACTTCCATAGCCATCAATACCATTTCCATGTATTCCACTACTCATATGCATTGATAGGTCACGACGATAATTTCCCATGACAAACCACATATGTTACTACCACGGTTATTCCGAGCACATCAATTCCCATTTCCTTCCATTACTTGTTTCACAATTCTTACCACATAGCACATTCACAATCGCAAACTTGGTTTATTTCTGATTACTTGCATCAATATAGCGAAGGCATAACCACAATCACTCAACCATACCAATCACAGGAATTTCACAACCAAATCACATAGAAATCACATACCAAGCACTCAAACACCCAAACAAGGCGATTTTACAAGTTCAAAGTTAGCCATACATACCTGGAGCCGAGTTCCCTTTTTAACTTTTATTTCCAATTCACCAAATGGTCTAGCAACGTCAATCTAGTGCACAAGTTAACGCGTATGACTTAGAAAAAAAGTTCACAATTTCTACTCAAACCTATTTAGGTTACCAACCCATTTTGCACCATCTTTTACTCCTACCCAATTACTCTCACTAGGTTTTAGGTTATAGAATGACATGCATGTATGAGTTCAACCACTATTTTCAAAGACCAATGCATGAGACTCCCCCCCCCCTTAGCTTAAACCAGAAATTTAGTGAAAAGGGTTAGGGATGTTACCTGCAAGAAAAGGGGGATGAAGATAAGCTTGAAATTCCCCGGCCCAGATGGTTTTGAAGAATCAAGTTTTGGAGAAGATGACTTTCTCTCTCAAGACCCTCTCTTCCTCTCTCTTATTTTGTGCAGAATATCGTTAAAAATGAGGGGCGGGGGTGTTTTATTAAAAAGGGGGTCGGGTATAAAATTTAGAAAATAGAAGCCCGAGCAAGATCTGCGGTCGCATTCTGCGATCGCAGAACAGAAATGCGGTCCGCACATTGGACCGCAGAATTGCCCCCAAAATCTGATGAATCTGTTTGGGTCTACAACAAGAATGCGGTCCGCATTCCTATTATGCGGTTGCATGGTGCAACGCAGAACTGACCTTCACAAATCCCTGAGGAACTTATGCAATGATTATGTGGTCCGCATATTGGTTATGCGATCGCATAATAGACCGCGTTTTCAATATTAATTTTGACAGCTCTTCTGTTCCACTCTGCGGTAGAAATGCGGCCCGCATATCAATTATGCGGTCGCATCTTGGACCGCATCTTGACCTCAAGTTTAACCAAACCACAGCTTCACTATGCGATAGGAATGCGGTCCGCATACCAGATCTGCGGTCGCATTCTTGACCGCATAATGGCATTTTTCTGGGAAATTGATTCTTTTGATTTTTTTCAAACTTAGATCAATACCAAGGGTCCGAACCGCGGCGATCTTGCTCTCCGCGAAGAATTCTACGCATTCCTAACACATATTCGGAGTTGAAACCACAAGATACTAGGTTTTGAGCCAAAAAATTTAACGGGACCTCATATCCTCCCCCACTTAAAATCATTCGTCCCCGAATGAGGACCTATTTCAAGCTTTTTAATATTTCAAGGATCAGTTGGTTTTGTAAACATGTTATGCAGCTTTCTACACCTTTCACTATTTCCCAAATTTTTAGAAAAATTTTGCCAGAGTTTCCTTTGTAATTTGGACATCTCTACCTGACAGAGGGCCCCCGAAACACAATTCAAAACACCATAACAGAATTACAACCATCCATTCAACTGTTATACAATTTCCTACCTTAACAATTGCACATATTTGTTCACTTGATACGTTTTGCTTATGAACCAGTTATTTCAATGAGTTTCACATAATTTAGCCATTTCAACACATTACAAGCATACAAGTAATTCATTACCAACTTATACAACCATTACTTGATTACTTAACACAAGAGTCTTTATAAGGCTTTCATTTACCAAAGAAATGTTCACATGACTTGAATCAATCCCTACACCTATAAGTCTTGCACAACTAGAGGGACTTCACTAGCATTTAGGAAGGAATCAACTTGGACAAAATGGTAGTTGTTTTAGAAATAGAAATGTCACATAATTTCTTCTAGACTTGATCAAATAGATGGGGATATTTCTCTTTCATTTCTTTCTCCGCTTCCCATGTAGCTTCCTCAACTTGTTCACTTCGCCACAACACCTTAACTGAGGCAACTTCCTTATTTCTCAACTTACGAACTTGTCTATCAAGAATGGCAACCGAGACTTCTTCATACGACAGCTCTTCATTAACCTTGATAGTCTCGACTGGCACGATGGTGGATGGATCTCCAACCACTTTCTTCAACATGGACACATGGAACACCGGATGCACTAATGACATTTCGGGAGGCAATTCCAACCTATAGGCCACCTGCCCTACCCTTTGAACGATCCGGTACGGCCCGACATACCTAGGATTCAACTTACCTTTCTTCCCGAATCGCATGACTCCCTTCATAGGAGATACCCTCAAGAACACCCAATCATCGACTTTAAATTCCAATTCTATTTGACGAACGTCCGCATAGGATTTCTGGCGACTCTGAGCAGTTTTCATCCTTTCCCGAATGACTTTATCTTTCTCCACGGCCTGGTGCACAAGATCCGGTCCTATTAATTCTGCTTCACCCACTTCAAACCATCCGATCGGAGACCTACACCTCCTTCCGTACAATGCCTCAAATGGGGCCATTCGAATGCTAGCATGAAAGCTATTATTGTAAGCAAATTCTATAAGTGGCAAGTGATCATCCCAATTACCTTTGAAATCCAAGACACAAGCCCACAACATATCTTCAAGCGTCTGAATAGTCCGCTCCGCTTGACCATCAGTCTGTGGATGGAAAGCTGTGCTGAGATTCACCTGAGTACCAAAACCTTGCTGAAATTTCTTCCAAAAATTAGCTGTGAACTGGGCCCCTCGATCCGAGATAATAGAAAGCGGAGTGCCATGAAGCCTTACTATCTCCTTGATATACAACTTAGCGTATTATTCAGCAGTATCGGTGGACTTGACGGGCAAAAAGTGAGCTGATTTGGTGAGTCGATCCACTATTACCCAAATCGAGTCGAACTTGCGCTGAGTGCGAGGTAATCCTACCACGAAATCCATGTTGATCATCTCCCATTTCCACATTGGTATTTCCATAAGCGGAGTTAGCCCACCGGGCCGCTGATGCTCAGCCTTCACTTGCTGACAATTCGAACACTTAGATACAAAGTCCGCCACACCCCTCTTCATGCCGTTACACCAATAAATCTCCTTGAGGTCATGATACATTTTCGTAGAACCTGGATACACGGAATACCTGGAATTATGAGCCTCCGCCATTACCCTCTCCCGAAGCTTATCCACATACGGAACACACAACCTACCTTGACACCGCAATGCACCATCCTCGTCGCCGAGTGAAAATGCCGAAGTCTAGTTACTCAAAACTGCTTCCTTCATTTGAGCCAATGCTGGATCGATAAACCGCTTTTCCTTGACTTCCGCTACGAGTGATGATTCTGCTCCACTGTGTACCATAACATTCCCCTTGTTTGATGTCGAAATACAAACCCCTAGACTGGCCAATTGATAAACCTCCCGAGCCAAGGGCCTTTGATCCACTCCCAAATGAGCCAAACTACCCATAGATTTCTGACTGAGAGCGCCGGCCACCACGTTCGCCTTCCCTGGATGGTACAAAATGTTCATATCGTAATCCTTGAGTAATTCTAACCACCGTCGCTGCCTTAGGTTAAATTCCTTCTGCTTGAACAAATACCGGAGACTCTTATGGTCTGAGAACACATCCACATGGACCCCATACAGATAATGCCTCCATATTTTCAAAGTAAACACAACTGCCGCAAGCTCCAAATCATGTGTCGGATAATTTTTCTCGTGATTCTTGAGCTGCCTCGAAGCATACGCTATAACTTTCCCATGTTGCATCAACACGCACCCCAAACCAATCCTGGAGGCATCGCAATAAACCACAAATCCTTCCGTGCCTTCCGGCAAGGTCAATATTGGTGCCGAGGTCAACCTTGACTTCAGTTCCTGAAAACTTTTCTCACAAGCGTCGGACCATTGGAACTTAACTGCTTTCTGCGTCAACTTAGTCAATGGGGAGGCGAGGGCAGAGAATCCCTCGACAAACCTCCGATAATACCCTGCCAAACCCAAGAAGCTACGAATCTCCGTCGGGGTCGTGGGTCTAGGCCAATCTCTTACTGCTGCAATCTTCTGGGGGTCTACCCAAATCCCTTCACTAGAAACAACGTGACCCAAAAAGGCAACAGACTCCAACCAAAACTCACATTTTGAAAATTTAGCATAAAACTGGTGCTGATGAAGAGTCTGCAGAACTGCCCTGAGGTGACCGACATGATCCTCCTGGCTCCGCAAATAAACAAGGATGTCGTCAATAAAAACAATCACGAAGGAGTCTAGAAATGGCTTGAAGACACGATTCATAAGGTCCATAAAGGATGCCGGAGTGTTGGTTAGCCCAAAAGACATGACCAAGAATTCAAAGTGACCATAGCGAGTTCTAAAAGCGGTCTTGGGAATATCCTGCTCCCTAATCTTCAATTGGTGATACCCGGACCGTAGATCAATTTTGGAGAAGAACCTTGCACCTTGCAATTGGTCGAACAAATCATCTATTCGAGGCAGAGGATACTTATTCTTGATGGTGACTTTGTTGAGCTGCCGATAATCAATACACATCCGGAGCGACCAATCCTTCTTCCTGACAAAGAGAACCGGAGCACCCCACCGCGACACACTCGGCCGTATGAACCCCTTTTCTAATAAATCCTTCAGCTGCTCCTTTAACTCCCTTAACTCCTCTGGAGCCATTCTGTATGGTGGAATAGATATTGGCTGCGTATCTGGCAATACATCAATCCCGAAATCAATCTCCCTATCTGGTGGAATCCCTGGAAACTCGTCCGGAAACACTTCGAGAAACTCATTCACGACTGGCACAGACTCGGGGGTAGACACTTCTGAAGTGGTGTCCGCCACCCGGACCAAATGATAGATACATCCCTTCTTAATCATCTTTGAAGCCTTATGGTAGGAAATAAACCTACCCTTCGGTACCACATCATTCCCTTTCCACTCGATAACCGGCTCATTAGGGAAACTCGAGTCTCATGACTCTCGTTCGGCAGTCAAGTTTAGCAAAGCACGTATAAAGCCAGTCTATCCCCATAATCACATCAAAATCCACCATTCCAAGCTCAATAAGATCGGCCGTGGTAACGCGACCACATACCGTGACAACACAATTCCTATAGACCCGCGCGGCTGTAATAGAATCACCAACCAGAGTCGATACATAGAACGGCTCATGAAGCTGTTCGGGTCTATCCCAAAGCTTGAAGCAATGAATGGGGTGACATAAGACAAAGAGGACCCCGGATCAATAAGAGCATAACAATCAATGGCCTGAACAGACAAGATACCTGTAATCACATCTGGAGAAGCCTCTGCATTCTGACGACCACTCAAAGCATAGAACCGGCTGGGTCCACCTCTACCACGAGCTCCACCCCTAATTGTACCACGTCCTGCTAGGGCTGGAGGACGTCCAGATGATGTGGCGACTGAAGAACCGAACGACTGAGCAGATCCCCTACCCATGCCCTAATTGGGGGCACGACAGTCTCGCTGAATATGACCCCTCACCCCGCATCTGAAGCACACCGGGATATCCAAGTAGCAAGTCTCTGTATGAAATCTCCCACACTTGGGGCATGGAGCCCTCCCCTGCTGCTGTGATCTCCCTCCTGAACGACCGGACTGATGGGGTCTCCTACTGTCTGAACCTGGTCTCATGCGGCTGTTCTGCTGATAACTGTGCAGAGATGATGGTGCGCTCGCTGAGGACTGAGCATATGACTGAGACGGCCCTGACGACCCTCTCCCCTGAGTTGATCTCCCTGAGTGACCCGCTGATCGGGCCCTGTTGCTATTCTCCCTTTCCGCCCGAATCTTCAACTTCCTAGCCTCTGTGGCCTGAGCGAATCCCACAATCTTTCCATAGTTCATATCCGAGTGTAAGGCCGCTGTAGCAGCCTCATTTACTACCAAGGGACTAAGGCCCTGAACAAATCGCCGAACTCTAGCTGCCATGGTCGACACTAACTGTGGAGCATACTTGGACAATCTCACGAACTCCATGTGGTACTCCCAAACACTCATACTGCCCTGCTTGAGGGTCTCAAACTCCGTGGCACGGGCTGCTATTGTCTCAGCAGGCAAGAACTGGTCCATGAACGCATCTACAAACTCATCCCATCTGGCCGGAGGTCCTCCCTCCCCACGGGAGTCCTCCCACATCTCGAACCATGAATACGCTGCTCCCCTCAACCTGTATGATGCCAATTCAACTCCCTCTGTCTCTGAAGCTTTCATCACTCGGAGGGTCTTATACATTTCATCAAGAAATTCCTGCGGATCGGCCTCTGGGTCTGTGCCTGAGAACTCCGGAGGGGCCAACCGCAAAAACTGGTTAGCTCTGGAGCTGGTAGAATCTCCCTGTCCGCTAGAGGATGTAGGGGCATCCTGAGATCTATGGGCCTGAGCGGCCACTAACTGGGTCAACATATGGATGGCTCCTCTAAGGTCCGCATCAGAAACCTCGGGACCAGGAGCTGGAACGGTGCCAGAATCAGGAATATCGGCCGGAGGGATGGTGGCACCCTCTGCCGCTGCAGGAACAGGAACACTCTGGTCTAGGACAGACGGGCCAGGTAGGTTCAAGGCTGGGGAGTCACTCTCACCCACGGCATCAGGTACATGATTCATAGCCTCTCTCGGGGTGGCATTGGCCCAGAGGCCGAGTCTAGCTCTCTTCTTAGCTGCCATTACTGAAAAAGTTCGGAACAACGCACGAGTTAGATATAGATACTTTCACATTTCACTTCACCGCACGATACAGAATAACAAGGAAGTGGGAAATTTTCCTAAATGTCCATGCAGACCCCAACTATGATGTGTCGACTTCACACCGATAAGTAGGGCTCT
>NC_031995.1:94445523-94571945 GCF_001879085.1 Nicotiana attenuata | reverse complement strand
CCCCCCCCCCCCCCCACTTATAGATGTGGTCGACTTCACACCGATAAGTAGGGCTCTACTAGACACGGCTCCGAGACATCCTAGGACACCTTAAAACCTTAGGCTCTGATACCAAGTTTGTCACGCCCCAAATTCGAGGGACATGACCGGTGCCCGACCGGATAGCCCCAGCCAAGCGAACCTGGATGCCCTTCCTAACCCACATGTTACCCCACGTTTTCCTTACTCAATTATTCCAAGGATTTGCCAAATAATTAATTAAGAAAACCTTTTAATTTACAAAACACATACATACTTACATAATAGTAGTGAAATCACCAACTCGTTACCAAGGTATGAAAACACGGATTTACACAAGTTTCTAACCTACATCTACAGTCTACGGAGCCTCTAAAAGTACAACAGGATAATATAGTATTTGCCGGTAACAAGGCTCCGGCTATACCTTACACAAATCAAAAATAAAACTCCGAAAACAAGCGGCCTGAGCCACGCAGGGCCCCGAGAGGAAAGGGGCTCACCAAAAAGCTGATGGAGGACGAAGGGGAGCTACGATCGGTGGACTGGAGTACCTGCTACGGATCCACCTACAATCATAGCACGAATGTAGCGCCCCCGGCAAAAGAGATGTCAGTACATTTGAATTGTACTGGTATGTATGAACAAACTTTGCTCCAAGTAAACTCTAACCATAAGCAAGTAAGTAGCAGTAATAAGAGCGACAATCAAATCCACAAGGAGGGAACAATTAAGCCAACAGGTATACAATCTCTCCTCCACAAACAAACATGTAATTGTAATGGAAGCAACAATCAAATCCACAAAGAAAGAGCAATCAAACCAACAAGTTTACAATCTCTCCTGATTCCCCTTCCACATTTCCACATCAATAATTTCACAATTTGTTCATAGTTCATTTCAATAGCGATTTCGATCGCTTTCCAACCTTATTACCTCGGACACCCTTATTACCTCGGCCACCCTTATCACCACAACCCACACCTTATTTGTTCGTGTTGCAGCGCGCAACCCAATCCCACCGAACAATCACAATTCACAAACAACACAACAACAACAACAATTCACAAGAATAACAACAACAATCCTCAAGAAACAACAACAATGACCCTCAAGGAACAACAACAACAATTTACATGAACTTCCATAGCCATCAATAACGTTTCCATGTATTCCACCACTCATATGCATTGATAGGTCACGACGATAATTTCCCACGACAAACCACATATGTTACTACCACGGTTATTCCGAGCACATCAATTCCCATTTCCTTCCATTACTTGTTTCACAGTTCTTACCACATAGCACATTCACAATCGCAAATTTGGTTTATTTCTGATTAATTGCATCAATATGGCGAAGGCACAACCACAATCACTCAACCATACCAATCATAGGAATTTCACAAACAAATCACGTAGAAATCACATACCAAGCACTCAAATACCTAAACAAGGCGATTTTACAAGTTCAAAGTTAGACATACATACCTGGAGCCGAGTTCCCTTTTTAACTTTTATTTCCAATTCACCAAATGGTCTAGCAACGTCAATCTAGTGCACAAGTTAACGCGTATGACTGAGAAAAGAAGTTCACAATTTCTACTCAAACTTATTTAGGTTACCAACCCATCTTTGCACCATCTTTTACTCCTACCCAATTACTCTCACTAGGTTTTAGGTTATAGAATGACATGCATGTATGAGTTCAACCACTATTTTCAAAGACCAATGCATGAGACTCCCCCCTAGCTTAAACCAAAAATTTAGTGAAAAGGGTTAGGGATGTTACCTGCAAGAAAAGAGGGATGAAGATAAGCTTGAAATTCCCCGGCCCGGTTGGTTTTGAAGAATCAAATTTTGGAGAAGATGACTTTCTCTCTCAAGACCCTCTCTTCCTCTCTCTTATTTTGTGCAAAAGATCGTTAAAAATGAGGGGCTGAGGGTGTTTTATTAAAAAGGGGGTCGGGTATAAAATTTAGAAAATAGAAGCCCAAGCAAGATCTGCGGTCGCATTCTGCGATCGCAGAACAGAAATGCGGTCCGCAGATTGGACAGAATTGCCCCCAAAACTCTGATGAATCTGTTTGGGTCTGCGACAGGAATGCGGTCCGCATTCCTGTTATGCGGTCGCATGCTGCACCGCAAAACTGACCTTCACAAATCCCTAAGGAACTTATGCGCCGATTATGCGGTCCGTATATTGGTTATGCGATCGTATAATAGACCACATTTTCAACGTTAATTTTGGCAGCTCTTCTGTTCCACTCTGCGGTAGAAATGCGGCCCGCATATCAATTATGCGGTCGCATCTTGGACCGCATCTTGACCTCAAGTTTGACCAAACCACAGCTTCACTATGCGATAGGAATGCGGTCCGCATACCAGATGTGCGGTCGCATTCTTGACCGCATAATGGCATTTTTCTGGTAAATTGATTCTTTTGATTTTTTTCAAACTTAGATCAGTACCATGGATTCTGTACCAGTTGTCCAAGAGTTTCCAGAGGTATTTCCTGTAGACCTGCCACGGATACCACCCGATTGGGATATCGACATCTGTATCAACTTGGTTTCGGGCACTCAGCCCATTTCTATGCCTCTATACCATTGGCCCCGCCAGAGTTGAAAGAATTGAAGGAACAGTTGCAAGATTTGCTTGATAAGGGCTTTATTAGATCTAGTGTCTCGCCCTGGCGTGCGCCTGTGCTGTTAGTGAAGAAGAATTATGGATCGATGAGGATGTGCATAGATTACCGGTAGTTGAACAAAATCACCATCAAGAACAAGTATCCATTGCCGAAGATTGATGGCTTATTTGATCATCTTTATGGTGCCAAAGTGTTTCAAAGATTTATTTGAGGTCTGGCTACCATCAGTTGAGGATTAGGAAATCTGATGTCCCCAAGACAGCCTTTCGGTCTCGGTACGGGCATTATGAGTTTCTAGTGATGTCATTTGGGCTGACAAACGCCCGACATCATTTATAGATTTGATGAAATGGGTGTTCAAGCCCTATTTGAATTCCTTCGTGTTTGTGTTTATTGATGATATATTGATCTACTCCCGCAGTCGAGAGGAGCACGAGCAGCATTTTCGAATCGTACTTCAGACATTGAGAGACAGCCAATTATATGCTAAGTTTTCAAAATATGAGTTTTGGTTGGACTTAGTCGCCTTCTTGGAGCACATTTTGTCGGTAGAGGGTATTCAGGTGGATCCTAAGAAGATTGAGGCAGTTCAGAACTGGCCTAGGCCTACTTCAGCTACGGAGATCCGGAGTTTCTTGGGATTGGCGGGTTATTACCGTCGATTTGTGGAGGGGTTCTTATCTATAGTAGCCCTGTTGACCAGGTTGACCCAGAAGGGTGCCCCGTTCAGGTGGTCAGACGAGTGTGAGGTGAGCTTTCAGAAGCTCAAGACTGCTTTGACTACGGCGCAAGTGTTGGTGTTTCCCACAGGTTCAGGATCTTATATAGAAAATTGTGATGCATCTCGTATTGGACTTGGTGCGATATTGATGCAGGACGGCAAGGTAATTGCATATGCTTCGCGGCAACTGAAGATTCACGAGATGCATTATCCGGCTCATGACCTAGAGCTGGCAGACATTTTTCATGCACTGAAGATTTGGAAGCACTATCTTTATGGCGTGCCGTGTGAGGTATTCATAGATCATCGGAGCTTGCAGTATTTGTTCAAGCAGAAGGAGCCCAATTTGAGGCAGAGGAGGTGGTTGGAGCTATTGAAAGACTATGATATCACCATCTTATATCATCCCGGGAAGGCTAATGTGGTGGCCGGTGCTTTGAGTAGAAAGCCAGCGAGTATGGGCAGCCTTGCGTACATTCCTGAGAGATTGCTTTACATTAGATGTCCAGGCTTTGGCCAATCAGTTCGTCAGGTTGGATGTTTCTGAGCCCAGTCGTATTCTAGTTTGTACAGTCGCTCGACCTTCGTTGTTTGAGTGCATCGGGGAGCGGCAGTTTGATGACCCTCATTTGCTTGTCCTTAGAGTCACAGTGCGACACGGTGATGCCAAGCATGTTACGGCTGGAGATGATGGAGTTTTGAGGATGCAAGGTCGTGTTTGTGCGCCTAATGTGGATGGACTGGTTATACCCAATTTTTCCCATAATATTTTCAAAACTATGCCTTGGCACCAACTAGTATTTTTCATACAATTTCTGCATTTTTAAAACATTTTAATTAACTTATCCCAGCATTTTATTTATATAACAATCACTGATTGCATCACAAAATAGTTTTATAATAATTTTTGTGGCTTAATTTTATCATTTGCGTTTGTATTAAGTTTCAATTATTGCAGAAATAGCCACATTTGTATTTGTAGGGTGTAATTTCAATTACTTTGCAATTATAGCCCGTGCATGTATTATTATATTATTTTACTAGAAAATAGCCTTTTATATTTTTAAAATATTAACTAATCATTTTAAAATATTTCAAGGCACGAAAATCAATTTTTACAACCTACTAGTTATTTTTAAAAAATGGTTTTATCAATTAGATGGTTATTTAATAAATGGACTTCTTATTTTTCGGATTTAGCCTAAATTAAACAATTCAAATCCCTAGCCCACCAATACCAGGCCCAAACCAAATCCTACCCAACCCCAAACCCTCTAAATCCTAGCCGTTGATCATAAAGATCAATGGCCACCATCACTTCTTACCATATTAACTCAAACGACCCCCTAAAACCTCTCATTAGCTCTCATTTCCGCCGCCCTTTCGTTCCCTCGTCTCTCAAATTCTCTCTGACTCTAAACCCTAATTCACTATCGCCGTCACTCATCTATGGCCATTCATGGTGGTTTCTCACCACCCCCAGGCCTCTAACGGCCTCTCCTATGCTGGTATCACCGTATCTAGGGTCCTCAAGGGACCAGGGTTAGTGTGCTTACGCCTTTGGTCTTTGCTCGCCTGTTTCAGGCTGTTCCGGTTCGATTTCGAGTAAGATCTTCCTATGTCGCCTTAGATCTAGAGATTTCTCAGCCTACTTCTTCACCTCTGTGTTGTTCTTCTCGAAACACTAATTTTTGTCCTTTGAACTTCTTAGATCTGTGCAAGATCTGAGATGGATCGAATCTATTTCACATGAGTTTTACAAGAACCTTCTAATTTTCGAATGGTTTTCCATTTTTTAAAAGCTAGGGTTTCCCGAAAATTTCTTTTTCCAAAAATGTTTGATAATTTTGAGTGTTTAATCTTCTATTTCTTATGTGTTTTAACCTATTTCGTAAGGTTTGCTATAACCCTAACTTGTTTATGCTAAATACCCTAATTTTTTTCAACATTTTGTTTGTTTTCAGAGTTACTTGTGTACCGACTTTGTCCTATGCTCTGGTTCCTGTGATTTTTCTTTAGCCTAATTAGACGTCTTGTGATTTTTATCCTAATGTGCCTCTGTAAAGGTTCTTGGTTCGACTTTTCTACTGATTCTATATATCTATATTCATTTTTGCCTATTCATGGTAAACCTATATTTCTCTCTTTAAATCAGTGTTGATTTGAATTTTTGATTTTATCAATTTGCTTAGTTAAGACCTATGTGCTAATTCCTGACTATTTCCTTTATTAACGATCTTGATTAACTTTCTTACCTTATTCGATCAACTGTGATATTTATTGATTCTTCACTAATCATTTCCTTAATTAAACTTCTGTCTATTTACCCCTAATTGCTCGTTTGATTTTCTTTCCTTAAATATATTTTGCCTTTACCGTTGGGTATTCACCCTTAATTAAGGGAAAATTACACTAATTGGTGTATAATTGATTATGTGGCTTCCTTAATTGCAGAAGGGTTGATTCCCTTTACCTTGTTCTCCTTGCTCTTAACTGCTATATATACTCTCCTTTACTCCACACTTCTGGACACGAACACTAGTTCATAAAGCCACTACTCTACATTCTAGAAAAGCTCTATGCTTTCTATGCTCTCTCTCTTTGCTACTTGTGATCTCTGTTAGTCCAACCGGCTGCAAGCCAAGGCTGGAAATTGTAGCACACATGTCATACATCTTGTGTTTCTTTCTCTAACTGGTATTCTTCTGATTAAGTTTCAAAATCCAAACCTATGTGTTTATTTACTATCTTAGTTCATCAATCCTGAGTTCATTCCAGCTTTTGTTTACTGCTTACCTAGCATACCAAACACTGCCTTATTCAAACATGTAATTAGCATGTCCCCACCTTACTGGGTTGTTCACTGTCTTGTTTAACATGTTTCGCATATGTAACTAGCCTGTTTGACTGACTACTGTTTACCTAGCATGCCTAAACTTTGCTTTTGTGTAAATCGCATGCCTATACTTGTTAATACTTGCCTAGCAGGTCCATTTAAGTCGTTGCTTGTTCTGCCCTACCCCTGCTAAGTTATCTAGTCTCCCTAGAGTGACTCTAGTTGTGCTGTTTATAGGTCCTCAACATGCTTCTGCTGTGATTTTTGCTTCATGTTTCAATGACCTGCACTCTATCTAACCTATTAGTTCTGTAGAACCCTTGAGAACTCTATGCCTCCTATTGTATATGTGCTCCATTGAGGTGTATCCTATGTTTTCCCAACCCTTCTTTCCTTGTTTGGAAACTGTTTGTCAAAGTACTTTTCAAAGTTGTTTGTTTGTGGCTTATGTTCTGATTGCAAGTTGTTTTTCATACTGTTTCTCAAGTTATTTTTATCACTAAAATCAGTACTAGTTTTTCAGAAACTCTTTTTCACTCCTGAGACTTTTCTTTTTATACTGTTTACCAAGATCTCTCTCAAATCATTATGCACTCTCACTTACTCTTAGATTACTAAGTCCTGCCCCTCTGGTATGTGTACTGCTTAGAGACCCTTGAGGTTTCTCTGAACTCTGGCATACCAGGGCTGGCACTTCCACACTGCACATAAATCAGTTCTTATTTGGGAAAGGTCTGGGTATGAGCACTGCCCGGGATCCTTGAGGTCATTAGGGAACTCTGACACACCTAGACATGAAATTGGCTATGGAACTTTGGCACTTGAGACTACTGAAGGCTTGGAAATTACTTTGGGCCTACTTCAGGCTTAGTGAAAAGCGAGGGTAGTTGTATACTGTGGATAAAAGTTGGGTAGATAACATGCCTATAGGGTTTATTTTGATTTGCATGTGCTATGATAGACAATCTGCCTATAGGATTTCTTGGTTGAAATGAATTCTACCTGCTCCATTTCATATAATTAGATACCATGCCTATAGATTGTAAAGTAACTGAGGTTCAGTTTCCGTTACAGCATGTATTCAAATTCATCTCCTTAGAAATTATTCCTATAGGATCTAAAATCAGCTTTAATAATTAGAGATCATGCCTATAGGATTTGAAATCACCTTTAATAGAAATCATACCTATAGGGATTTCGCTTTGGTCAAATAGCTTCTGCTTGCTTCATCTTATGTTTAATTAGAAATCATGCCTATAGGATCTAAAACCAGTTTAGTTAGATCTAAAATCAGTTTAACTCACACCTGCTGGTTCTGAATCAATTTAATTAACTAACCTACTCGTTTCTTCAACAACGTGTTAATCAATATCACTAGAAAGCATGACTATAGGATTCAAATTGCCCGTTTAAAATTGTTTACTGTTTTACTGTATTCCTGATCAATGATTAGATACCATGCTCATAGGACATCACTATTATACGCGTAGGCAAGCCTGTAGGGTGACTAAAATTCTGCAAATTGTAAAACTATGCCTTGTTATTTGTGACTGCTCGTATTCAACCGACTTAAAAATCAGTAGTCTAACTAAATAGGCCTTTGACACTTTGGTCCTAACTCAATAACGCATACTCACTGCTCACCTAGTTATCCTGTTCTAGAGTTCCTCTTAAATATCTGAAAACTATTGTTTGAGACGTGCACTTACTTGTTCTGTTTGTGGAGGTAAAAATGTGAGCCTTTAATTGTTCTCTCTTTAGTGCAGTACTAATTGTTTTGGTTGACGCCTAGACTTTTCTCCTTTAACTACCTTAGGATGGTCTACATTAACTACCTAAATTAGAGGTCCTAAATACCTCCAGGTCCAGAAGGAAGGGATGGGTAGTGTACGCATATGATATCTTTCAAGGTTGCTAGAATGCTTTAGGCTATGACCAAGGGGTGGGAATTTGGTAGTGAGGATATGATGACTACGTACTAATGTCACGTGTAGCCCCTCATTGAGGAGTGATTGCCGGGCATTGTGTGGGTATGATCCTGTAGGATAACCAACCTAGGACCCCTCTTTCCCAACTCCCGTTGTTTAAATGAATTTCCTTTTCTTTACATATGTGATAATTATTCAAACCTCTCCCTTGCTTCCATTACCTGAATAATACATGTGTTTAGAATGTGAAGACATGCCTTTATTTGAGAATATGTGTTGAAATTGTTTATTTGTAAAAGGACTAATTCACATAGTTTAAGTTCGGCCGGGACCCACCGTTGTGGACCACGAGGAGTGCCTAACACCTTCCCCTCGAGGTTATTTCGAGCCCTTACCCTAATCTCTGGTAATGCAAACTGGTTCATGAGTTAACCGCTCTAGGTGCCCTAACGCACCATAATCCGTTAGGTGGCGACTCTTCAAATCCCAAAGGGAAACGAGTTGTTCCCAATAAATGTCAAAACCCGGACTCCGCGAGGATAAAGGGGGCGCGACAGCTTGGCGACTCTGCTGGGGATATTTTAAGCTCTTACCATAACGAACTTATTCTGTGAATTAGTCTAAGAATGCTCTATCCCACGTACCCTTTCCCCTTATTTAAATTTAACTGTCTATTTTCAAGCATTTATGATTTTTCTACTTTCCTGAAACTGACTTGTATCTTTGTTTTCTTTTTCCATAGCTGCCCTTCAATCATTTAAATACTGCATTTATTATTCCTACGTGCAAATACCTGACAACATGCTATTTATTGTTGCATAAGTCATGATCCACATCATATTCCACTCGTGCGTATCAAATCCTATAGCAACGCTTGATGAGTGGTTGCACTCTTCCAATTTATTACCCTTAAATTCGGAAAGGCTTATTTGCGGTAAAACTAGTCGATCAACGGTGCAATCGACTGTTCCGTGCCTTTACCCCTCAAGTTGTCCGCTTGAGGGTACAAGTCTAGACCCCCAGAGTAACCTTACTCTGATCGTAATTGTGCATGCATCATGGTCAAACCTAGTCAGATTAATATGTTGTCCACATAATAATCCTTTAGGACGAGCCTTATCCAAAAGTCCACCGGGGTTTCCATAATCCCAACGGACACAATCATGTTCTGTGCATTAATTTGGAGAACTAAAGGCCAATATGCTAATCATGAATGTACAAATAGTCGAGTCTGGTAGGGGAGAAGAGCCTAACTTTTTCTGTTGCAGAAAATGAGGCACGAGGTCCCCTTGTTCAGCATGGTCAGCAACATTCCACCATTGCTACTAGATTGGTGGGAGGACCTTTCCTCAAGTGACAAGAAACACGTAAGAAAGCACTTGGGCAATTTACCGTCTCTACTAGACATTCAGACAAACAATAGGTTGATCGAGGCTACCACTTTGTTCTGGGACAGTGAAAGGGATGTGTTCCATTTCGGCGACATAGAAATGACTCCCTTCCTAGAAGAAATTGGGGGACTTGCGGGACTGACTTGGGATAGCCCTGGGTTGTTGGTACCGGAGAACCGTACAGGTAAAGGGTTCCTAAAGATGCTAGGGTTGAAGAAAAATGCTGACTTGGAATGCTTGAAGAAATCCTACATACCCTTCGAGTACCTGTATGAGAGATATGGCCATAGCAAGTCCTACCGTACCTTCCATGACGAGCTTTCTATCACTTCTCTAGGACACATCCATCGCAGAGTGTTCGTGTTCATTGTGTGCTTCTTGGGCCTGATAGTATTCCCAATGATTAGGGAAATGATCCATACTAGGTTGGCCATGGTCGCCAAAACTTTGATGGAAGGGATCGATGGACAAACATACACTATAGTCCCCATGATCATAGCCGACATCTACACGGCATTAGAGCGCTGTCAAAGAGGGATCAAGCGTTTCGAGGGTTGTAACCTGTTGCTGCAGTTGTGGTTATTAGAACATCTTCAAAGGGGTCACTATCGCCAAGAATTTCCACGAAGGGCTTGGAAGGACCATATTGCCTTCCATCACCCCAAGCGGATGACTTACATTCCGGACAGGTTTGCTCAGCCGGAAAGTACCAAAGAGTGGGTAGAGTTCTTCGACAATCTGATCGAGGAACAAGTGCAATGGATATTTGAATGGTTCCCAACAGACGAATTCATCATCAGATCCAGGGACGCTCCACACTTGGTGTTGATTGGGTTGAGAGGGATATACTCTTATGTCCCTATCCGAGTTATGAGGCAGGCAGGAAGGAAGCATGTCGTACCAATGATTGGCAAGATGAGTCATTTCAGAGCAGACTTTCAGGATGACGATGTCCCTTACAAGTGCCAAGCTCAGCACATGTGGCACTGCAAGATCATTACGGAAAAGAACACCATTGAGCCAAACAGGTATCATGCGGGGTGTGAACCTCTCTACCCAGCATGGTTAGAGGACAATCTGAAGGGAATGGTGAGGCCAGGAGTTGGTCGAGGGAATAGGAGCATAGACGAAGAAGCTGAAGCTCAAGTAAAATACAACAGGCTGCGCAAGAGGGTCCACGACTCTAAAAATGAGCACCGAGAAATACACGAGAGAAATATGAGGTTGATCGATGAATGGAAAGAAATGGCTGTCACTTCCAACAGAAAGTTGGAATATCTGGAGCGAGGATTAGTGGAGCTGGAAGGTAAAGTCATAAAGAGGATTGAGGACTGCCAGAGCGCTGAAGCAAGTGAAGGAGGACATATGTCCAGAGCCTACCTACTGTTAGGTCTGCGCGACCTGGGGAACCTGTATGATGGAGTCAAGCAGATCGAATCTGGGGAGGGTCCTTTTGGGACCAAGTAGACTACATTTATTTGCTTTCATAAATGTAATAAGGCCAAGTGCCAATAGTGGCTTACTTTTCTATTATCTTAGTGTCGTTTTGGGATTCGTCTATTTTCATATTATGAAATGAGGCATTTACTGTCATCTAAAGTTCTCCAAATCTATTTATCGCTAGGCCTACCTCGGGCACAATGAGGCTCCCAAATTAGGACGCGAATTAACGTTCTCACAATATGTGTTTAATACTGCAAATATTTCAGGATCCCTACTGACTTGTCTACCTTTTTGTTTTTTTTTATTCTTTATTCCCCTCCCCTAAGGTTGGTTCGCTCATACTGGCATCATCAGCATATCACACCAGATCTAGAGGCCCTCCACCTCCTCCTCCTCCAAGACATATAAAAGGCAAAGGAAAAGAAAAAAGGGACGACTTAAGTGGTATTGGAAACGCTGAGAACGCAGAAACTTCAGATGGCCGGAGTACTCTAGCACTGAATGATCTAGTCTTGAGATTGGAACAAAAGATACTGGAGCTATAAGGAGATCTTGAGCAGGTTCGCAACTTGGCAATCTTGTCACTCAACCTGAATGTCCCCGACATCAACCAACAAAACGCAAAGAACCCAGCACCTCCCCAAAACACACCAAACCGATATCCACAAAACTATCTTGCACCGCATCAATACGCAACCCCACCCCAAAATCTCAATCCCCTACCAATACCAACCCCGCCACAACATCACCATCAACCAATTCAGTACCCACCAACCACTACTTACCACACTCCTAAAATACACCATAACCCATTCCGGATCCTCAAAACTCAACCAATGACCATCACTACACCCAAGTCCCTGGCACCCATCAAAGAAACCCTATATATGTGGAAATTGTACCTCACTCTACCTAACCAACTTCCCATACACCAGAATCAGCTGAAAAGGACTTGCTCATCAAGAACATGGCCGAAGAACTCAAGAAATAGATAAGTTGGGTCCAGGGTGTTGAAGGCGGCAAATGGATAAAAGGTTTGAACTATGAAGACCTATGCATACAGCCAGATGTAGAACTGCTAGAGGGGTACAAACCTCGTAAGTTCGAGATGTTTGATGGTACAGGTGATCCTAGGGTTCATTTAAGGACCTATTGTGACAAGCTTGTCGGGGTTGGGAAGGATGAAAATATCCGAATGAAACTCTTTATGAGGAGTCTTACTGGAGATGCTTTGTCCAGGTATATCAGCCAGGATGCCAAGAAATAGTCCAATTGGGTGAGTATGGCGTCCGATTTCATGGACCGATTCAGGTTCAACACAGAAAATGCACCAGATGTTTTATACAACCAGAATCTTAAGAAGAAGCCCACCGAATCTTTCCGCAAGTACGCTACTCGTTGGAGGTCAGAAGCAGCCAAAGTCAAGTCATCTTTGGACGAGGAACAGATGAACAACTTCTTCGTCAGAGCACAGGATTCGCAGTATTATGAAAGATTGATGGTTATTGAGAACCATAAATTCTCTGATATCATCAAACTCGGGGAAAGAATCGAGGAAGGCATCAAAAACGGGATGGTAACAAATTTTGAGGATATAAAGGACACAAATAAGGCATTGCAATCAGGCAGCATATCAAAGAAGAAAGACGTTGGGGCAGTAATGGTGGCTCTAGACTCGAAATCTCCACTTACATATCAAACACCTCCACCCACATATCAAACACCTCCACCCACATACCAAGCACCACCACCTACATATCAACCATCATCTCCCAGATATTCCCAACAAGCCACTGTTTATCATACCTATAACTCCCAACCATGTCATTTCCACTCACCAACGACTCGCCAAAATTATCCAAGACCCAGACCCAATTTTGACCGCAAATCACCCAGACAATACACCGCCATTGCTGAACCCATCGACCAACTGTATGAGAGGTTGAAAGCTGCAGGTTACGTCACTTATGTTCCCGCTGTGGCATTGGAGAATACATCTCAATGGGTCAATCCAAACAAAACTTGTGCGTATCATTCCGATATGAAAGGGCACACCACTGATGAGTGCCAAACACTGAAAGATAAGATCCCGACGCTGATTGACAATAAGATCATACAGGCGAAGGTAGTCACACCCAATGTCCGCAACAACCCTCTCCCTGATCATAGAGGTGGTGGGGTACATGTGATAGAAACGAACGAAGAGTGGGACCCTGAGGGGTCAATTGGGCTTATTCGGGAAGGCGATGACTTTAAACCACCTCAGTCACACTTACTCCTATTATAGTACAGACTCAGTCACCAATCGAGGTTGAGGTAGCTACATCAGTTCCATTTGAGGTAGAGGTGGCTCCACTTGCGGCCACCCCTGTTCCGTTTGAAGTAGAAGCAGTCACACATTTTATAGTAATGGTATCAACCACACCTCCCTTCCATTCAAAAGCAATACCCTGGGATTACGCTGCCGAAGCTCGGCAAAAAAGGTAGGCGAAAGTAGAGGAATCCGATGCTGCACAAGGAATGACTAGGACTGGAAGGGTCTGTACACCTGAACACCTGGGAGGACCAAGTAAGGATGCCACTTGAACAAAACCCCAGCTTAGATATCAATCCTGTCACTGTTGCAAAATTCAGAGGCGCATAAGAACGCTTTAATGAAGGTGTTGAGTGAAGCTTATGTACCCAACAACATCACCGGCGGTGAGATGGCCAACATGGTAGGACAGGTGCTGGAAAGTCATACAATTATCTCCATGAGGATGAGCTACTGCCTGAAGGATTGAATCACAACCGAGCATTGCATATCACAGTGAAATTTGAAGACCAATTCATCGCTAGGGTCTTGATTGATGGAGGTTCGAGCCTCAATATTTGTCCGTTAGATACTCTGAAAAGGTTGGATAAAGGTTTTCATGAAATACGGGCCGGAAGCATGAACGTGAAAGCTTTTGATGGGTCTCAAAGGGCCATGATTGGGGAAATTAACCTTTGCTTGCAGATGGGGCCAACTTAGTTCGACGTTGAATTTCAGGTGCTCGACATACCTTCCTCATACAATCTTCTGTTGGGATGACCATGGATCTATGCCACTGGGGTCGTGGCATCCATACTACATCAAGCCGTGAAATTCGAGTGGAATCGTCAGGAGGTGATAATTCACAGAGATGGGAGTAACCCTATTTACACCAGCCAAACCATCCCGGTTATCGAAAACAGAAGAAGGTTAGGAGGGGAAACCTATCATCATATTGATCATGTAAATGCCGTCGAGAAAGACAAATGGTGGAGCAGTAAAATACAGAGCATACTGGCATGGTCTGGGTATGAACCCGACAAAGGGCTTGGGAAGAATCTCCAAGGTATCACTAAACCGATACGGCTGAAAGGTCATGGTACTACCTTTGGCCTCGGATATCAGTACACATGGAAAGAGTATAACGATTGGTCGCCTCCATGGCGCGGACCGTATTACCCTCTCGAGCAACCACTGCCACGTCTAGATCAAGCTTTTCACCAAGCTGATACAATATGGGGAACTGCAGAAGAGGAAGCATTACTGGGTTGAAGAATCTGTTCTCGGAAGATGAACACATGGACTGTAGTGCAATAATTGAGGAGGAGGAGGAAAAAGACCTCACTATTCAGACTGTGGAGAAGGGAGCTGTTCTCAGGAACTGGATGGCCACACCATCTCGGGCCCGCCGAGTCCCTGGGTAGCTTGGCAGATTTTATTTCTATAGACATTCTAGGCATTTAAGACTTTCAGTAACTTTCTTTTAAATACTTACTTGTTTCAAAATAGATTCTCGATTCATCGAGCCATACTTGTCCGGATGTTTTTCAGTTTTAATCAAATGCGTTGCTCTTTATTATTCATTTTCTGCACTTTCTCTTTCTAAAGCGTTATTATTACTTTCCCTGATGAACCGGTGACTGTAACATGTAATGAGGGAACGCAATATGAGAATAGTAATTCGGATGAAGAAGACGAGATACCCGAGGAAGTTGTCAGGGAGGTTGAAAACTTTGAAATAAGCCTAAGTCCAATCTGGACGAAATCGAAGCAGTAAACTTGGGGGACGCCGAGACCGTCAAGGAGACTCGCATTAGCATTCCCTTATCACCGACAGAGAAAGAAGAGTACATCCGCTTCTTAGAAGAGTATGAGGATATTTTTGCATGGTCATATGATGACATGACCGGTTTAAGCACGTCCATAGTGGCACACAAGTTGCCTACTAATCCCATGTGTCCGCCAGTGAAGCAGAAACTCAGAAAATTCAAACCAGATATGAGCCTAAAAATCAAGGAGGAAGTTACTAAGCAGATCAAAGCCAAAGTTCTCAAGGTTGTTGAGTACCCAACATGGTTAGCCAACATTGTACCAGTTCCAAGGAAAGATGGGAAAGTCTGAGTATGTGTTGACTATCGGGACTTAAACAGAGCTAGTCCCAAGGACGACTTCCCACTGCCGAACATACACATCCCGTGCGATAATTGCGCCAAGCCTGAACTCCAATATTTTGTAGATTGCTTCGCGAGTTATCACCAGATCTGGATGGATGAAGACGACGCGGAGAAAATAGCTTTTATCACACCGTGGGGGGTATACTGCTACAAGATGATGCCCATTTGGTCTAAATAATGCTGGGGCTACCTACATGAGAGCCATGACAACCATCTTCCATGATATGATACACAAGGAAATAGAGGTGTATGCGGACGACGTCATTATCAAATCCAAGAGGGTCGCGGACCACATAGCGGACTTGAGAAAGTTCTTTGATTGGTAAGGAGGTATAACTTGAAACTGAACCCCGCAAAGTGTGCATTCGGGGTTCCCGCAGGAAAGTTACTGGGATTCATTGTCAGTCGCCGAGGGATCAAGCTAGATCCGTCTAAAGTTGAAGCTATTCAGGAATTGCCACCACCTAGGAGCAAAAAGGGCGTGATGAGCTTCCTAGGACGTCTCAACTATATCAGACGCTTCATAGCACAGTCCACAGTCATATGTGAACCTATCTTCAAGATGTTGAGGAAAGATGCCGACACAAGCTGGACCAAGGATTGTTAGAAAGCTTTTGACAAGATCAAGGAGTACTTGTCCACACCACCAGTTCTGGTCCCGCTAGAACCAGGACGGCCTTTGCTACTCTATCTATCTGTATTGGATGGAGCCTTCAGATGTGTTCTGGGGTAACATGACGAGACAGGGAGAAAGGATCAAGCCATATACTGCTTGAGTAAGAAGTTCACACCTTACGAAGCACGATACTCTCTGCTGGAACGCACTTGCTGTGCTTTGACCTGGACGGCCCAGAAGTTGAGGCATTACTTCTACTCCTATACCACGTACCTCATATCCAGGATGGACCCTTTGAAGTACATATTTCAGAAACCCATGCCGACTGGAAAGTTGGCCAAATGGTAGATACTGTTAAGTGAGTTCGATATCGTCTACGTAACTCAAAAGGCGGTCAAAGGACAAGCATTGGTAGATCATCTTGATGAAAATCCGGTGGGAGGAGAATACGAACCTTTTAAAACGTATTTTCCTGTTGAAGAAGTGTCATTCGTAGGAGAGGACATTACCGAAGCATACGACGGTTGGAGGATGTTCTTCAATAGAGTTGCAAATTTCAAAGGAGTGGGCATTGGAGCAGTTTTGGTATCAGAAACGGGTGAACATTATTCGGTATTGGCTAAACTCAGATTTTCCTGCACCAACAACATGGCAGAATATGAAGCCTGCATAATAGGACTCAACATGGCAATCGACATGAACATTCAGGAGCTGCTGGTAATCGGTGATTCAGATCTACTTGTGCACCAGGTACAAGGAGAATGGGCCACCAAGAATTCCAAGATAATTCCATAGCTGCACCATGTGCAGGAATTGACGAAGAGGTTCACGAAGATAGAGTTCTGACATGTGCCCAGAATTCAGAATGAGTTTGCCGATGCATTGGCCACTTTATCATCCATGATACATCATCCAGATAAGAAGTTCATTGATCCCATCCCAACGAGAATTCATAATCATCCAGCGTATTGTGCTCATGTCGAATAAGAAACAGATGGAAAACCTTGGTTCCATGACATCAAGGAATATTTGGCGAAAGGAGAATATCCGGAGCATGCAAACCACACTCAGAAAGGCACACTCCAGAGATTGTCCATTCGCTTCTTCCACATAAGCTTGTACAGAAGAAATACCGATTTGGGATTGCTAAGATGTGTCGACGCAAAAGAAGCTTCCAAACTACTTGAGGAGATACATGCTGGGACCTGCGGCCCGCACATGAATTGTTTTTTCTTGGCCAAGAAAATTCTTAGGGCTGGTTATTTTTGGATGACCATGGAAACAGATTGTATCCAGTACATCCGCAAATGCTTCCAGTGTCAAGTGCATGCCGATATGATAAAAGTGCCGCCGAATGAGCTCAATGCCACAAGCTCACCTTGGCAATTGACCGCCTGGGGAATGGATGTCATTGGTCCGATCGAGCCCACTGCTTCAAACGGGCACAGGTTTATTCAAGCGGCCATTGATTACTTCACAAAATGGGTAGAGGCTGCATCTTACAAAGCTGTAACCAAGAAAGTCGTCGCAGACTTTGTCAAAGATCGTATTGTTTGCTAATTTGGAGTTCCCGAGTCCATTGTTACTGATAAGTCCGCCAATCTCAACAGTGATCTGATAAAAGCCATGTGTGAAAATTTCAAAATCAAGCACAAGAATTCCACAGCCTATAGTCCTCAGATGAATGGAGCTGTGGAAGCTGCCAACAAAAACATCAAGAAGATACTAAGGAAGATGGTAGAAAACCACAAACAATGGCATGAGAAGCTACCTTTTGCTCTGTTGGGATACCGCACTACAGTTCGCACATCAACCGGGGCAACTCCCTGCATGCTAGTTTATGGTATCGAAGTTGTCATCCCAGCCGAGGTAAAGATTCCTTCTTTAAGGATTATACAGAAAGCCGAACTCAGCGATGTAGAATGGATAAGGAGCTGCTATGAACAGTTGGCCCATATAGATGGAAAAAGAATGAACGCAGTATGTCATGGTCAGCTTTACCAGAGCAGAATGTCTAGAGCTTTCAACAAAAGGGTCAAACCAAGACAATTTGCACCAGGGCAGTTGGTGCTGAAGAAGATCATCCCACATCAGGATGAAGCCAAAGGGAAATTCTCTCCCAACTGGCAAGGTCCCTACATAATTCACAGGGTGCTGACAGGAGGAGCACTCATACTTGCAGAAATGGACGGAGAAATTTGGCCAAAACCAATCAATTCAGACGCAATCAAAAGATACTATGCTTAGACTATTTACATTTCTTCATCTGATGTAATTGAACTATGCCTGACCTGATTCCCATTTAAGATGAGATACGTAGGCAGCCTTATGGGTTCGGTCATATCATAATAAAATTTCCATTTTCCCCAAGATCTGAAATTGGGGTAGAATTTCGAGGAGGACCCTCAAAATTCCGGAGCAAGTCCAGCCAATGCCAACATATGTCAGATGGTCAGAAATCGGTTAAGAAACTGGGGCAGAATTTTGAGAAGGATTCTCAAAATTCCGAAGAAGGTTCAACAAGGCTCATTACCCGCAAACAGCCGAAGGATCATCTACCAAACTGGGGCAGAATTTTGAGGGGACCCTCAAAATTCTAACATGAGAAAGCTGCAGTGTCTCTGAAATGTGTTACAGTCACTAGTTCATCTAAAATTACTTGATATTTCAATATGTTTCAAAATAATTCTATTTTTATCAATAATTGCATATTTTTGAAAACTCTATTTCCATAGCTGTCAGGTGTTACCCACGGAAACTCAAACGAGGCCTCCAGATTGGAGCATAGCAAGGTCAGCAGACAAAGGCACGAACGAACCTCCCTTCACAAAACTTACAATTTTTCTTTGAACGCAGGCACATCTGAAGTAGCAATAGCATCCGCAAATATATACACGAGACAAGGTCACTATCAATCAGGCCACCAGACACTGAATGTATTCCCAGCTAAGAAACAGTCTACTCTTATTCGCTATCCATATCTTGCATGAGGCTAATCCCTGCCTCCATATTTGCCTGATGCTAATCCATGCCTCCATATTTGCCTGATGCTAATCCATGCCTCCATATTTGCATGAGGCTAATCCTTGCCTCCATATTTTCATGAGGCTAATCCTTGCCTCCATATCAGCATGAGGCTAATCCTTGCCTCCACATTTGCATGAGGCTAATCCCTACCTCCATATTTGCATGAGGATAATCCTTGCCTCCATATTTGCATGAGGCTAATCCCTGCCTCCATATTTGCATGAGGCTAATCCTTGCCTCCACATTTGCATGAGGCTAATCCCTGCCTCCATATTTGTATGAGGCTATTCCCCGCCTCCATACTTGCATGAGGATAATCCCTGCCTCCATACCTGCATGAGGCTAATCCTTGCCTCCACATTTGCATGAGGCTAATCCCTGCCTCCATGTACGCATGAGGCTAATCCATGCCTCCCTATTTGCATGAGGCTAATCCTTGCCTCCACATTTGCATGAGGCTAAGCCTTGCCTCCATATATGCATGAGGCTAATCCTTACCTCAGTATCCGCATGAGGCTAATCCTTGCCTCCATATTTGCATGAGGCTAATTCCTGCCTCCACATATGCATAAGACTAATCCCTGCCTCCATACTTGCATGAGGCTAATCCCTGCCTCCATACCTGCATGAGGCTAATCCCTGCCTCAACATTTGCATGAGGCTAATCCTTGCCTCCACATTTGCATGAGGCTAATCCCTGCCTCCACATTTGCATGTGGCTAATCCCTGCCTCGATACTTGCTTGACGCTAATCCCTACCTCCATAAGTGCATGAGGCTAATCCCTGCCTCCACATTTGCATAAGGCTAATCCCTGCCTCCACATTTGCATAAGGCTAATCCCTGCCTCCCTATTTTTACGAGGCTAATCCCTGCCTCCTTACCTGCATGAGGCTTATCCCTTCCTCCCTACTTGCATGAGGCTAATCCTTGCCTCCCTACCTGCATGAGGCTAATCCTTGCCTCCACATTTGCATGGGACTAAGCATTGTCGCTCCTTGCATAAATATCGATCTATTTTGGTACTATTTATTTGTTTTTCGATTGGGCTAAGATCTGCCCTTCATTTTACAAAACTAAGCCTTGTCTTGGTAACATCATATTATTGCATCTCATGGGCTGAAATATCACCGGCCTGTCCAAAGGAGACATAGTCTAAAAGGCATCATCCTCATAGCTGGAAGACACCACACCATGGCCTGAGGATCTCTCAAATTTGCATATCATTATTCAAAGGCATCATGGTTCGGAGGCACCATCTTCATGGCCCGAGGACATCATTTCATGGCCTACGAATCCCGCACTAAACAATTCATGGCCCAGGACATCATGGTCTAAGGACGTCATCCTTAACCATCTAAAGACAACTTTCATGGTCCAAAGGGAATCTGCATCATGTTTAAATTTTTGCACAAATACATGTCTGTAGCATCTCCTTATCTGCAGGTGACTAGCAAGCAACCGCTATCCTTGCAGAAGCGACCTCGCTCCAGTTCCATCAAACCATCTCAAACTTAACCGTTCACCATAACCGCTCTTGCATCTCGTGTTCGTTCTTGTAATGACTTCATCGGTATATTTTGCTAATGAATTCAGAACTACACATGGCCAGATTCCTGTAAAACCAGGGATATATAGGCAACTCAAAGACCGGAGTCCGGCCTCTATCTTTCAAAACATCCCAGTCGATCAAAATTGGCCATCATTTCTTTACCCGAAAACTCTTTCATCCTTCCCGGGTAAAGAGGGGCAGGTGTTGATACCCAATTTTTTCCATAATATTTTCAAAACTATGCCTTGGCACCAACTAGAATTTTTCATACAATTTCTGCATTTTTAAAATATTTTAATTAATTTATCCCGTCATTTTATTTATAAATCAATCACTGACTGCATCACAAAATAGTTTTATAATAATTTTTGTGGCTTAATTTTATCATTTGCATTTGTATTAAGTTTCAATTATTGCACAAATAGCCACATTTGTATTTGTAGGATGTAATTGCAATTACTTTGCAATTATAGCCCGTCCATGTATTATTATATTATTTTACTAGAAAATAGCCTTTTATATTTTTAAAATATTAACTAATTATTTTAAAATATTTCCAGGCACGAAAATTATTTTTTACAACCTATTAGTTATTTTTGAAAAATGGTTTTATCAATTAAATGCTTATTTAATAAATGGCCTTCCTATTTTTCGGATTTAGCCTAAATTAAACAATTCAAATCCCTAGCCCACCAATACCAGGCCCAAACCAAATCCTACCCGGCCCCAAACCCTGTAAATCTTGGCTATTGATCATAGAGATCAACGGCCACCATCATTTCTTACCATATTAACTCAAACGACCCCCTAAACCCTCTCATTAGCTCTCATTTCCGCCGCCCTTTCGTTCCCTCGTCTCTCAAATTCTCTCTGACTCCAAACCCTAATTCACCCTCGCCGTCACTCATCTATGGCACCACCCCCAGGCCTCTAACGACCTCTCCTATGTTGGTATCACCGTCTCTAGGGTCCTCAAGGGATCAAGGTTAGTCTGCTTACACCTTTGGTCTTTGCTCGCCTGTTTCAGGCTCTTCCGGTTCGATTTCGAGTAAGACCTTCCTATGTAGCCTTAGATCTATGGATTTCTAAGCCTACTTCTTCACCTCTGTGTTGTTCTTCTCGAAACCCTAATTTTTGTCCTTTGAACTTCTCAGATCTGTGCAAGATCTAAGATGGATCGAACCTATTTCACATGAGTTTTACAAGAACCTTCTGATCTTCGAATGGTTTTCCAATTTTTAAAAGCTAGGGTTTCCCGAAAATTACATTTTCCAAAATGTTTGATAATTTTGAGTGTTTAATCTTCTATTTCTTATGTCTTTTAACCGATTTTAAGGTTTGCTTTAACCCTAACTCGTTTATGCTAAAAACCCTAATTTTTTTCAACATTTTGTTTGGTTTCTGAGTTACTTGTGGACCGACTTTGTCCTATGCTTTGGTTCCTGTGATTTTTCTTTAGCCTAATTAGATGTCTTGAGATTTTTATCCTAATGTGCCTTTGCTAAGGTTCTTAGTTCGACTTTTCTACTAATTTTATGTGTCTATATTCATTATTGCCTATTCATGGCAAACCTATATTTCTCTCTTTAAATCAGTTCTGATTTGAATTTTTGATTTTATCAATTTGCTTAGTTAAGACCTATGTGAGAATTCATGACTATTTCCTTTATTTACGATCTTGATTAGCTTTCTTACCTTATTCGATCAACTGTGATATTTACTGATTCTACACTAATCAGTTCCTTAATTAAACTTCTGTCTATTTACCCCTAATTGCTCGTTTGATTTTCTTTACTTAAATTTATTTTTCCTTTACCGTTGGGTACTAACCCTTAATTAAGGGAAAATTACACTAATTGGTGTATAATTTATTATGTGGCTTCCTTAATTGCAGAAGGGTTGATTCCCTTTACCTTATTCTCCTTGCTCTTAACTGCTATATATACTCTTTTTTACTCCTCACTTCCGGACACGAAAACTAGTTCATAAAACCACTACTCTACATTCTAAAAAAACTCTCTGCTCTCTCTGCTCTCTCTCTGCTACTTGTGATCTCTGTTAGTCCAGCCGGCTGCAAGCCAAGGCTGGAAATTATACCACACCTATCATACATCTTGTGTTTTCTTTCTCTAACTGGTATGTTTCTGATTAAGTTTCAAAATCCAAACCTATGTGTTTATTTACTGTCTTAGTTCATCAATCCTGAGTTCATTCCTGGTTTTGTTTACTGCTTACCTAGCATACCAAACAGTGCCTTATTCAAACATGTAATTAGTATGTCCCCACCTTACTGGGCTCTTCACTGTCTTGTTTAACATGTTTCGCATATGTAACTAGCCTGTTTGACTGACTACTGTTTATCTATCATGCCTAAACTTTGATTTTGTGTAAATAGCATGCCTATACTTGTTAATACTTGCCTATCATGTCCATTTAAGTCCTTGCTTGTTCTGCCCTACTCCGGCTAAGTTATTTAGTCTCCCTAGAGTGACTCTAGTTGTATTGTTTATAAGTCCTTAACATGCTTCTTCTGTGATTTTTGCTTTATGTTTCAATGACTTGCACTCTATCTAACCTATTAGTTCTTTAGAACCCTTGAGAACTCTCTGCCTCCTGTTGACTGTGTGCTCCATTAAGGTGTATCCTATGTGCTCCCAACCCCTCTTTCATTGTATGGAAACTGTTTGTTAAAGTACTTTTCAAAGCTATTTGTTTGTGGCTTATGTTCTGATTGCAAGTTGTTTTTCATACTGTTTCTCAAGTTATTTTTATCACTAAAATCAATACTGGTTTTTCAGAAACTCTTTTTCACTCCTGAGACTTTTCTTTAACTGTTTACCAAGCTCTCTCTAAAATCATTATGCACTCTCACTTACTCTTAGATTACTAAGTCCTGCCCTTTCGGTATGTGTACTGCTTAGAGACCCTTGAGGTTTCTCTAAACTCTGGCATACCAGGGCTGGCACTTCCACACTACACATAAATCAATTCTTATTTGCGAAAGGTCTGGGTGTGAGCACCACCCAGGATCCTTGAGGTCCTTAGGGAACTCTGACACACCTAGACATGAAATTGGCTATGGAACTTTGGCACTTGAGACTACTGAAGGCTTGGAAATTACTTTGGGCCTACTTCAGGCTCCCAATAGCTTGATGTATGTTTATGTTTATGCAATTTTCAATTCTTGGTCTGTAATACTTAATTGTAAGCAAATATTGGGGTGACTAGTAAAAAGGGAGGGTAGTTGTATACTGTGGGTAAAATTTGGGTAGATAACATGCCTATAGGGTTTATTTTGATTTGCATGTGCTGCGTTAGACAATCTGCCTATAGAATTTCTTGGTTGAAATGAATTTTACCTGCTCCATTTCATATAATTAGATACCATGCCTATAGGGTGTAAAGTAACTGAGGTTCAGTTTCCATTACAGCATGTATTCAAATTCATCTCCTTAGAAATCATGCCTATAGGATATAAAATCAGCTTTAATAATTAGAGATCATGCCTATCGGATTTAAAATCAGCTTTAATAGAAATCATGCCTATAGGGATTTCGCTTTGGTCAAATAACTTCTGCTTGCTTCACCTTGTATTTAATTAGAAATCATGTCTATAGGGTCTAAAACCAGTTTAGTTAGATCTAAAATCAGTTTAACTCACACCTGCAGGTTCTGAATCAGTTTAATTAACTAACCTACTCGTTTCTTCAACAACGTGTTAATCAATATCACTATAAAGCATGCCTATAGGATTCAAATTGCCTGTTTAAAATTATTTACTGTTTTACTGCATTCCTGATCAATGATTAGATGCCATGCTCATAGGACATCACTATTATACGCTTACGCAAGCCTGTAGGGCGACTAAAATTCTGCAAATTGTAAAACTACACCTTGTTATTTGTGACTGCTCGTATTCAATAGGCTTAAAAATTAGTAGGCAAACTGAATAGGCCTTTGACACTTTGGTCCTAACTCAATACTGCATACTCACTGCTCACCTAGATATCCTGTTCTAGAGTTCCTCTTAAATATCTGAAAACTGTTGATAGAGACGTGCACTTACTTCTTCTGTTTGTGGTGGTAAAAATGTGAGCCTTCTATTGTTCTCTCTTTAGTGCACTCCTAATTGTTTTGGTTGACGCCTAGACTTTTCTCCTTTAAGTACCTTAGGATGGTCTAGAACTACCTAAATTAGAGGTCCTAAATACCTCCGGAGCCACAAGGAACGAACGGGTGTCGCGCCCCTTTTTTCCCTTTTTGACGGGGAAGTCTGGGTTTCGACATTCATGGGAGGTAATAACTCATTTCCTTTTGGGAATTGGGTGTTTGAAGAGTCGCCACCTAACGGATTATGGTGCGTTAGGGCACCTAGAGCAATTAACTCTTAGATTGGCTTGCATTACCAGAGATTAGTGTAAGGGCTCGAAATAAACTCGAGGGGAAGGTGTTAGGCACCACTCTCGGTCCACAACTGTGGGTCCCGGCCGAACTTATGCTTACAAATTAGTCTGTTAGTAAATAAGTAATAGAAAAAATAATTGCAAGTAAAGCATGTTGGACGTTGTATAACACAAATAATAAGACAAGAATTTAAGCAAGTTGTGTGCATAAAAGGAAAGTAAAGTTTTCAAGCAAAAAGGGAGTTGAGGAAAGAGGGGTCCTAGGTTGGTTAGCCTATAGGATCACGTCAGTACAATGCCCTGGTAATCACTCCTCATAAAGGGGCTACGCATGGCATTAGTGCACCGGTCATCATATCCATATCTACCCTCCCACCCCGAGTGGTTATTTAAAGCGAGTGTTGGTAGAGGTCTCTATTGCATGCTGTTACCCGTCCCTTCTTAATGGTCCTGGAGGAACTTTAGGACCTCTACCTATAGGTAGTTCTAAACAAACCCCTAAGATTTTAAAGGAGAAAATACTAAGGTGACAAGCAAGAACACATAGGACATCAGCAAATGAAAGCAGGAAAGAGCAAATAAGAGGCTCAGTTTAACCTCCACATATAAGGCATGTAAACAGCACGACTCAAACACAAATAAGGGCAGTATTGTTCAACAGGATCCAAAGACATGATGTCTAGATGAGTATCAGAACACATGAGATATGCAGTTTTATCTTTATAACTCGGAAACAGGGGCCTAATCAGTTTGCCTACTTATTTTAAGCATGTTAAATAAGTATAGACCTAAAGCATGGTTTCTACCCTTTTGATCTCTATAACATGCATAGCTACCCTCCCATTCTTTACAATCCAAACCCCAATATTTGTTTAAAATTATTACAGGCCAGTATCGAATGAATTATATAAGTAGATAAGAAATCTAAGAAGTTACTCTATAGGGAGCCTACCAATAGGCACAGATTTCAAAAATTCCCAATGCCAAATTGCCTCATAGCCTTTCATATAATCCGGGTGTGCCGGAGTTCCCTAAGGACCTCAAGGGATCCCGGGCAGTGCTGACACCCAGATTTCATAGCCTTAACTGAGTAAGTATAGTGTAGAAGGGCCAGCTCTAATATGCCAGAGTTTAGAGGGATCTCATAGGGATCCCTAAGTAGTCACATATTAGAGGGGAAGAACTTAGAATCTAAGAGTAGATGTAAGAGTGTTTGAAAAGATTTGAGCAGGGAAACAATTTGAAAAGGGACTTGTTGGCAATAGTTTTGCAAAAGACAACATAGACAGTTTTGGAAAAAAGAGTGGAGTAGTAAACATCAGTCCAAACACAACACAGGTTCATACACAGCCAGAGATCATAGAACCAAGTTCGGCAACCACAAACATGGGGGTCAAGGGATTTGGGGCACACATAGGTCACATAGACAAACACATAGTTATAGGAGCACTTAAGTATAGAATCAGCAACATGCTAAAGGGTTAAGGAGCTTTAGAATCAATACAGAATCAGGTCACTTAAAGATAGCCAACTACTTTGCATAGAACATTATTAAGGGAGAGCCATATTGGGGTAAACTAGAAAGGGGGATAACATTTCATAAACATGCTGAGTCTAAGGGAGGGGACACATTCAGGAGCATACTGATGAAGCAATGAAGTAAGCATATTAGTTGCAAGTTGAACAACAGAACCATAAGTGAAAACAAACTAGAAACAGAAGGAATTGAAGCAATAAAAGAAACATGTTATTTTGAAACATTAATTGAAGTCAGGACATACCAGTAAAGAAGAAAGTAAACGCAAAGTGAAGGGGGCATGAGAGCACAATAGTCAGCCTTGGCTTGCAGCCGGCTAACTCAGTATAATAGCAAGTAACCAAGGAAAAAAGAGCAGAAAGCTTTTGAGTGTGAGAGAGAGTTTTTGAACCAAAGTGTTCGTGTCTTTGTGCTAAATAAAGAGCATGTATATATAGCTTGAAACTAGGTAGAATAATAAGGTAAGAATTAAAGTCATGCAGTAATCATGGAACTAGGTATCAATTAGTATAAAATCAGTATAAGTACTCCCTTAATTAAAGGAGTTAACTTCAAACGGTAAAGACAAATAAGGAAGGAGATCACCTAGGACTGGAATATAACACATAAGGAAATAATTTCAGCATAGTGCAAGTATAGAACAAGTAATCAGGCTAGGTTCAGAAAATCTAATTAAGGAAAGTACTTAAGAATCAATTTGACAACATAATCGACCACAAAACAAGGAAAGAAAATATCTTAGAGGTGGAAAATCAGTAAGGAAATCATCACAAAAGATTAGTGAAAGGCATCAATTACAGGAAATTAGGGATTCCAATAGGAGCAGTAATGATTAAGGGAATTAACACAAATTGCTGCAGAATACACGAAATAATCACAGCATAGGCAAGAAGGAATAAAATCAGAAACCCTAATGAGCATAATGGGGTAAAAATCATAGAAACATAGAACATATTCATGAATAACAGACATGCGAACAGATCAAACGAACAAATAGGCGAAGACAGTTCTCAGAACCCAAGNATATGTGGGCGGTGATGCTTGGTATGTGGGTGGAGGTGTTTGATATGTGGGCAGAGGTGTTTGATATGTGGGTGGAGGTGTTTGATAGACAAGTGGAGATTTTAGGCCCTGGGCTACCATTACTGCCCCAACATCTCTCTTCTTCGATATGCCACCTGACTGTAGCGCCTTATTCGTGGCTTCCAAGGCCTCGAAGTTTGTTATCATCCCGCTCTTGATTCCTTCTTCAATTCTTTATTTGAGTTTGATGATGTCAGAGAATTTGTGATTTTCGATAACCATCAACCTCTCATGATATTATGGGTCCTGTGCCCTGACGAAGAATTTATTCATCTGTTATTCGTCCAAAGATGGCCTGACCTTGGCTGCTTCCGACCTCCAACGAGTAGCGTATTCACGGAAATTCTCAGTAGGTTTCTTCTTAAGATTCTGAATGTAGAAGACATCTGGTGCATTCTCTGTGTTGAACCTGAACCGGTCCATGAAATCCGACGCCATGCTTTCCCAATTGGACCATTTCTTGGGATTTGGATGATATACCAAGAAAAAAAGTCCCCAGTAAAGCTCCTCATAAAGAGCTTTATTCGGATCTTTTCGTCTTTTCCGACCCCGACAAGCTTGTCGCAATAAGTCCTTAGATGAACCTTGGGATCACCTGTACCACCGAACATTTCGAACTTGGGAGGTTTGTACGCCTCTGGTAGTTCGACATCCGGCTGTATGCACAGATCCTCATAGTTCAAACCCTCTATTCCTCTTTCGCTCCCAACACCTTGAACTCGGCTAGTCAACTTCTTGAGTTCTTCAGCCATGTTTTGGATGAGCAAGTCCTTCTCGGAGGGTTCCGGTGTATAGGAGATTGGTTAGGTAGAATGAGGTATAGTTTCCACATAGATGGGGTTGCTTTGGTGGGTTCCAGGAACTTGGGTGTAGTGATGGTCATTGGTGGAGTTTTGTAGATCAGGAATGAGTGGTGGTGTATTTTGGGGAGTGTGGTAAGTGGTGGTTGGCGGGTAATGAATTGGTTGATAGTGTTGTTGCGGCGGAGCTGGTAATGGGTTAGGATTCAGGGGTGGAGTTGTGTATTGACTTGGTGCAGGAGGATTTTGTGGGTGTTGGTTTTGTGTGTTTTGAGGAGGTGCTAGATTCTTAGCGTTCTTTTGGTTGATGTCAGGGACATTCAGGGTAAGTGACAGGTTTGCCAAGTTGCGGACTTGCTCAAGTTCTCCTTGCAGTTCCAACATCTTTTGTTCCAGTCTCAAAACCAGATCATTTGGGGCGTAGTACTACGACCATCAGAGGTTTCTGCATTCTCAATATTCTCCTTTCAGACACCACTTAAATCGTCCATTTTTGCCTTGCCTTTGCCTTTTCTGTTGCTTGGAGGAGGAGGAGGTGGAGGGCCTGTGGATTTGGTGTGATATGCTGATAAGGCTAGTATGATTGAACCAACATAAGGGGATGGGAATAATAATAAAAAAATAAGCAAAAACAAAAGGTAACAAGTTAGTGAGGATCTTGATATGTTTGCAGTATTTAAACACATATTGCGGAAATATAAATTCGCGTCCTATTTTAGGAGCCTCGTTGTGCCCGAGGTAGTCCTAGCGACAAAAAGATTTGGAGAACTTTTAATGCCAATAAATGCTTCATTTCATAATGTAAACAATAGACGAATCCTAAAACGACACTAATATAATAATAAAATAAGTCACTACTGGCACTTGGCCTTATTACATTTTTAGGAAAAGCAAAATAAATCTACCCTATTTGGTCCCAGAAAAACCTTCCCCAGATCCGATCTTCTAGACTCCATCATATAAATCCCCCAGCTCCAACAGCCCCAGCAGCAAGTAGGCTCTGGCCAGGGGTCCTCCTTCAGCTCCTTCAGCATTCTGGCAATTGTCAATCCTCTTTATGACCTTACCTTCCAGCTCCACTATTCCTCGCTCCAGATATTCCAGTTTCCTCTTGGAAGTGACCGCCATCTCTTTCCACTCCTCAATCAACCTTACATTATTTTCATGTATTTCCCGGCGCTCATTCTCAGAGTCGTGGACCCTCTTGCGCAACCTGTTGTACTTCACCCGAGCTTCAGCTTCCTCGTCTATGATTCTGTTCCCTCGACCGGCCCCTGGTGTCACCATTCCTTTCATATTGTCCTCCAACCATGCCGGGTAGAGAGGCTCGCACCCTGCATTATACCTGTCTGGCTCGACGGTGTTCTTCTCCACAATGATTTTGCAATGCCACATGTGCTGAGCCTGGCACTTGTAAGGGACATCGTTGTCTTGAAAGTCTGCCCTGAAATGACTCATCTTGACAACCCTTGGTACAACTTGCTTTCGGCCTGCTTGCCTCATAACTCGCATAGGGATATATGGGTATATCCCTCTCAACCCGATCAGCACCAAGTGCGGAGCATCCCTGGATCTGATAATAAATTCGTCTGTCGGGAACCATTCAGCCATCCATTGCAGTTGTTCCTCGGTTAGATTGTCGAAGAACTCTACCCATTCTTTGGCACTTTTTGGCTGAGCAAATCTATCTTGAATGTAAGTCATCTGCTTGGGGTGATGGAAGGCAATGTGGTCGTTCCAAGCCCTTCGCGGAAATTCTTGGCGATAGTGACCCTTTTGGAAATGCTCCAACAACCACAACTGCAGTAATAAGTTGCAACCCTCGAAATGATTGACCCATCTTTGACAATGCTCCAGAGCCCTATAGATGTCGGCTATGATCATGGGGACCATGGTATATGTCTGTCCATTAATCCCTTCCATCAAAGTCTTTGCAACCATAGCCATCCTAGTGTGAATGCTACCCCTTTTCATTGGGAACACTATCAGGCCTAGGAAGCACACAATGAATACAAATACTCTGCGGTGGATGTGACCCAGAGAAGTGAGCGAGATCTCATCATGGTAGGTGCGGAAAGATTTGCTATGGCCATACCTCTCGTATAGGTATTCGAAAGGTATATAAGATTCCTTCAAGCACACTAGGTCGACATTGTTCTTCAACCCCATCATCTTCAAAAATCCCCTGCCCGTACGGTTTTTCGGTACCAATAGCCCAGGACTGTCCCAAGTCAATCACGCAAGCCCTCCAATTTCCTCCAGAAGCGGTGTTATTTCTATGTCGCCGAAATGAAACACCGCCCTCTCACTATCCCAGAATAAGGTGGTAGCCTCGATCAGTTTGTTGTTTGGCTCAATATACAGCAAGGAAGGCAGGTTACCCAGGTACTTCCTTACATGTTTCTTGTCACTTGAGGAAAGGTCCTCCCACCAATCTAGCAGCAATGGTGGGACGTTGCTAACCATACGCAATCTGGGGACCTCGTGCCTCATTTCCTGCAAAACAAAAGGTTAGACCTCACCCCCACCAGACTCGACTATTTATACATTTGTGATCAACATATCGGCATTTAGTTCTCCAAATTAATGCACAGAACGTGGTTGTGTCCGTTGGGATTATGGAAAACCCGATGGACTTTGGATAAGGCTTATCTTAATAGATCATTGTGTGGACAACATAACTAATCCGACTAGGTTTGACCATGATGCATGCACAATTTTAACTAGAGTAAGGTTCGTATGGGTTCTTAGACTGCTACCTCGAGCGGACAACTCGAGGGGGAAGGCACGGAACCATCGACTACACTGCTGATCGACTGGTTTTAACGCAAATAAGCCTTTCCGAATTTAAGGGTAGTAAATAGGAAGAGCGCAACCACTCATTAAAGTGTTGCTATAGGATTTGATACGCAAGTGGAATATGATGTGGAGCATGATTTATGCAGCAGTTAACAACATGTAGTCAAGTATTTGCACGTAAGGAAAAAATAAATACAATATTTAAATAATTGAAAGACGGTTACAGGAAAATGAAACAAAGAGACTAGTCAGTTTCAAGAATAAAGAACCATAAGTGCTTAAAAGAAAACAGACAATCAAATTCAAATAAGGAAAAAGGGTACGGGATAAAGCATGCTTGGACTAATTCATAAGAATAAGTTCGTTATGGTAAGAGCCTAATTATCCCCAGCAGAGTCGCCATGCTGTTGTGCCCCCTTTTTTCCTCCTTTTAGACGAGGAAGTCCGGGTTTCGACATTCATGGGGGGTAATAACTCATTTCCTTTTGGGAATTGGGTGTTTGAAGAGTCGCCACCTAACGGATTATGGTGCGTTAGGGCATATAGAGCGATTAACTCTTAGATTGGTTTGCATTACCAGAGATTAGGGTAAGGGCTCGAAATAACCTCGAGGGGAAGGTGTTAGGCACCCCTCTCGGTCCACAACTGTGGGTCCCAGTCGAACTTATACTTATGAATTAGTCCATTAGTAAATAAGTAATAGAAACAAATAATTACAAGTAAAGCATGTTGGACATTGTATAACTCAAATAATAAGACAAGAATTTAAGCAAGTTATGTGCATAAAAGGAAAGTAAAGTTTTCAAGCAAAAAGGGATTTGAGGAAAGAGGGGTCCTAGGTTGGTTAGCCTATAGGATCACGTCAGTACAATGCCCGGTAATCACTCCTCAGAAAGGGGCTATGGGTGGCATTAGCGCACCGGTCATCATATCCATATTTACCCTCCCACCCCGAGTGGTTATTTAAATCGAGTGTTGGGTAGTGGTCTCTATTGCATGCTGTTACCCGTCCCTTCTTAATGGTCCTGGAGGAACTTTAGGACCTCTACCTATAGGTAGTTCTAAACAAACCCCTAAGATTTTAAAGGAGAAAATACTAAGGCGACAAGCAAGAACACATAGGACATCAGCAAATGAAAGCAGGAAAGAGCAAATAAGAGGCTCAGTTTAACCTCCACATATAAGGCATGTAAACAGCACGACTCAAACACAAATAAGGGCAGTATTGTTCAACAGGATCCAAAGACATGATGTCTAGATGAGTATCAGAACACATGAGATATGCAGTTTTATCTTTATAACTCGGAAACATGGGCCTAATCAGTTTGCCTACTGATTTTAAGCCTGTTAACCACTAAGCAGTAAACACAAAGATCAGTCTCCAGTTTTGTAGAGGTTGATTATCTAAGGCTTGCTAGGCGTAGGATAATGCGCAACAATTACCAGAATTATTAAAACTGTTTAGAAGTTGCTTTACCTAAAGCATGTTGTTCTAAGTGTTGCAAAGATACAGGGATTATGACCAGTTTTACTAAACAGAATGAATGTGACATTGTTTTTACATCTTAATAACCAGTAGTTAACCAGGTGTGACGAGATCCTAAAATAGGGTATCTAACATGCACATAATAAAATGCAGGATGATTTATATGGCAAATCCTGAAGCATGATTTCTAAATTCACAACATTGATTGCAGAATTTCCTAAAGCAGGATTTCTAAATACATAAAAGGGTTACAGTATTGAGAGCATGCAGTCATGTGTATAGGAAGTAGCAGTTGTTTTTAATGCCATTTATCCTAGAAACAGGATTTCTAAATGATAGCAAGAATATCGAAATGAGATGCTGAAACAGTGTACATAAGAACTAAGAGCATGGTTTCTAATGCATGATATGTTTTGAGCATGGATTCTATTGCACATACAGGAAGTATATAGACCTAAAGCATGGTTTCTACCCTTTTGATCTCTATAACATGCATAGCTACCCTCCCATTTTTACTATCCAAACCCCAATATCTGTTTACAAATTATTACAGGCTAGTATCGAATGAACTACATAAGTAGATAAGAAAAATAAGAAGTTACTCTATAGGTGCCTACCAATACGCCCAGATGTTCCAAAATTCCCAATGCCAGATTGCCCCATAGCCTTTCATATAATCCGGGTGTGTCAGAGTTTCCTAAGGACCTCAAGGGATCTCGGGTAGTGCTCACACCCAGATTTTCATAGCCATTACTGAGTAAGTGCCGTGTGGAAGGGCCAGCTCTAATGTGCCAGAGTTCAGAGGGATCTCATAGGGATCCCCTAAGCAGTTCACACATTAGAGAGGGAGAACTTAGAATCTAAGAGTTGATATGAGAGTGTTTTGAAAAGATTTGAGCAGGGAAACAATTTGAAAAGTGACTTGTTGGCAATAGTTTTGCAAAAGACACAGAGACGGTTTTGGAAAAAAGAGGAGTAGCAAACAGCAGTCCAAACACAGCACAGGTTCATACACAGCCAGAGATCTTAGAACCAAGGTAAGTTCAGCAACCACAAACAGGGGGGTCAAGGGATTTGGAGCACACATAGGTCACATAGGCAAACACATAGTGATAGGAGCACTTAAGTATAAAATCAGCAGCATGCTAAAGGGTTATGGAACTTTAGAATCAATACAGAATCAGGTCACTTAAAGATAGCTAACTACTTTGCATAGAACATTATTAAGGGAGAGCCATATTGGGGTACACTAGAAAGGGGGATAACATTTCATAAACATGCTGAGTCTAAGGGAGGGATACATTCAGGAGCATACTGATGAAGCAATGAAGTAAGCATATTAGTTGCAAGTTGAACAACAAAACCATAAGTGAAAAACAAACTAGAAACAGAAGGAATTGAAGCTAAAAGACACATGTTGTTTTGAAACTTTAATTAAAATCAGGACATACCAATAAAGAAGACAGTAAACACAAAGTGAAGGGGGCAGGAGAGCACAATAGTTAGCCTTGGTTGCAGCCGACTAACTCAGAATAATAGCAAGTAACCAAGGAAAAGAGAGCAGAAAGCTTTTGAGTGTGAGAGAGAGTTTTTGAACCAAAGTGTTCGTGTCTTTGTGCTAAATGAAGAGCATGTATATATAGTTTTAAACTAGGTAGAATAATAAGGTAAGAATCAAAGTCATGCAGTAATTATGGAACTAGGTATCAATTAGTATAAAATCAGTAGAAGTACTCCCTTAATTAAAGGAGTTAACTTCAAACGGTAAAGACAAATAAGGAAGGAGATCACCTAGGACTGGAATATAACACATAAGGAAATAATTTCAGCATAGTGCAAGAATAGAACAAGTAATCAGGCTAGGTTCAGAAAATCTAATTAAGGAATGTACTTAAGAATCAATTTGACAACATAATCGACCACAGAACAAGGCAAGAAAATATCTTATAGGTGGAAAATCAGTAAGGAAATCATCACAAGAGATTAGTGAAAGGCATCAATTACAGGAAATTAGGGATTCCAATAGGAGCAGTAATGATTAAGGGAATTAACACAAATTGCTGCAGAATACACGAAATAATCATAGCATAGGCAAGGAGGAATAAAATCAGAAACCCTAATGAGCATAATGGGGTAAAAATCATAGAAACATAGAACATATTCATGAATAACAGACATGCGAATAGATCAAACGAACAAATAGGCGAAGACAGTTCTCAGAACCCAAGATTAAGACCAAAATAATTAAGGTTTCAACATAATGAATCAGGTAAAAAGGAAAACTCGAATAAACTGTTTAAACATAGTAAAAATTATCGAATAATACTGAAAATCAGAGGAAAAGTCAATTTGAAAAAAGGGTTAAGAAACCCTAGTTTTGAAGACGAAGAGGCGTTTTGAAAAAATCGGAGAGGTTATCATAGAACACAGCAAAAATAACTCAAAATACACTCAGATCTATGGTAGATCTGAAGAGTCCAGAGATGAGTTAGGGTTTCAGAGAGAGATAACCCACAGGTGGAGGGATTCCGGCTTAGAAGCCATGGATCTAGCCGGAAAATATAAAGATCTTACTCGGACGGGCCAAGGTGGCCGGAGAACGACAATAATCAGGTCATAGGTGTGAGTGAACAACCACTGGTCCCTTGAGGACCTCGGGGTAGCAAGAATCCGGCATGGGGGAAGACATGGAGGCTAGGGGTGGTGGTGGAACCAACATTGATACCGGCGAACCAACAGCCGATGAGTAGGAGCCATGGTTTAGCAGAGAGAGCTTGAGAGAATGAGAGGTGTAACGACGGAGAGGATGAGAGCAAAATGAGAAGATTGGGGGGGTAGTCTTTAGGGTTAATTAAGGAAACGGGAGATATGGACCGTTTATCAAAATTGATCAATAGTCCAGATTAGACAAGGGATTGGGTCGGGTAGGATTAGGTTTGGACCTGGGTCTTTGGCTAATTTAATTGGGTTGGGATCTAATTTAATTTAGGCTAGAATTGAAATGCAATAGGCTATTACTTAAATACCCAATTAAATTAAATAAACCAATTTATAAAAATAGCTGATAATTATAAAAAATGAATTTTATGCATGGAAATAGTTAAAAATCATTCCTTAGTATTTTAAAATGCAAGTGATTAATTTCCGTGTAAAATAGTATAAAATCATATGCTTGGGCTATAATTGCAAAGTTATTGCAATTATAGCCAAACGATGCCAATTTGAGTAATTATGAAATCATTTGGTTTAAATAGGACCATAAATAATAAATGAAATCAAGAAATGCTTTTGAAATCATTTGTAATGCCATTTTGTAATTATTTATTGAAAATAAAAATGCTGGGTAAATTGGTAAAAATATAGAAAAATTATGGAAAAATACCTATTGCTATTAATGCATGATATTGAAGGTATATATGCCATTTTAAAATATTTTGGGAAAATTGGGTATCAACAACGGGTAGTGCACGCATAGGATATCTTTCAAGGTTGCTAGAACGCTTTAGGCTATGACCAAGGGGAGGGAATTGGGTAGTAAGGATATGATGACTACACGCTAATGTCACGTGTAGCCCCTCATTGAAGAGTGATTACCGGGAATTGTGTGGGTATGATCCTATAGGATAACCAAACTAGGACCCCACTTTCCCAATTCCCGTTGTTTAAATGAATTTCCTTTTCTTTATATATGAGCAAATTGTTCAAACCTCTCCCATTCTTCAATTACCTGACTCATACATGTGTTTAGAATGTGAAGACATGCCTTTATTTGAGAATATGTGTTGAAATTGTTTATTTGTAAAAGGACTAATTCACATAGTTTAAGTTCGGCCAGGACCCACCGTTGTAGACTGCGAGGGGTGCCTAACACCTTCCTCTCGAGGTTATTTCGGGCCCTTACCCTAATCTCTGGTAATGCAAACTGGTTCATGAGTTAACCGCTCTAGGTGCCCTAACGCACCATAATACGTTAGGTGGCGACTCTTCAAATCCCAAAGGGAAACGAGTTGTTCCCAATGAATGTCAAAACCCGGACTCCGCGAGGAAAAAAGGGGCACGACATGGACTTCTAAAGTAGCCCACAGTTCCCGGTATTCTATTTACCCAGGCACCGCCGAGATGTATCAGGACTTGCGGCAACATTATTGGTGGAGGAGGATGAAGAAAGATATAGTCGCACATGTAGCTCGGTGTCTAAATTGTCAGCATGTAAAGTGTGAGCATCAGAGACCCAGTGGTTTACTTTAGAAGTTGGAGATTCCTGAGTGGAAGTGGGAGTGCATCACTATGGATTTCGTTGTTGGACTCCTACAGACTCAGAAGAAGTTCGATGTAGTTTGGGTCACTGTGGATAGGCTGACCAAGTCAGCGCATTTCATTTCTATGGTAGTTATGTATTCTTTAGAGCAGTTGGCAGAGATTTACATCCCCGAGATCGTTCGTCTTCACGGTGTGCCCGTGTCTATCATTTTGGATCGAGGTACGCAGTTCACCTCGCATTTCTGGAGGGTAGTGTAACGTGATTTGTGCACGCAGGTTGACTTGAGCATAACATTTCATCCTCAGACGGAAGGACAATCCGAGCGCACTATTCAGATATTGGAGGATATGCTCCGCGCTTGTGTTATAGACTTCGGAGGCTCTTGGGATCAGTTATTGCCACTTGCGGAGTTTGCCTATAACAACAACTACCAGTCGATCATTCAGATGTATCCCTATGACGCATTATACGGTAGGCGATGCCGATCACCGGTTGGATGGTTTGAGCCGGGGGAGGCTCGGATATTGGGTACAGAGTTAGCGCAGAATACCTTGGATAAGGTCAAAATTATTCAGGATCGACTTTGCACAGCTCAGTCTAGGAAAAATAGTTATGCCGACCGTAGAGTTCGTGATGTTGCATTCATGATCGGAGAGAGAGTGTTGCTCCGAGTATCACCCATGAAGGGTGTGATGATGTTCGGAAAGAAAGGAAAGTTTAGCCCTAGGTATATTGGACCTTTTGAGATTCTCGAGCGAGTGGGAGAGGTGGCCTACAGACTTGTGTTGCCACCTAGTTTATCAGTAGTTCATCCGGTGTTCCATGTGTCCATGCTCCGAAAGTATCAGGGCGATCCATCTCATGTGTTAGATTTCAGCTCTGTCCAGAAGGGACTTGACCTATGAGGAGGAGCCGATGGCTATTCTAGCCTGGCAGGTTCGTCAGTTGAGATCGAGAGTTATCCTTCAGTTCGAGTGTAGTGGAGAGGTCAGCCCGTCGAGGCAGCTACTTGGGAGTCCGAGGCGGACATGTAGAGTAGATATCCCCACCTTTTCACCAACTTAGGTACTTTTCTATATCTGTTTGAGGAGGAATTGTTATTTTAGAGGTGGAAAATGTGATGACCCGATAAGTCATCTTATGTTTTAGAACCAAATTCTGTGTTTCGAAGCCTTTAGAACCTCATTTTAGTCTTCCTCAATTTGCAAGCGCAATCCGGGTGTTAATCCGGAAGGCTTATATGTTAAAAACTGATAAAAATAAGAAATTTTGCTTAAAAATTAACTGGAGTTGACTTCGGTCAATGTTTTGGGTAAACGAACACGGATCCGTATTTTGACGGTCCTGGTTGGTCCGTATCTAAATATGGGACCTGGGCGTATGCCCGGAATTGAATTCAGAGGTCCGTAGCTCGAGTTATGAGTTTTTGTTGAAAATTAAAAGTCTGAAAGTTTAGTTGTTTTTAACAATTGGTTGATGTTTGGCCTTCTTGATACCGGGTCCGTATTTTGGTTCCAGCGCCCGGTACAGGTCCATTATTATATTTATGACTTGTCTGTAAAATTTAGTGAGAAACGAACGTGATTTGGGAGTTCGGTTGTGAAAATAGAAGTTTTAAAGCTTTCTTGAAAATTTCATTTGATTTGGTGATCAATTCATAGTTCTAGGTGTTATTTTGGCGATTTGATCGTACGAGCAAGTTCGTATGATGTTTTAGGACTTGTGTACATGTTTGGTTTGGAGCCCCAATGGCTCGGGTGGATTTTGGATAGGTTTGTACTCTTTAACTCATTCTCTTCCATTTCTAACATCACCCATTGAATTCCTAGCCCTAATCTTTGTTCTTTCATGGTAGAAAACATGGGATTTAGGAAGAATTGGGGGGGTTTTTGCAAATTGGGGATTTGGTCCTCAATTTGGGGTAAGATTCCAAGACTTATAACATAATCGGGCTCGAGGGTGAATGGGTAAATGAAATTTGGTCCGAACTTCGGGTTTTGACCAAGCGGGCCCGAGGTCGATTTTTGACTTTTTGGGGGAAAGTTTGGGAATTCTAAATTTATGCATTCTAATTGATTTCTTTAGCAATATTTCATACTATTGAGTCAATTGTGGTAATATACGAGTGGTTTGGAGGCGAATTCTAGCGGAAAGGCCCTGGTAGAGCTTTGAATTGACTGCAGAGTGAGGTAAGTTCCTTTGTTAACCTTGACTTGAGGGAATTAGGAACCCTTGGAATTTGTGCTACGTGAATTTCATGTGAGCGGCGTATATGCAAGGTGACGAGTACTTATACGCCGCCGAATTATCTGTTTTCCCTGATTTTCTGCTTTTGCTTAATTGCTTCCTTCCTTGTCTTCACTGTTAAAAGCTATAAATGTTTTCCCTGCTTAACTGCTATTTGTTAATCAATGTCTTCTCCTATTCATGATGTAGCTCTTTTTATGGTTTCACGAATCCCTGCTATTTGTTAAATTTGACTTGCTTGTACATTCTAATTGTAAATTGCAAGAGTGGTCTCGTTGCGTATATTACTTATGTAAATTCTTATATTTTTCAAGGTTTCCATTTCAATTCAGTTTGACATTTATTGATTGTAAAGGTTTGGTGGTTTGAACTATTAATTTGACTGTGTACATTGAGTGTTTGGTACTGATATGGTGGGATCGGGCTGCATGCTGCAGCAGGTGTAATAAGGGGGGAATGATATGGTTGAATAAGGGTGAATGTATACTATATGGTGGGATCGGGTTGCACACCACAACATGTGGAATAAGGGTGGATTGATATGGTGGAATAAGGGTGAATATGATACTGATATTGATATGTGGTGGGATCGGGTTGCGCACCGCAATATATTTATGTATATTATCTCTATTTTGATGCTATCACGGTGAAATAAGGAAGGATTTTGTGTTGTCTGGTGGGATCGGGTTGCGCGCCGCAACAACCTATATGTTTCCATTTCTTGAACTATGTTGGTTCTCCGGTATTTGTATTTGAATTGTTAATGATTGGTAATTCTGGAAGATGCTGGTCTATTTTTGAGGCTGTGGTTATTATTTTCAGTTGACTGTTTAATTCGGTTCAGCATTTCTATTATTCTATGATTATTATATATACTGCGTATAGGTTAAAGTGTAGGTCATCCGCCTTAGCCTCGTCACTACTTCGTCGAGGTTAGGCTCGGCACTTACCAGTACATGGGGTCGGCTATACTGATACTACACTCTGCACACTGTGCAGATTTTGGAGTCGGTCCCAGCGGCGGTTGTTAGCGTGCTCGGATTGGACATTTGCGGAGACTTGAGGTATGGCTGTTCAGCGCCCGCAGCTCCTGGAGTCCCCATCCTCTTTCTATTTAGCGGTGTACTTTCATTCAAATAACTTTGTATTTATTTCAGACCCTTATATGTATTACTCTAAAAATGTGTGCACTTGTGACTCCGGGTTCAGGGATTTGTAGCATATGTTTTTAAGGTTTTAGCTTCCACATTTACATTTGGATTACTGCAGTTAAATCAGTTCTTCTTCATTGATTAGCTTTAGATTGTTAAAAATGGATAATATGTTCTAATGTTGGCTTCCCTAGCAAGTGAAATGCTAGGCGCCATCACGGTCCCGACGGTAGGAATTCCGTGTCGTGACATACGAACTGTGTTTCAATGTATTTCACTAAATTGAAGGACCTCTGGGCTGAATGTGATGCCATGGTTCCCCTCCTGGCTGTGACTATGCAAAGTCTAAGGAATCAGTTGAGGCACTTTTATCAGCAGAGGTTATTACAATTTCTAAGTGGATTGAATGACTCGTATGACCAAGCCAGGAGACAGATTCTATTGAAATCAACTTGTCCTACAATCAATCAAGCCTATGCTATGATAATTGAAGATGAAAGCAAACACTCAGTTGGTCTAAACACAGTGACTGCAAACACAGATCCCTTAGCTATGCAATTAACTCGTGGACAGCCTTATAAAGGCAAGAGAACTTTTTTGCAGTGCGAATACTGCAATATGAAAGGCCATAGCAAGGAGAATATTTACAAATTGGTGGGATACTCTCCTGATTTTAAGTCTAAAAGGAATTCAAAGCCTGTTTTTGGAGGATCTGGAAGTCAAGCTAACTATGGTGGACAGACTGGATATGGTAAACGACCTTTCAATGCTGTCAATAATGTGACTGGGAATATTGATATGCCACCACCAAAGATGTATTATAGAAACTCAGGGCTAGCTGAAGTCAAGGCTCAGTATTTTACTGAAGAACATTACAAGCAGATTCTCAACTTGCTAAGCAAAGATGTTGGAGAAGGTCAAGGAACAATGAGGAAAACCAAATCAATGTAGCAGGTAATGCTACTTGTATGATGTCTATGGTAACGAGTGATGATGAGTGGATAGTGGATTCTGGAGCTACTCATCATGTAGCCTCCAAGAAAAGTCTGATAAAATCATAGTCAACAAATATATGGTAATAGTAAAGTACACTTACCTATATGGGATAGGGCAGATATTATGCATACTAGCTATGCATCCTTGTTTGGCAACACAATCATGAGCAATGTGTTTGTTGTCCCTGATTTCAAGTTTAACTTGTTGTCAGTGTCCAAACTGACCAAAGAATCATCATGCTCAGTCAACTCTTTCCCTGACTTCTGTGTCTTTCAGGAGCTTTGAAGTGGTAGGGTGTAGGGGATTGGTAGGCAAAGAGGAGACCTGTACATATACAAGGATGTAGACATTGGTAAGTAGGGTACACAACATCGAATAACAACAACAAATCATAAAAGGGATAGCAGCTTATGGAACAACAGACTTGGACACCCCTCTGCACCAGTAATGAAGTCTATGAAGTTATTACATGATCATGTAAATAGTTGACAATTGAGTAAGCGCACAATTTGCCTTTTGGCAAAGCAAGCTAGATTGATGTTTCCTAGTAGTGATTCTAGAGTTGATGCACCATTTCATATTGTACATATGGATATTTGGGGCCCCTATAAAACTGCTACTTTTGACAAAAAACATTATTTTTTGGCTGTTGTGGATGATCAGTAGGTATACATGGATCTATTTGCTGCAACTTAAGTCTGAAGCTATTGTGGCTATTAAATCCTCTTTGTCCATGGTGCAGACATAGTTTGGTGTCATGGTGAAGATTCTTAGGACAAATAATGGCACTGAGTTCTTTAACTCACAGTGCAGTACTTTACTTCAAGATTTAGGCATACTTCATTAGAGCAGTTGTGTTCACACCCTTCAACAGAATGAGGTGGTTGAAAGAAAACATAGGCATATATTGAATGTAGCTAGGGAACTTAGGTTCGAATCCAAGGTTCCTATTAGATACTAGGGTATTTTTATCAAGACTGCAGTTTACCTCCTGAACAGACTTCATTCTATTGTAACTGGTAACAAAGTCCTTATGAGCTATTATTCAAGATGCAGGCAACATTGCATCACCTAAGGGTATTTGGATGTTTGTGTTTTGCAATTACTGTTCCTAAAGGAGACAAGTTTGTAGAAAGAGCAAGGCCAGGTGCTCTTATGGGCTACTTAGAGTTGCAAAAAGGCTATATCCTCCTAGACCTTAAAACAAATCAGTTGTTTGTCAACAGAGATGTCATTTTCAGAGAAAATGAATTTCATTTTGCCATTGCATAGTCAAAGAAACAACCTATACCTAGAACTACCAACATAGACTAAACCTCACCTCATGATATATCACAAATCCTACCAGATAAACCCCATGATATACCACCAAATTCACCATAGAACTCACGAGATACATCTCATGACATGCCACAACATTCACCTGATATCTCCAACATCAGTTACCCTTCAGCACCCTATACTTGGCCTGATGATAACCCTGCCACCTCCCTTGACCCTGTTGCCCATGATTCTGATTCATTTGACCTGACATTAAGTCCTTCCCTTGTTCTGGAGCATGAAGGGGGAGATGACTTCAATGAGGCATCAACCTTCCTTGACGCTGGTCACATTCCATCAGATGAAGTTCATGCTCCAATCACCAGGAATTCTTCAAGAGATTCTACACAGCCTATTTGGATGAAGGATTACATAACCACCAAACAAAGCACTAGTAAACACCCCATCTCCAATCACTTATCCTATGACAACATCAAGCCAACATATCAAGCCTATCTTGTAAAATTCTCTACATTGGTGGAGCCTAGATCTTATAGTGATGCAGCAAAAAATGCCATGTGGATAGAGACAATGAAGGAGTAGATCAAGGCAATAGAGGAGAATGGTACACGGGAAGTGGTAGACCTTCCAAAAGGAAAAGATGCAGTAGGCTCAAAATGGGTGTACAAGATCAAATGCCAAGCCAATGGAGAAGTTGAGAGGTTTAAGGCCAGACTTGTAGCAAAAGTCTACAGTTAAAAGGAAGGACTTGATTATTAGGATACCTTCTCACCTGTTGTTAAGATGGTGACTGTAAGATCAGTCATAACACTTGTTGTATCTAACGGTTGGACTTTATGGGAAATGTATGTGCACAATGCATTTTTACAAGGAGACCTATGTGAGAAAGTGTATATGGAGATGCCTGAGGGGTTCAGAAGACAGGGGGAGTCAAGGGTATGCAGGTTGCTCAGGTCCTTGTATGGACTAAAGCAAGCATCTAGGAAGTGGAACATAAAGTTGATAGATGTATTGGTGGGTGCACGATTCATCCAAAGCAGCCATGATTATTCATTGTTCACACTAAACAAATCTGATGACATAGTAATTGTCCTAGTATATGTTGATGATCTACTCATCACAGGGAGTAGCATTGAGCTGATTAATGAAGTAAAGAGAGTGTTGAATCAGAAATATAAAATGAAAGATCTTGGTGAGCTAAGGTACTTCCTTGGCGTATAAGTGTTGAGGTCAAGTTCAGGAGTGATTCTCAACCAAAGGAAGTATGTGCTAGAGTTGATTTCTGATATGGGATTATCTGCAACAAGACCAGACAAGACACCTTTAGAGTCTAATTTGAAGCTAACAACTGTAGAGTATGAAAAAATGACTGGAGTTATAGGAGATGAAACCTTGCATGACAATAGTTCATATCAGAGGCTGATAAGGAAGCTGATGTATATGATTGTCACAAGGCTTGATATCAACTATGCAGTTCAGACCTTGAGTCAGTTCATGCAAATGCCCAAAAAATCTCACTGGGAAGCTGCAACAAAGTTAGTAAGGTACTTGAAGAGTTCACCAGGAGAAGACATTTGGTTGAGGGCAGGAATCACACAAGATTTGACATGTTAGTGTGATTCTGACTGGGCAGCATATCCAAATACAAGAAGGTCAATGACATAACATATAGTCATGTTTGGGGAGTCCTTGATCTCATGAAAATCAAAAAAGCAGCAAATAGTCTCTAGAAGTTCAGCTGAGGGAGAGTGTAGAAGCATAGATTCAGCTGTGGCATAGTTAACTTGGTTGCATGGACTGTTTAAGGACCTGGGAGTTAGCATACATAGTTCAATGATTGTGTTTAGTAATAGTAAGGCTGCTATGTAAATTGCAGCTATGAGAGAACGAAACATATAGAAATAGGCTGTCACTTCATCATAGACAAAATCAGGCAGGAGTAGTGAAGACCTCATATGTACATACTAAGGAACAACTTGCAGATCTTCTGACAAAAGGCTTAGGGCAGGTTCAGCATGTTCATTTACTTAGCAATCCGGAGGTTCTCAACATTTTACACCCTCCAGCTTGAGGGGGAGTGTTGAGTGATATTAATGTAACAGTATAATGCAGCAGTGTATCTGGAGATGACACACGTGGTAGTTAGGGGTTAGCAGTTAGGTAGTTAGATGATAATCATGTAGCTGAGAACTGTATTTAATTGTTAGTTGGTTAGTTATAGATTAGAGAGAATTAGTGATTGTATAAATACATTGAAAAACTAATGGAACAATAGACGGTTTCCATTTCTCATTTTGTAGTCTCCTTTCTTCTCTCTCACAGAAGCTTCTAAGCTTCAATGGCTGGTTCCGTCTCAGCCCTCATGGCCTTTTAGCAATATGAGATCTAATTTGACTAGGTAGTTATTTTATATACGATATGTTATTCTAATTTTCATCCAAATCTTTGTTTTGTTATAGTTACTCGAGGTGCGTAATTGAAAACTCTATGGATACAAATTCATTCTACAAGTACATCAAATGAACTTATTACATTTTAAATATTTTTAATTTTTCCTTAGAGCACCAAAAGATGATTGTGTTTGACATAAGCTTTAGACTGTAAAGTTTTTGGTATGTTTCCATACAATTTCGCTTTGTGGGTTGATGCTCTTCATTCATTAGAGTAAGAATAATTACTTTTTCTGGTTCAATATTTAACTTCATTGGTATATAAGGATATGCCATTCTGCAAACGGAATCTCTTCTAACCTTGGCAAACATTTAATCACCCCATTCAATATCGTAGGTATTATTATAGAAAATATCTTATTCAATCTTTAACCCCATATCCTACTATCAACCATTTGTCATTTAAAAAAAAAAATTGGTTTGTGCTTCGATCAGTCCTTCCTTATCATCCTTGTGGAACTATCGAGACATTCTCTCCACATATACATAATAGAAGCTTTAAATGTAGAACTTCGATTTCTAACATCACCTCTATAATGAGGAGCATGGACGGCTCAAAGGTAAAGACATTAAAACTTCTGCGTTAGGCCTCCAAAAGTTGAAGGCTCCCAAAATATTGCTTTTATTATTTAAAATGGAGTATTATAAGTTAGCCATTTATGTCAACACACTACTTTAATTCTTGTTGTCGAAAACTTTATTGACATATATGAAGATTTGAGTAGCTTAATTAAAAGTCTAAAATATTAGACAAAGCTGAAAAATTAAAATAATAACTCAAAAACTTGGAAAGACTCATTACATTCCTAATGTTATGGCCGTACCGGGAAACATATTTTTTTTTTATAAATAATTACTATAATTAAAAATTATCGAACATGTAATACATTATGAAAGATAGAAAAAGTCGATCAACATTTTGTGTTGCATTTTTGTGTTTTATATGATATAATAAATAATATATATTTTAAAGAATTAATATAAGTAAAACATTTCAATTTTTTTAAGTTTGGTTGAGGTTGTTTAAATAAGTGAGTAAATTTATGTCTAGTTTCTATCTCTCTTTATTTTGTAAATGTACGTACCCCGTCGGTTATGAATTTATGTTTTTATTTCTCATTAAAAGACATATGTGAAGGAGTTAATTCATAAAAAGATTAATTTATAGAATTGTATCTCATTAAAAAGATAGAAGAGTGAACTTAAAATAAAAATATATATGAAGTTTATAAAAATAGTTAGGATATCTTATTAATTTAGGCTTTAGGCCACCAATTTTATTGGACCTTTGAAAAGAAGGTCCCTCATCACCTGCCGAAAGGAAATAATCAAAGATAACAAAGAAAGGTGAAGCAATGTTAGATCATAACAAATTAAGTGCATCATATTTCTTATAGAGAATTATCTATCAATTCCAACCCTCAACAGGTGAAAATCTTGAACAGGAAAACGTGCGCACTACTTTGGCACAAGATACGTACAAGTCCATGAAATATATAGGTTTCATGGTTGTAAATGGCAATATTATTCGCTGGGAAAATGGTTAGATTTATCCCTTTGCTTTCAAATATTGCTTATATTTAATCTTTATTATACTTTGGAAAAAAATGACTCCGTCTTAGCATTCTTATCATATATGCCCCTAGTTTTAACAGAAATCCACCCGGGACAAGACCCACCTATTAATTCCTAAAACCACTACCAATAACACCATCCAAAGCCACAACATGAAGTGAGCGTTTGGACACAAAAATTGTAAAATTTCGTAAAAAAGTAAAAAATATTATAAATATATTATATTATGGATGTTCATACTCCGTTATAAATAAGCTTCCTGAAGAAGTTTATCCATATGGGGCTCCGCCGTAAATATGTTTATCTATTTAGTACTCTATTGGAAATAAGCCTCCTGAAGAAGCTTAAAATTTCGGTACCCGGTTGTGGATAAATATTACTTCCGCTAGAAGATTATCCATACCGGGTATAATAAGCTTATCCTTTCGATACTCCGTTATGGATAAACACTACCCCCGGTAGAAGATTATCCATACCGGGTATAATGAGCTTATCCTTTCAGTACTCCGTTATGGATAAACATTACTCTTAGTATAAGATTATCCATATCTGGTATAGTAGCAGCTTACACACCAGCTTGTAGTAGCTTACACAGCAGCTTGTAGTAGCAGCTTACACAGCAGCTTATAGTAGCTTACACAGCAGGTTGTAGTAGCAGCTTACACAGCAGCTTGCAGTAGCAGCTTACACAGCAGCTTCCTTTCTTCTATAAATAGAAGAGTTTTCAGTTCATTATGTACATCAGTTTGGAATTCAAATAATATATCAGTTTCTCTCTATACTTGTCTTTACTTTACAGTCTTTATTTTATAACACGTTATCAATACGAGACTCTGCCATCCCGAGCAAATACTTTGAAAGTATCTAAGGTACGAACTTTCTTTTTCAATATAATGTCAAATCTTACTAAACTTGAATTTGTAGCCCTGGATATATCGGGCAAAAGCTACATGTCTTGGGTGCTTGATGCTGAAATTCATCTTGATGCGATGGGTCTGGCAGATACCATCAAGGATAAAAATCAGGCATCGAACCAAGACCGTGCCAAAGCAATGATATTCCTACGCCATCACCTTGATGAGGGCCTGAAAATGGAATATCTTACTGTTAAAGATCCAGTCATACTGTGGAATAATTTGAAAGATAGATATGACCACCTGAAGATGGTCGTTCTTCCACAGGTACGTTATGATTGGACTCATCTAAGGCTACAAGATTTTAAATCTATCAGTGAGTATAATTCTGCTATGTTCAGAATTATTTCTCAATTGAAATTATGTGGTGATAATATTACTGATCATGATATGTTGGAGAAAACTTTCACCACTTTTCATGCCTCGAATATGCTCCTGCAGCAGCAATATCGAGAGATGGGGTTTAAAAAGTATTCTGAACTTATCTCACATCTTCTTTTAGCCGAGCAACATAATGGGCTATTAATGAAAAACCATGAAAGCCGACCTACTGGTTCTTGTCCATTCCCTGAAGTGAATGAGACGAACTTCCACCAAGCTAAACGTGGAAGAGGTCGTGGCCCCAGTCGTGGTCATGGCCGTGGTCGGGGAAGAAACTCTAATCATGGTAATAATAATGCACCAAAGAACCCTCCTCACCACCAGTAGTGGAAAAGGAAGGAACAAAAGCATGAAGCGGTGCAAGCACCAAATGCAAAAAATGCTTGCTACAGATGTGGAGGAAAAGGGCACTGGTTACGTACCTGTTGTACGCCAAGCACCTGGTTGAGCTTTATCAAGCCTCCCTGAAGAAGACAGAGAAAAATGCTGAAGCAAATTTTATTTCTGAAGATAATTTAGACTTCATGCATTTAGACGTAGCTGATTACTTTGCACTCCCAGAAGGAGAAACAAGTCATGTAATCGGCAGTGAATTTGTAGAAATGTAAATATTTTAATTTTTGTTGTTTGTAATAGATAGTATGGTTATGTAATTGTTGTACATAAAGAAAAATTATGATTTCATAATGATGTTTACTATAATATATCTTATTTATGTCATTTTGAAGAATATGGATAACATTATTAGATCAACTTAAACTCTAGTAGAGTTTGCAAGAAATATACAACTACCAGAAGTGGTTATATTTCGTATACCACATTGTAACTATATTTTGTTAACCACCAGAAGTGGTATATGCCTATGATCACCAGAAGTGATAATTTAGGCTTTCTATGGTTACAATTGAAGATAAGCTACATAAATATTCTCTATATTAAATGCACGCCTCGATTTGCTCCTGAAGTAGTAAATATTTTAAAAGAGGTTGAGGCATCACAATTTGATGTGATTAATGCGCATTCAGATAATTATGTTCGATTTTCCTGAAGGATGAGAACTTTTGATAATAATAATCCATTCCCTGAAGTGAATGTGACAATATTAATAAATCTGGTAAATATGAACGCGCTCTTGATGTAAATATATTACAATTCACCTCCAGAAGAGGTAATATAATTGAGAGAATATATACTCAATATTTCGTATTTTAAATTTGCTCCTGAAGAAGTAATACAATTGAAATTGCCTCCTGAAGTAGGAAAATATTATGAAGAGGAGTTTTCTTGTGCTTAAACAATTGTTTATTTGATTGTGATTTTCTCTTATGATACCAGAAGTGTCTGAGCAATATTTGATAGTACAAAATGTATCAACAACTCCTGAAGAGCTAACTGTTTGCCTAGAAGACACATGACACCAGTAGTGTCCGATAAATATTAGATTGTGGATAATAAATGAAGGCTCTCGAAGAGCTTATTTACAAATATGTCATTCATATTATATGATTATGGTCAAAACATATGTTGTAGTAAACCCGAAGTTTACTAAAATAAATGGCTATCATATTGAGACTATAAATGATTGGAAGATTGAAAATCTTCATGTTTCCACAATCATAGGGGGTAAAATAATATGTATATGAGAAGTTACCCGCCTTATTCTTCGATTTGTACTACATCATGTATCACGGTAAACCAGAAGTTTACTAATACAAAAGTAGCCACAGTAAATCAGAAGTTTACTAATGCAAAAGTTTATGTCATAGTAAACCAGAAGTTTACTAAGAGATAGCACATGCCATGATAAACTTGAAGTTTTCATTTGCCATTTTTAAATGAGCTATTTGAGAATTTAGATAAGCATATACTGAAGAACTAGAAGATTCTTCAAGAATTCTCCTGTGTTGCTTGTTCTCATAATAAATTGATTATACCAGCTAAAGTTGGGACTAAGACCCCTGATTCTGAAATATATAAAAGGTGAATATGGGCCCATTCACCTATCATGTGAACCACTTATAGATGCATATATAAGATGGTTACATGTATGTTTATTGTCAACCTGCAGTTTGGCATTTGAAATTGCTTTTCTCACTTAAGAGCATAATTTTCAGATTATGAAATCAAGACAGTTCATCTTGATAATGCTGGTTTATATACAAGCTAGTTTAGCAGTGAATACCTCCTATTAATGGCTAAACTATTGTTTATGAGAACAAAGCTTCATGTGTTGGTCTAAGATTTTCTAAATTGCATATAGCAGCACTTGTATGCATCAGACCAACAATATATGATAAGTCCTCCCCTCACAATTGGTTTAGGATCAGAAACCAAATATTTTACTATCTTTTGATGTGTGGTATATGATTAATTTCTCTACCACAATGCACAAAGATATGTTTCCCAAAGAAGATTGGGGATATATGTTAGTTTTTCTAACATTTGGGGAATGGAATAAACAGCTGAAAAATATGCTATATGAATCGAATTATCATTAATATGATCCTCACTTAGAAGATAATTCAAGTCAAATGCCAGAAGCATTTGCTGATCCAAAATCAAATATCATATTTCAGCTGCAAATGCTCCTATTAAAATTTAAAGTCCCTGAAGGATAGAGTTTACTGTACGCATGAAGCGTGGTAGACCAATCGGTTCCAAAGGTAACAATCCTTGAAAAATGATAAGGAGCTAATGATCAAAATGATCATAATGAGGAGGAAATGAGCTCTAGAAGAGCCCACGACATAACATTTCATGAAACTCCAGAAGAAGTTGAGGTACCTGAAAGAAAGTGATGAGATCTCAACAAGTTATGTCGCTTAGGAACCGATACAAAATGACCGTCGACGATATATTTGATACAATATAGTGCACAATACTGTGAAATATTGTGAGGATCGGACCAGTAGTCCAGACACCTGAAGATGTCATGCCATTTAAATGCGAGTCATAACCTATATGACTCATTTGATTAAATCTCTATAAAGATAAACCCCTGAAGGATTTAAAATGCCTGAAGCATATAGTTCAAAGTCTCGAGAAATGTACTCGATCAGATTATAAAGATCTTTGTACAGTTTAAATCAATCTGGGCGCATGTGATATAATCGCCTCAGTGAATATTTGCTGAAAGAAAGTTACATAAATGATGTTATTTGTCCATGTATTTTTATAAAGAAAATGTCATCAGAATTTGTTACACTTGCTGTTTACGTTGATGACATAAATCTTGTTGGAACTCCAGAAGAGCTCCAAAGGCAATTGAATATCTTAAAAAAGAATTTGAGATGAAAGATCTTGGAAAAATAAAAATTTATCTTGGTCTGCAAATGAAATATTTAGCAGACGAGATCTTTATCCATCAATTTGCCTATACAGAAAGGGTCTTTAAACGCTTTTACATGGACAAAGTGCACCCATTAAGTACATCAATGGGTGTTCGATCACTTGAAGTGAATAATGATCCGTTCCGACCTCCATAAGAGGATGAGGAACTCCTTGGTCCTGAAATACTCTATCTCAGTGCAATTGCTATGCACTTGTGTATCTTGCTAATGCTAACAAAGGTGGTGCAGATCGTATTGGTTATGCAGATACAAGATTAGAATGCAGAGACTCAAATATTTGAAACAAGGTTTTCATCAGGGGAAGTAAAATACGCGATGCACTCTTTTTTCCTTACAAAGGTTTTTTCCCATAGGGTTTTCCTTATAAGGTTTTTAATGAGGCACCTAGCAATGCGTATTACTAAATATGTGCACTCTTTTTCCTTCACTAGAATTTTTTCCCACGGGGTTTTTCCTAGTAAGGTTTTAATGAGGCACACTATCTTTTAATGAACATCCAAGGGGGAGTATTATAAATATATTATATTATGGATGTTCATACTCCGTTGTAACTAAGCTTCCTGAAGAAGTTTATCCATATGGGGCTCCGCCGTAAATATGTTTATCTATTTAGTACTCTATTGGAAATAAGCCTCCTGAAGAAGCTTATCACTTCGGTACCCGGTTGTGGATAAATATTACTTCTGGTAGAAGATTATCCATACCGGGTATAATAAGCTTATCCTTTTGATACTCCGTTATGGATAAACACCAGCTTGTAGTAGCTTACACAGCAGCTTGTAGTAACAGCTTACACAGCAGCTAATAGTACCTTACACAGCAGGTTGTAGTAGCAGCTTACACAGCAGCTTGCAGTAGCAGCTTACACAGCAGCTTCCTTTCTTCTATAAATAGAAGAGTTTTCAGTTCATTATGTACATCAGTTTGGAATTCGAATAATATATCAGTTTCTCTCTATACTTGTCTTTACTTTACAGTCTTTATTTTATAACAAAAAAAAATTCAAGTGAAAATGGTATTGAACATTAAAGTTGTGTTTGGACATGAATACAGTTTTGGCCTGTTTTTGCATTTTTGTGAGTGATCTGAAGTGAAAATTTTGAAAAACAACTTTTTGGAATTTTTGAAATTTCGAAAAATTCCGAAATTCATCTTCAAGTGAAAATTGAAAAATTTTATGGTCGAATATTGATTTTCGAATAAAGTGAAAAAAATTTGTATGGCCAAACGGGCTTGAAATTACATCTAATGACCTTGAAAATGGATGATTTTGATTTTTGACTCACGCTTGCCCTATGAGCAAACCTTTACGGCCAAAAGTCAAAAGTGTTTCCCATGGGCAATTGAGGGGCAACATTTATTATACTTGACGTTCTGCACATCAAGCAAGCGAGCTCACAAAATCAAGAGTGACACCGAAGTATCCTATTTGTGTAAATCACCCAAGCAACGGTACCATGTCAAGCCCAGATTCTATTTTGGAATTTTTACCTCCTATAGCAAAGGTTAACACCTTATCTATTTTAAATAAATACCATTTAAAAAAGTTATATTCTATAGCACCTTTTAAAGTTTATAGCAAAATATTTAATTTTGGTTACCTCCTAGCCCTAAGCCACTAAATACGCTAATCAGTTACACTATTTTCTCTCTCTCTACATTGATACATCCCATTCTCTTCTCCCATCCCATTAAAATTTTCGATCTCCTCCTCCTTCCACCGGATTTGTGCAAAGCCCACTTCAAAAATTACTCCGGCTCCCGCATCCGACGACTGCAACGTCATATTCCTACAGCTAGAAAACCCAGGGGATCGATGTTTTTCGTATTGTTAGAATTATGAGAAACTTAATAAGTGTTTAAGGTTGAAACGTTGGCACATGAAGATCTGCTAGTGATGAAAAGATACATGCAATCAAGTACAGACGCTTACTTCCTTTTCTTCCTTTTCGTAAATTATCCCTCAATAATATTTTGATGAACTAACTTGACTCCTACTAAGTTCAAGAAAATTTCTGTTATGATGTAGAGGCCTCGTGAATACCGTCCCTGCCAATTGAAAAAGTTTCACTGCTGTATAAGCTGGCTCCATTAGCCTCGTGAATACCGTCCCTGCCAATTGAAAAAATTGAGATATGGATGTAATTGTAGGATGATTTTCTGTTAATATATGTCAATGTATTTTCATGTATTTCATTGTATTCATTGTCTTTTTTTTTCATTGTAATTCAATGTATCTCGTTGTATTCCGTGTATTTCATTGTATTCATTGTCTTTTTTTCTCATTGTATATCAATGTTTCACGTTGTATTCTATGTATTTCATTGTATTCACTATCTCACTGTAATTTATGTATTCAGATGTATTATATAATTTCTCTGAAGATTGCCATGTTTTGGGGATATTTTTCGGTTGAGAATCTTTTTAACTAAAAATACAAAAATTGTGTGTTATAATTGAGTCTGTTGAGTTATATTAGGAGTCTATTATGTTAATTGATCCACTTTCCCTTTTAAAAATAGTGTAATCCCCTATTTCATGCCGTGAATACAGTCAAATACAATCGAATACAATAATCTGTCCAATTGTAATCCCATGTTTCACTCCATGGATACAGTCGAATACACTCGAATACAACAACTGATTAGCTGGACTTCCCTGATTCACGCCTATTTTTGCTACTGTATTCATGAATACAATAGCTTAAATACATGAAATACATCTTATAACCACATAAAAGGTATCTATAATCCGTAATATAGCAAATGGTATCTATAGATGGCTAATTACTACTAAAAGATAGTGTTTTATGAAAATTTCTCTTCTATTTTCCAAAATCACCGTATGTATGGGCAACTGACTTTACTTTTTTAAGCCAAGTTTTTTTCAATAATACTATTCCAAACTGGATAATTAATTTCAAGGCATTCTCTACTGAACCGGTTGAATTCTTTAGCTGTCTCAATGAAAATCAAATAGAACACTCAGCTAAATTAAATAGATCTCAAAATGTTGAGATGGACTGATACAAAATTCAATTAAAATTTTAAGAAGTGAGACCCTCCTCTACAGCGGCTACTTCAGAGGTCTGTCCTTAATTTCTTCTCGGCTTACTCAATCTACTTAAGCAAATATCAACACCAAATCTGTACTCATTGAACTATAAAAAACTGTAATGATCCAATAATCATCACAAGATCACTGTTGCCAGCGGGGTTGGATGAGAAGAGGCTGAAGATAAGTAGTAACAGAATCAATGAAAGAGAATAACATATATTCAAATTAAAGGCTAGGATTAATTTTGAGTGAATGAGCTACAAGGGCTAGGATCGAGCCACATCATCTGATGTTGTTATAACAACCTTCCACTGAAAGAAGGCAACAATTCCCAAGTCATTTCTCTCTTCTCTCTTTCATCACTCGATCTCTGCCTCTACTCTTCTCTTCTCCTTCTGACTTCTTCTTCTTCTTCCTTCTTCATTTTGCAGATCTTATCCAGCTATGGAGTTCAACTTTAGGAGATAGTTATTTTTAGATTGGTTATTGTAGTTCAACTTCTTCCTTTATTTAATATAAACAGAAAATTGTCCCAAAAATTCTCTTAATTTCGTAATTTAGTTGTTTAATTTCTTTGAATATTATTGAGATCAATAAATTTGCTATCAGAGCCTCAATCCTGCGACTCTGAAGGTGGTGATGGTTGAAGGAACTAGGCTGAAAGTTATGGATAATAAGCTAATAAGACACGATGACATTTTTAATGAAGTTCTGACCACTCAAGAGGAACCACGCAACACTCAGACTGGAATACAAGGTACCTTAGAGCTAATCTTAGAGAGGCTGACAAATTTGGAGAGGGTTCCTCAATGAGCTCAAGGCGACAGACCTCAAGGAGATGGGCTCTTACCCATACCAGGTCAGGAATTGAGGCAAAACAGACCTCAAGTTGTGCAGGTCCCTTCCCCTAAATGGGAGCTGCCTTATTTTGAAGGCCATGAACCTAAAGTATGGATTTGAAAGTGTGAAAGATATTTCAATATGTATAGAACCCCAAACAATCTGAAGGTCAAAGCTGCTGCACTTTATCTAAATGGATTAGCTAACACTTGGTACGACTCATTAGTACTAAGCAGGGGTGAAGTGAGCTGGGTTGAATTCAAAGATGAGTTTCTTATTCGATTTGCGGAGGAACTAATGGGGGACATAGTGGAGGAATTTAACAAGCTGAGCCAAGTAGGGTCTGTTGATGAATTCCTAGGCAAGTTTAAAGACTTGAAGGCTCAAATGTTGATAAGGAATCCTCACTTGGATGAGTCACACTTTATATCCAGTTTCATTGGCGCTTTAAAGGAAGAGATTAGGTTTGGAGTGAAGTTGTTCAAACCTACAACTCTAAGGTTTGCTTGTAGAACAAGCTAGGTTGCAGGAGAAGGTAATAGAAGCTGCTCACAGGAAGACCAAGGGCATTCCAAAGACTCCTTTGTGGCTGGCAGTTCTGCTAATACTAGAGCACCTGTTGCAGCTGTAGTTAACCCAAAGTCCTTCAGGCTTAGTGCTGAAGTTTATGAATACAGGAAGAGCAACCATTTCTGTTATAGGTGTGGTGAGAAGTATGCTGCAGGCCATCAATGTAAGAAGAAGCTATTGAACTGCATTATAGGGGCAGCAGAACCACTTCCTAAGAGTACTAAGATAGATGAAGAATAGCCATGTACAGACTTGATTATTGAAGGATAGCTGGAGCAAAAAGTCATAGAAGTTGTGTGCATGAATGCTCTATCAGGTGACAACAGAGGAGTCAACATCATATTGGTTAGAGGTACAATCAAGAACAGGAAACTAACAGTGCTAATTGATTTTGGCAGCACTCATAGTTTTATTGATGTTATCACAGTCAAAGAGGCAGGCTACCAAGCTAGGCATTGCCCACCAATGAGAGTTACAATGGCTTATGGAAATTATATCATGTGCACTTCCATTTGCACATGATATCAGTGGAAAATGCAAGGTAGACCCTTTCAGGAAGACTTACTTATCATTCTACTTGGAGGCTGTGACATGGTGATGGGTAATGATTGGATGAAGAAGCATAATCCCACTAAATTTGACCATGAAAAGATATGTGTTACCATTAGCAAGAATGGTAACAAACTAGTACTGCGGGGTATCTCTGAGGAAGGTAAGCTGAATATGATTTCAAGTGGAACACTAGGGAAGATGCTGAAGAAAGGCCAAGCTTTGATAGCTCATCTATTCATGATGAATTCCTTGGTGACAGAAGGTCAGGAACCAGTAGGAGACGCCATTCAGAAGGTGTTACATCTATATCATGATGTGTTTGCAAAACCTAAATCCTTGCCTCCTGTCAGGGCCTTAGATCACACTATTCCTTTGAAACCTGGAACAATGCCAGTTAGTCTGAGGCCTTACAGGTAAAACTACTATCAGAAGGTTGAGTTGGAGAGACATGTTAAGGAGATGCTCACCAATGGCGTAATTCAGCATAGTCAATCACCCTTTTCGTCACCAACATTGCTTGTCAAAAAGAAGGATGGAACCTGGAGTTTTTGTGTAGATTATACGGGATTGATGACATCACAGTAAAGGATAAGTATCCTATACCTATTGTGGATGACCTCCTAGATGAACTCAGTGGATCTGTGATCTTTTCCAAGGTGGATTTGAGAGCTGGTTATCACCAAATCAGAATGAAGTTAGAAGATGTATACAAGACAACTTTCAGAACTCATTTAGGCCATTATGAATCCAAGGTGATGCCATTTGGATTAACAACTGCACCATCTACCTTTCAGATGTAATGAACAAGGTTTTTCAACCATTCCTTAGAAAGTTTGTTTTAGTTTTCTTTGATGATATCCTTATCTACAGTTTATCTGATAAGGATCATGTGAATAATCTAATTGTTGTATTTGATTCCCTAAGGAAACACTCCTTATTTGCTAAAAGGTCTAAATGCTCATTTGGTTATTCTAAGGCTGAGTATTTAGGACATATCATAACTGTAGAGGGAGTATCTATTGATCCTTCTAAAATACAAGCTATGGTCGATTGGCCTAGAGCAAACTCATTAAGGGCACTGAGGGGATTCTTAGGGTTGACTGGGTACTATAGAAAGTATGTTGCTAACTATGGAGTTATTTGTAGACCCTTGATTGACTTACTCACGAAGGATGCTTTTAAATGGAATGATGAAGCTAACCTAGCCTTTAAGCCTTCAAGAGAGCTATGTCTTCTACACCAGTGTTGGCCTTACCTGACTACACTAAGGAGTTCATAGTTGAGACAGATGGTAGTCAAAGTGGCATTGGGGCTGTGCTAATGCAAGAAGGTAGACCAGTAGCCTATTTTAGAAAGGTTTTGGCTCAAAAGCACATAAGTAAGTCAATCTATGAGAAGGAGTATATGGCATTGTTGAATGCAGTGGACAAGTGGAGGCACTATTTACAGTACATGCATTTTGTGGTCAAAACTAACCACCACAACTTAAAATACCTTCTGGAACAAATAGTTACTTCTGCTATACAACAGATAGGACTGACCAAATTACTTGGGTTGGATTATGAAGTACATTATAAGAAGGGGGCTGAAAATAGGGTAGCTGATGCCCTTTCTAGGCAACAGGAGGGATTAGAATACAACACAAGCCAATTCCAAGGAACACCGCAAGAAATCAGTGTCTCAATTCCATCTTGGATGCAGGACATAGCACACAGTTATGAAGGAGACACTAAAGCTACATAATTGATCAGTCAGGCAGCAGTGACTCAACAAGGCCCTAACATCTGGCATTACACTTCCAGCATACTCAAGAGAAAGGGAAAGATCAATATTGGTACTAGTGGTGTCTCAAAAATCAGTTGATCCACATTCCATGACTCTCCTATAGGTGGACATTCAGGACAACTTAGGACTCTAAAGAGGTTGTCACAGATGTTCTATTGGCCTAGGATGAAACAGATGGTCATTGATTTTGTGGCTAGCTGTGATATTTGCCTCAAGAGTAAGGATAACAACATGGCCTATCCTGGACTATTGCAGTCTCTCCCCATTCCAAAGCAATCTTGGAGCCATATTAGTATCATAGAAGGTTTGCCCATGTCCAAGAACAAAGAAGTGATCCTCGTAGTGGATGATAGAATGACCAAGTATGCACATTTCATAGCCCTTTCACATCCTTATACAGTAGAAACAATGGATGATGTGTTCTGGAAGAAAATACATTGCTTACATGGCACTCTTGAGTCTATAGTAACTGACAGAGATAAGGTGTTTCTAAGAAACTTCTGGCAATCCTTATTAAAGCTCTTGGGAACTCAGTTACACTGCAACACTACTTACCACCCTTAGAGTGATGGTCAAACTGAAAAAGTTAACAAGTGTTTAGAGAATTATCTCAGGTGCATGACTGCTAGTAGACCAACACAATGAAAGCAGTGGCTTACTGCTGTAGAGTGGTGGTACAACACCAACTTCCATACCAGCCAACAATGCACTCCCTTTGAGGCTTTATATGGTTACTCACTCCCTCAGGTATCCCTAGGGCCCTTAAATGAGACAGTGGTGCAAGCAGCTGAAGATACAGTGATGAGAAGATAGCAGATACAATAGCTGTTGAAAGACAACCTCACTAAGGCTCAGGAGAGACTTATGCTGACAAGAGAAGATCAGATAAAGAGTTCCAAGTAGGAGATATGGTCTATTTGAAACTGCAACCTTAAAGACAGACCTCCCTTGCATTGAGAAGGAACTTAAAGATAAGTTCTAAATATTATGGACCCTATAAGGTTCTTGCCAGAATTGGCAGTGTGGCTTAAAAATTAGATCTTCCCCTTGAATCTAAGGTCCACCCTGTGTTTCATGTCTATCTACTCAAGAAAAGGTGGGGGATAGAGTAGTAGTGCAGACCACTCTGCCTATCACTGGTGAAGATGGTTAGTTCTTGGTAAAGCTAGTTGCTATTCTGCAAAGGCAATTGATATAGAGAAACAATGTTGCTGTGGTTAGAGTGCTGGTATAATGGTCCAATCTCCATCCAGAAGATGCCACATGGGAAGATTATCGGTTCATCAAAGCTATGTTTCCAAACTTTGACTCCAATACTTGAGGACAAGGATTCATTGAAGAGGTAATGCAATGATCCAATAATCATCACAAGATTAGTGTTGCCAGCGGGGTTCGATGAGAACAAGCTGAAGATAAGCAGTAACAAAATCAGTGAAAGAGAATAATAGAAATTCAAATTAACGACGAGGATTAATTTTGAGTTAATGAGCTACAAGGGCTAGGATCGAGCCACGTCAGCTGAGGTTGTTATAACTACTTTCAACTAAAAGAGGAAGGCAATGATTCCCATGTCATTTCTCTCTTCTCTCTTTCCTCACTCGATCTCTACCTCTACTCTTCCCTTCTGTTTCTGGCTTCTTCTTCTTCTTCCTTCTTCATTCTGCAGATTTTATCCAGCTATGGAGTTCAACTTTAGGAGATAGTTATTTTGGTTATTGTAGTTCAACTTCTTCCTTTCATTTAATTTAAGCAGAAAATTGTCCCATAAATTCTCTTAATTTCGCAATTTAGTTGTTTAATTTTTTTTTTCTTATTGAGATCATTACAAAAACGTAACTGTTTACCGTGAAAATGGTAATAATAATTAGAATTGTTAATGGGACTCTAAAAATACGTAATCTATTTTTACGCTAGTTGTGGAGCTGTTGATGCTGTGTGTGTGTAGTTTGAGGGTGAGACGCGAGCTAAAGTAAAGCAGTAATCGAACCGAGAGATAGCCGTTCGGGGCCTCGAGCTGGTCGATTTGAGGCCTCGAGGTCGAGTCTCGAGCTCGGGCTATCGGGGAAATCGGGGAAGGGCTAACAGATGCAATAATATTAAAGGTGGCTCTTAATAGCCAAAGATAAGCAATAAATAAGCAACAAATATGGAACACGTATGAAAAATAATAAGATAGAACAACAATGTCAATAGAGTATCGTAGAGAGAAAGAGAGAGAGTTATCATATATTCCATGTAGAGCCTTTGGATCAACATCAGTTCCCTACAAAATAATCAGAATCTCCTTTATATAGAAGGGGAGAAGTTTACACGGTAAGGGACACATTAGCTGTAAAGGTGTGGAGATGGGACGACTGAAATGACTCCTCGAGTAGGGCTCAGAATAGCCTGGCTATGCTTTGTCAGACTTAGCCACGACAGATTTAGCTGCGTCTGGGGAACTCCTATTTCTGCTTTAGCCCCGATCAACATCCTCCCAAGGCCGGGTGCCGATGGGCCCCGAGGGAGATGACTCGAGCGCATCTTTGCAGCCTCGAGGCTTTAAGTCGATATTCCGAAATGCTCAAAAGACAGGAAATTGGACCCTCCGATTTAGCCGTATACAAATAGTCTCCGCGTTTCCTAGATCGAAGCGATAGGAAACGAATTTGATGCCCAACTCTTTTTCTTGCGTCGATGTCATATCGGTGATGCAGCCTATGACGTGAGCCTTTGTCACAACCGGGGAATCCCTTGGAGTTGTCTTTTCGACACCATCCGATGCACTGTCGATTCTCGTTTTTCAAAGTGGCAATACCGTTGTCCATTCATTTTTCAAGAACGCATTGATTGCGCCTGCCGATCCGTCTTTCGAAGACATCGAAGACCGTGTGATTTCTCCCTATAAATGGGCAAACTTTGATGCTATTTCTTCAGCTAAGTGTCTTCTTTTCTTCATTCATCTGTTCCTCTTTGCTATCTTTACACCGTCTTCTTCTATTGTTGACTGCCATGTTTGGGGTTCACGGCTCTAAGGCCGTGTGGCAGCATTCTTATCGGCTGCGTCGTGGCCTCTTGCCTGAGTATCTCTATCTCGAACAAGAATACACTGTTTCGATGTTGTTGCTGTTGTTATTACGGCTGCTATTGCTGCCGTTGCTGACTCGAGGTGATGATACACGGGGGGCCGTCTTCCTCCGATTTTTCGGAAGTCGTTTGGACTATACACCGCCGCTCATGAGGGGGCTCGAACTATACACCGCTGCTCACCTTCATTTCCCGGCCCGGCGTAGCGCTCTGCCCCTGCCTGCTAGCTTGCACGGCTCAATGCCCCGAAAAGGGGGTGCGAAGTAGCCGTGCAAGCGAGGTCAACGCCCGCCAAGTTCATTGTTGGTCCGAGTCTCTCTTGGCCGATGAGGGTCGCCGACCTTCGGCGGGCTATGGCATTTTTTCATCCCTTCCTGCTCCTCCTACTTTCTTCTTCGTCTTCTCCTCTGAAGTGCTTCTTTGAAGTGCTACTTTGAGGGACCGGGGCGAGTTTTTTGAGCGCGTCCAATCAAGGACATAGCATCCAAATATGCTGCCACCGCGGGTATATCTTCGAGGGCAGGCTAGGTTTTTGATTTTTTGCTATGTACCTCTTTTTTGCCTTTTTGCTTTTGTGTAGGGACCCTTTATAAGCTTTTGTAATCATATGTAAGGACCCTTCGAGGGCCGTTGTAAGCGAATTCCCATAAATGTAAAGATATTTTTTGACTACTGCCTTTGATGTTTGCCATATTTCCTTTGATTTTTGCGAGGATCCTGAATGTATGCTTCTGCCGCCGATTATCAACATTCAGCTTGAACGCGAGTATTTTTCTTGGCTTTGTTTGATAGAAATGGCTCCCTTCTGAGCCCACTGTTATTTCTCGGACCGAGCTCGGATTGATCCGATGGACCCGGGCCATCGGGAACCTCGAGTCTCATAGGGATAATACTTTGAGACTTGAAGTGCTTGAGTGCGGTGTCTGAGTGAAGTTGGCTTCGGATGCCTGGAGATTTTTAAATTTGGCGAAGATAACTCTTCTAAGACGCTGTAGATAGGTCCTAGATGATGGATTACCCGAATTTTGGTGGTGCCCCGAGGTCGAGCCTCTTTGGGCGGAGCTTGAATTTCCTGTTCCTCCCCTTGGGGGATCCCTTCGAGTTTAGCTACTATCTTGGGCCCCATAATGGTGTTGGAGGTTTTATAGAGCCTAGCTTCATGTTGACAGAGGTCCTCGAGGTCGAGTATTGCCTCGGGACTGTCATTCGAAGTCATTGACTTCTCGAGACATATCTCGGGCAGGCGGACAGTTGCTGTTTCCGCGTATATAGGGGGTTACTTCCGCCTCTTGGGAGATTCCCTTTTTAGATATTTCCTTCCATTTTCGGCGTTGAGCCCTTCGTTACCTTAGTACTAGGGTGTTTGTGCAGGTTCCTGCTTTAGTGCCTCTAGTCTTGCCACGGCTACAACTGCTGCTTCGAGGCCCGCTTGTCAGAGAGGGGAGAGTTCCGGTCTCGGTGCTCAGGATCCGCAGGAGTGTATCTTGAAGACTACGTCTTTGATAAGGGAAGAGCACGTTGAGTTGGTGAGAAGAGACTGCGGATGGGGGGAAGAGGCAGCGCTACAGGTGCTTTCCTCGGACGAAGGTGTTGCCGACCCTGCCGATGGGTTCCCGGATGTATATACGTATCCCTTCACACTGGGACCTCTCAACAGGGTCGTGCTCGACTTTTGTGTAAAGTATCGGGTTACCTTGGCGCAGGTACACCTGTCGTTTTGGTGAATTGTGTTGATGGTGAGGTTTTTCGCGGAGAAGGTGGGGCTTGAATTCACGCTTAGCCATCTCGTCAGGCTGTACCGGCCTTTTCACCATCGAGGTATGCTAACCTTGCGGTGCCCTTCGTCTACGCCTTTTGTTGTTGATGATGATGAAGGCGGAGATCGGGAGTGGGCAAGTCGGTTCTTCCGTGTCCGGACGGCCGACGTTATCCCTGTGGAGTTTATGCCAGTCCCCGAAGAATGGAACTATATGCGTGAGTGGAGCGTCTTGTGCTTTCCCAGATTCGTTCATGTTGAAAGCTAATCTCATAATCGTGTTTCCTTCCTTTCTGCAGCAATTTCATGGGCGCCGGGCGAAGTTCCTGATCTTCCTGGTTAGGTCCGAAAGTTGGCGACCCGCTCAACTTACGACAAGCGCAGGTGGCGAGCCGCATCTCGGGGCAGGTGGGAAGCAAAACGTCATGGTGTGTGTGAATATTGCTTTTCCCTTGTCCCTTGTTTATTTGGAGAGACATTCTCCCTTTTTTTATGTATTAACCTTGCTGTGTCGGAGAGCCTCCGAAGGAGAGGCTGTGCCCCTCCAGAGATGAGGAGGGGTCGCTGGCGTTCGAGCCAAAGTATGACAGTGATAAGCTGGAAATGCACTTGCAGGGAGATGGCGCTTGTGGCGAGGCGATTCGGGGTTGGGCAGTTGAGACGGGACCATCGCCCGAGCCTATCGTGCCCGAGGTTACTGGTTCTGGAAAGATGGCTCCTTCGACCGAGGCCAACTCTTCCGGGGCCGAGGGGGCTTGATCGACAGATATGATATCGGTTTTCGAGGAAGCCTTCCGACTTCATTTTGAGGTGAGCTTCATTGTAGGCCTCCTAAATCCGCGTCTTCCTTTTCTTACTGAGTTTTTCATTTTGCAGGCCTTAGACAGGCTTAGGTCCGAGCTGCTCCGTCATGGGGCTAGGCTCCGGAAAGCTCTGAATGAGGTCAAATCCCTTAGGCTCCTTTGCGAGGAGAAGGAAATTGAGTTGGTATACTGGCAGTGTGAGGTGTATCGGAGCCTGAATTACGAGAGCTATTTGATGGAGCAGGTAACTTCCTGCCCTGGTTGAGTATGCATTTTGCTTTTTATCTTCTAAGGTTAATTCTTCATTTATCTCAGCTGCAGAAAAAGATGGATGCCTTGGAGCGTCTTAGGGGTGAGGCCGAACAAATCAAAAATGACTGTACCGAGCTAAGAGCTCGGGCGCAGGTAAAAGTCTCAGTGGAGAAAGATGCATCGACTAAACTTTCGGCCCTCGGGGTCCACCTCCATTTAGCCTGCGGCAACGTTTCAGTTCAAGCGGATATGATCGCGAAGCTTGAATCCAAACTTCCGAAGGTTAGGGCTGAGATCGTTGATGCTCGGGCCGAAGCAGTTTTGAACCGTACTAGGGCCGATCAGGAGACGACGCTTCATTTGAAGGACGCTACCGATGCTCAAGCCGAGATGAAGAGGGTCCTTGATCGTGGAGAGAAGATCGAAGAACATGCGCGTTGCAAATCTTGGAGAAATGTTCTCGAGGAAATCAGTGCCAGGGGTTTTTTTCTCTCTGAAGAGTTGGCACGAGCGAGGGCAGATGAGCGCGATGCTCGGCTACTCATGTCTGATGTCGAGGAGAGTGAAGATAAGGCTGATAGGCCGTAGCTCTCGGGGGTGGGGCTTAGACCTCGCTATCCCGTACGTAGTACCTTTTTAGAGTATGTTTTATAGATGGAGAATGTATTTTTCCGTGTATGTACCTGAAAAGAAAAAACCCTTGTGCGGCTTTTTGTTCTTCTGTACCTTCTTTTGTTTTGCTTATGGCCAGGCGGACTGGTTTCAGAGTCAGTGAGAATTATCAGGTCCGTGGTATGGCCCTGGGGCTTATTAGGCGGGCTGGGGGCTCTTACGTGCTTGGTCAATGCGACCTTTAGTGTAAGCAGGCATTTTGAGAACTTACGCTTTTGCTCAACTGTTTCGGGTAGAGTCTCCGAGTCGGGTTTCGACTCGAGCTCACATATTCCTCGAGCGTTCCTCTGACTCATATGAATCATCAACTTCTTCTTCACCCATACTCTCTGTATACGGTCAAAATCATATGCCTCCAATCTATAGGCTCGAGAAGTCGCATCAAAGGCCTAAGTGCTCGAGGGACATTAGATCTAAGCTCAGGCTTGAAGGTAGAATAAGAGGCTCGAAGACCTAAGTGCTCGAGGAACATAGGAGCCGAGTACGACCAACTTGGTATAAGACAAAGAAAAAATTAGGGCTAAGAACATGAAAATATTTTGACTTTTAAGTTTTTAACTTTAAAATTTTAATAAGTAAGCTGATTTTTATGCTTTTTGTATTAAATTAAGATTTTGTTAATTGTTTAGTAAATTTAGTTCTAATTTGGAGAGATTTTCTTGGCTTACGCCCCAAAAGTAAAAGAAATAGGACAATGGGGTTTACGCCTCACAATAANGAATTAGTACAAATCCGTACTAGGCGGTTATACAACTATCCCAATATGATTTCTTACTGTAAATAGAAATGTACCTTATTTAGGGTTCCCCTATTATATAAAAAGGTACCCGAATCATTTGTAAGGATCATCTAATCATTGGCAAAGAATATACTATCCTACTTTTCTCGCTCATTGTTCATCAGAATTGTCCTTTAGCTTTATTATTCTTGATTTATTGCTCTTGCCTTATTATTCTTAACCCATCTCAAGGTCACAGGGCTCGAGGTCGATACTACTTAAGTAACACTGGTTTGATTCACTCATTTCTTTCATTTATACTCTATACTTCTTGATTATTAATTGGTATTGAACTAAATCACATATCTTTAAAACCACAAATCAAATCTAATTGTTACTCGTATTTTCAAGGTAAACAATTTGGCGCCCACCGTGGGGATAAAGATAATAGTGATTATTTCATTACTGATTCTCATAACACACGTTATTTTTACACTTTTTCTTGTCAAGATTTTTTTATTCTTAAGATTACACATGTCAAACTCGCAAAATGCACATGTTCATGACAACGAAGGTCTTGGATTTCATGGAGAAAACAACAATATAGGGGTCGGTGTACCACCAATAAACCCCGGGGAAGTGCCAAATATGGAACCAATTGATGTTAGTTCACACATTGCTCTAAATGCGTATTTAGGCACAGACCCCGGAGGGAGTGTATGCAGGGAAGCCCGATCTACTGGCCAAAGAACACAAGGAATAGGAGATGGGGGAGTCATCCTCCAAGTGATATTCGAGATGTTGCAAGCTCAACAGATTGCCATCGCTCAACTTCAAAATCGGAATAAGACTCGAGTATAGCTGAACCAGAAAACACTTGACGTGCTGAACCGGCGCCAGAGAGGTCAAACGAAAAATGGCTCGGGGACAGACCCCACCATTATGAGAATGCTCGAAGAGCTCACCAATAGGATCGAGTCTGGGGAAAAGAAGATTGGAGACAATGACAAAAATGTGGAGACTTATAACTCCCGCGTTGATCAAATATCGGGGGCACCCCCGGTCTTGAAAGGTTCAGATACCAAAAAGTTCATACAAAAACCATTCCCTCAAAGTGCGGCTCCGATGCCCATTCCCGAAAAGTTTTGCATGCCCGATATACCCAAATATAACGGGATAACCGACCCTAACGAGCATATTACTTCATACACTTGTGAGATTAAAGGAATTGACTTGAATGACGACGAAATCGAATCAGTATTCTTGAAAAAGCGTGGGGAAAAATTGTCGAAAGGATCCATGATTTGGTACCACAACTTGCCCCCAAACTTTATCAATTTGTTTGCTATGTTAGCAGACGCCTTCGTGAAAGCACACGCCAGGGCCATAAAGGTGGCAACGAGGAAACCAGACATTTCTAAGATAAAACAGAGGAACGACGAGATGTTAAGGGAGTTCGTGTCCACGTTTCGGATGGAGAGAATGGAACTACCACCGATCTCCGATGACTGGGCAGTACAAGCTTTTATGCAGGGTTTGAATGAACGGAGTTCGATCGCGTCTTGACAACTAAAGCAGAATCTGATCAAGTTTCCATTTGTGACGTGGTCAGATGTGCATAACCGTTATAAATCAAAGATCAGGGTCAAGAACGACCAGTTGGGAGCCCCCTCGGGCTCAGCTCATCCTAATAGATTGGCAGCCAAGCCCACGAGGGATACAAACAGGGAATCAAGATCGAACATGGAATGTTATCAGCCATATGTTGATCGGAGAAATAACGCTTCGGGTTGTAACGCTCTTCGAAACGATCAGAGAAACGATCGAGGTCAAAGCTCTCGGGAACATATGAGTAAGAATGGGTTCGATAAACATACCGACCCTGCAGAGGCACCTCGATTATTGGAGTATAATTTTAGCGTAGATTCATCGGGGATTGTGTCAGCTATTGGAAGAATCAAAGACACCTGGTGGCCCAGGCCTATTCAAACCGATCTCCTCAAAGGAATCCAAACTTGGTGTGTAAGTATCATGGCACACATGGCCATAGAATCGAAGACTGCAGGCAACTAAGGGAGGAGGTAGCTCGACTGTTCAACGAGGGTCACCTTCGAGAATTTCTTAGTGATCGAGCTAAGAATCACTTCAGGGAGAGATATGCAAGCAGAAAAAACAAGCAGGAAGAACCACAACACGTAATCCACATGATCGTTGGTGGTGTCGATATCCCACAAAGACCTGTATTCAAATGCACCAAGGTGCCGATCATCAGAGAAAAACGGACTCGGAGCTATGTACCCGAGGACATCCTACCATTATATAACGAGGAAGCAGAAGGCATATCTCAGCCGCACAACGACACCCTGGTAATTTCTATTCTTTTAAATAAAATTCATGTTAAACGTGTACTAGTGGATCCAGGTAGCTCAGCAAGCATAATCAGATCGAGGGTCGTAGAACAGCTCAGCCTACAGGATCAGATTATACCTGCATCCTGGGTCCTAAATCGCTTCAACATGGCAAGCAAAACAACAAAGGGGGAGATAATCCTACTAGTAAACGTAGCCGGGACCATACAAGATACAAAATTCCATGTCATCAAAAGTGACAAGAGGTATAATGCACTCCTCGGGAAACCATGGATACACAACATGAGGGCAGTACCTTCAACTCTTTATCAGATGATGAAGTTCCCAACAGAGGATGGTGTGAAAATGGTTTACAGAGAGTAACACGCTACAAAGGAAATGTTTGCAGTCAATGAAGTGACACTGATATCGGAGCCTTTGACCTCGAAAAAATCGGAGATCAAAGGTAAGGAGGCTGCTAAATAGCAATCACCGCTCCCAGCCTCGACGGAATCGGAGCAACAGGTAATCAAAGACGAAGAACAAGATTTCCTTACTCCTCGAACTTTCGCCGTTCCCAAAGAGTCTGATGCAACCAAGTCAATGGTCGAGGAACTGTAGCAGGTCATACTGATCGAATACATGCCCGAAAGAAAGGTATACCTGGGAACCGGATTAACCCCCGAACTCAGGAAAAAAAACTCATTCAATTTCTTATTGATAATATGGATTGCTTTGCTTGGTACCATTTAGTTATGACAGGTATTCCACCGGAAATAACAATACATTGGCTAAGCCTCGACCCAAGGTTCAAACCGGTCAAGCAAAAAAGGAGGCCCTAGTCCAAGGTGAAGCACGCATTCATAAAGGACGAGGTAACCAAACTTCTTAAAATAGGGTCTATTCGGGAGGTAAAATACCCCGAATGGTTAGCCAACGTAGTTGTAGTTCCTAAAAAAGGAAACAAACTTAGCATGTGCGTAGATTACAAGGATTTGAACAAAGCATTCCCTAAAGACTCTTTTCCACTGCCTAACATCGATCGTATGATCGATGCCACGGCTGGCCGCGAGATTCTAACTTTTATCGACACCTACCCGGGTACAATCAAATTCAGATGAACCCGAAGGATCAGGAAAAGACCTCGTTTATCACTAAGTTTGGAACTTATTGTTACAACGTAATTCCATTCGGGCTAAAAAATACACGAGCTACATACCAACGCCTAGTTAACAAAATGTTCGAGGAATAGATAGGTAAATCGATAGAAGTTTACATTGATGATATGTTGGCTAAGTCCATGCGCGCAGAGGACCATTTAACTCATTTGCAGGAAACATTCAAAATCATGAGGAAGTACAATATGAAGCTTAACCCGGAAAAATGTGCCTTCAGAGTTGGCTCGGGTAAGTTTCTCGGCTTCATGGCGTCGAATTAGGGCATCGAAATTAACCCCGAAAAGATCAAAGCAATCGAGGATATCACGGTCGTGGATACCGTGAAGGGCGTGCAAAGGCTAATAGGGCGAATAACTGCTTTGTGTCGATTCATTTCGAGGTCATCAGATCGAAGTCATAGGTTCTTTTCCTTGCTAAAAAAGATAAAGGATTTCGCATGGACCCCGGAATGCGAGCAAGCCTTAGAAGAATTAAAGCGATACTTATTGAGCCTACGTTTGCTTCACACCCCGAAGGTAGATGAAAACCATTACTTATATTTGGCAATGTCCGAGATAGCGGTAAGTGGGGTTCTAGTTCTAGAAGATCAAGGTACATAGTTCCCTATTTATTATGTAAGCCGAACTCTAGGAGATGCTGAAACTAGATAGCCTCACTTAGAAAAATTAGCACTTGCATTAATAAGCGCATCTAAGAAGCTAAAACCATATTTTCAGTGCCATCCCATATATGTTTTAACCACTTACCCTCTTCGAAATGTTTTGCATTAGCCCGAACTGTCGGGCCGATTGGCCAAATAGGCCGTCGAGCTTAGCAGGTATGATATCGAATATCAACCCCGAACGGCCATCAAGTCTCAACATAGCTTACTTCATAGCCGATTTTACTCCAACCCTCATACCCGAAGTGGAGAAAGAACACCTGCTAAGATTGGGTACATTGTCGGTTGTATGGACCCTTTTTATGAACGGTGCCTTGAATGTGAAAGGGTCTGGGCTTGGCATTGTCTTAAAGCCAACTACAGGTAGTACCATTAGACAATCTATCAAAACTTTTAGGTTGACTAATAATGAGGTTGAGTATGAGGCCATGATTGCAAGTCTCGAGCTAGCTAAGAGCTTGGGGGTAGAAGTCATTGAAGCCAAGTGTGATTCACTGTTGGTGGTAAACCAAGTAAATAAAAGTTTTGAAGTTAGAGAGGATAGGATGCAACGGTACTTGGATAAGCTACAGGTAACTTTGCATCGCTTCAAGGAGTGGACTCTAGATCATGTGCCTCGAGAACAAAATAGTGAGGCCGATGCACTTGCTAATTTGGGATCCTCGATTGAAGAAGATCATATCGTCCCGGGGACTGTCGTCCAGTTATCGAGGTCTATTGTTGAAGAGGGTCATGCCGAGATAAATTCAACAAGTTTGACTTGGGACTGGAGGAATACGTAAATCGATTACTTGAAAAATGGAAAACTTCCATCGAACCATAAAGAATCGAGGGCCCTACGAACCAAGGCTGCTAGGTTTGCGTTCGATGAAGATGGGACATTGTACAGGAGAACATTCGATGGGCCATTGGCAGTATGTTTAGGGCGGGGGGACACCGATTATGTTCTAAGAGAAATCCACGAAGGTACTTGTGGGAATCACTCTGGCGCCAAGTCTTTGATTCACAAAATTATTAGAGCAGAGTATTACTAGGACATTATGAAAAAAATACTGAGGAATTTGTCAAAAAATATGATAAGTGCCAACGGTTTGCACCGATGATCCATCAGCCGGAGAACAACTCCACTCGGTCATATCCTTGTGGCCTTTCATGAAATGGGGAATGGACATAGTCGGCCCTCTACCAACGGCCCCAGGTAAAGCTAAATTTATTTTGTTTATGACTGATTATTTTTCTAAATGGGTGGAAGCACAGGCCTTCGAGAAGGTCAGAGAAAAAAAGTTATTGACTTCATCTGGGACCACATCATATGCCGGTTCGGGATACCTGCCGAGATTGTATATGACAATGGAAAGCAATTCATCAATAACAAGGTGACGGGGTTCCTCGAAGTATACAAAATAAAGAGGATCTTATCAACACCATACCACCCAACTGGATCTGGACAGGCCGAGTCAACAAACAAAACCATCATTCAAAACCTAAAGAAAAGGTTGGACAATGCCAAGGGAAAATGGAGAGAAGTTCTACCCAAGGTCCTTTGGGCATATCGAACAACATCGAAGTCTAGCATAGGGCTACTCTGTTCTCTTTAGTATATGGCTCCGAGGCCCTTATCTCTGTCGAGGTTGGAGAACCAAGCGGCAGGTTTCGACATGCATCGGAGGAGTCAAATCACGAGGCTATGAATACTAGCCTCGAGCTATTAGATAAAAAATGAGAGGCAGCACTTGTTTGGATGGCCGCGCAGAAGCAAAGAATCGAGAGCTACTACAATAGAAGGACCAACCTTCGACACTTTAGAATCGGGGACTTAGTTCTACAGAAAATCACCCTCAATACTCGAGACCCGGAATGAAGGGAAACTAGGCCAGAATTGGGAAGGACCGTACCGAGTCCTCGGAGTTGTCGATAAAGGATCTTACAAATGTAGCACAATGGAAGGTGAAAAACTGCCAAACAATTGGAACGTATCATTACTCAAACGATACTATTGCTAAGGTATGACTTCCTGTTTTTGTCCATTTGAATTTGAAGCTAACCCATTGCAGGTGTTCAGTCGAAGCTATCGAAGGCACCTTTTTACACGAAGGCCTTAGGTTTTAAAGCATGCGTTCCACTCTTTTTCCCTATGATCGGATTTTGTCTTAAATGGGTTTTACCGGCGAGGTTTTTAACGAGGCAACAACTATGTGCTACCTAAGAAGAACTCAACAATATCTAATGCTTCTTTTCAATCAACTCTAATACTGGGGGGCATCACCCTCGGAGGTTATATTTTCGAGGAAAATACTTCACGCTAAACAGGGCCTCGATAGGAGAACTTTATAATGGGCCAACGGTAGGATGAACCGTGTCCATATAGAATAGTCGAGCCCCGACAGCAAAACATGTACGCATGTATCAAAACACTTCTTATCTCAAAGAAGTCTACTATTATACGAGCTCTACACTTATAATTCTATGAGAAACGGCCCAAGGGCCTGAACGCAAATACACCCCGAATACTCGGGGAATGTCATCGATAGTCAACACATCCGAGTCATCAAAAACTCGAACTCATAAGACCTCAAAGAGCCATCTCCTCGATATAAAGGCCAAGGGCATCATCCTCGGGGACTAACCTTTCGAACAAGTTCAAAAGGTTATCGGGAAATAAGTCTAAAAGACATACCCGAAGGCTACGGCCATATTAAAGACTACAGTCATATTGAAAGGCTACGGCCATATTAAAGACAATGATCATATAAAAAGGCTACGGCCGAAATAATGCGGCTCGGAGACATCCAACTTCCGCCATAAATTAAAGGCCTTCAAATATTTTGAAAAAACCGGTTAAACCAGGCTACCCTCGGCAAAAGCATATGATAAAGGGCTTCGATAAAATCAGCCCTCGAATAATTTAAAGGCTTCGATAACATTAGCCTTCGAAAAAACCTCAAGAGGTATTCGATTATTGCTACACGAACGATTACAAATGAGGTTCCAATCGATCGAACCTTCGAAAAACCCAGCGGGTACAAAAAACACATGCTAAGGCATAGAAATATTTTCACTAAGTCTATTAGCCGAAAAGAGGGAAAAATTATAGCCGCTTTAGAGGCCGAATTGGCCCAACTTAAAGAGCCTAAGGGACAACTTAAAAGAGCCTAAGGGCCAACCTAAAAGAGCCTAAGGGCCCATATAAAAGAGCCTAAGGGTCGAAGCATGTGGAGTTCGAGACCTTGCTCTCATTCAAATCAGACTCAAGAGTCCCATCATCCCGAGCTCGCGTCAAATCGACTTAAGCTTAGCTCAAGGATTAAACCTTTAGAGGTATTCTACTATAAAGATCGCCCATTGATCAATAAAAACCTAAGGGTCTATTATATTCTGAGTCCAGGACAATACTCGGACTGGTCATTAGAGTTATAACATCAAATTTCTTTCAAATGAAGACGAGACGGAATTCGACGCAAATCGAAGATGAAGCAAACAGATCCTTTATATTTATAAGAGGTGTTTACAAAAGATATTAACAATACCCACGAGGGGTCCTTGGACAAAAACACAAAAACAAAATAAAGGAACCTAAATCTACTTCGGGGCCACATTCTCGGCAGTTGCATCTTCGGGAGCCGCATCTTCTGGAACCTCCTCCTTGGGGACTTCATCTTTGTCTCCTCTGCTCTCGGAGCCACCAGCTGAATCCTCGCTATCAGAAAGCAAAGTAGCAGCCTCTTCTTCTAAAGATTTTGCTTTTTCAATGTCGACTTAGAGGTCGAAGCGACGAGCGTGCACCTCCTCTAGGGTTTCTCTCCGGGGCTATCGCCTGGCGTGTTCGAGTGCACAAGATAGCTTAAATTCGGCTGCAGGGGAGATCTCCTGTGCCCGAGTGTTAGCGGCTTCAGCGTCAGCTTGGTACGAAGACACAAATTCCTCTACATCAGATTTGACCTTTGCAAGCTCAGCAACAGATTTAGCTTCGAGCTCCTCGCTTTTGCGGCTTCCAGCCAGGCTTTCCTCTTTTACACTTTGAAGCTGCCGTTCAATTGAAGTCAGCTGCTCCCAAAGAGTATCTCTCTCCGAGGCGAGATGGTCCATGCCTTGTTTCTACCCCAGGGTCTCAGCCTCCTTCATCTTGAGCTCCTCTCGGAGCTACTCCACCAGCTCGCCCTTTTATTGAGCCTGCAAAGTTGAAGTGTTAGCCGACCAATCGCGCAAATGCATAACAAAACGTCAAAGGGTATATTACCTTCACTGATCTCCCCCTCCTTTTTGACATAGAGGATCTTAAGGTCGTCCCTCTCTTCCGAGAGCTTCTTGAGCTTGGCCTCACGTCGAGCAAGCTCATCTTGAGACTTGGAAAACACTTCTCTATGGAGTGTCACAGCCTTCACAAAAAGGAAAAGTTAGACTCAGAACAACAAGGATAAAACGCAGGCATAATTTTAAGGACATGAACTTACTTGTGTGAAGAGCCACTGGCCTAATCAAAAATAAAAGAAGCATCTGGATCGGGACCATCTTCGATCCCTGCAAGGCACTTTCGAAAGATATCGTGCCCTTCGTGGCTCGTCCCCACATCGGGAGTTCTCATTCCGGGCATCTCGGAATGTCGGTGGGAGAACTTAGGACCAGGCGGTGATTCATCCACGTTAATTACCCCAAGTGATCCACTTGGGGCATTCACTTCTCTTTGAAGGGCCTCGGGACCAAGCCTCTCGGTCTCACCCTCCAAATGACCTCCAAGACTAGGTGTTCTTTTTGCTGCCCGATGGCTCGGGGACTTTCTCGAATTCCCCTCGAAGATTTCTTCAGTTATAGAATGAACCACGTCAACCACCATCAGTTCGGCGTCAGTGCTTCCTCTTTTCCAAACTACTAACAGGCAGTTGTCATCTCCCCCCTCTTCATCCTCGTCCCGAAGGCGTTGGGCCGTTTCTGGAGACAGGACCATAGCATTGACCTTAGGCTTTCGAGCCTTGCTTTTCTTTGGCTTCGGGGAATTTGCAGGCGACCCCCTCTTTCTTTTCTTTTCTATGGAAGACTTTGGGATCTCTTCTTCACCGGGGGGGGGGGGGTGTCGCATAGCAATGGCATCTTCGAGGCCTGCATAAAGACAAATTAAGTATTTGCTGAGAAACATAAGTATGCAAACAAGAGAAATCACCATGATTTTTAGCCTCCCATCGACCTTTGGCCAGGTCACGCCAGTTGCACTCCGCGTATGAAGAAGTAGAGGCCAGTTTCCGGACCCAACCTTCGAGGTCTAAGACCGCACCAGGAAACCAAGCAACAGCTACACCATCAGAAAGGGATTAGATCGAGAAAAAGATGAGGTCGAGAAAAAGTAGGGAAAGTAGGACACTATCGATAAACATGTACTTATGTTTCATGTTCCATTCCTCGGGGAACGGCATCCTCTCAGCAGGAATCAGGTCGGAGGTCCTGATTCGAACAAACCGGCTCATCCATCCTCGGTCCTTCTCCTCATCAATGCTGGAGAAGAGAGATTTCGTGGATCGGCATTGCAGCTTTATCAGGCCACCTTGATAAAGGCAAGGGTTGTATAGCCTGATCAGATAGTCGAGGGTAAAAGGCATCCCCTCGACCTAGCTCAAGAAGTATTTGATCAGATTGACGATGTGCCGGAACGAGGGGTAGATCTAGCCAAGTGTCACTTGGTATTGTTGGTAATAATCAAGAATAACTGGATCTATGGGACCTAGAGCTGGATCTGCAGGACCCAGTGTGAATGGGTAGGTATACACACTAACCCTGCTTTATGAGTAGTGATGTCCTCTTCGGGGGAAGGGATCACTACACCTTTCTTCTCCCAATTGCAGTCCATTTTCACCCGCTCGAGCTCATTTTCGGTTATCAAACAGATGTATCGGGACATGGGCTCACTTCGGCCTGTTGTCGATGCAGGTTTATCGATTTTAAAATTGGACATTAATTGACACGGCGGGGGAATACACTCCTCGATACGAGGTGGCACCACCATTCTACTTCTGGTCGGCCGTGATGATGAAGACACTTTTTCTTTTTGGGGAACAGTTTTAGACGTTTTAGCCATTATGGTTTAGAAATTCAAGAGAAGAGGAAAATTTGTTGATGAAGTAAGAACAAATTGAGAGAAGGGTGAACTCAGAGAAGTTGAAGGAGCTAATGAGATTTTGAGAACGATTTGAGAAGTAAAGTTTGCAAAATTGTGGAGTTGGCCTATTTATAGAGGTCGCTTAAGCGTGTTGGGGAAGCCAATTAGCCGACCGTCAGCCGCTTCCAATTAATTACTTTGGGAACTACACGAAAGCCACCTTTCAATCACTTTTGCCGCTGACATCACGAGATTGACATTAGGACCAAGGCGTCGAAGCATCAAAGATCAAATCGTTTCTTATCGTCCTACTCTGAGAAACGCGGGGACTATCTGTATATGGTCAAAATCATATGCCTCCGATCTATTGGCTCAAGAGGTCGCATCTAAGGGGTAAGTGCTCGAGGAACATTGGAGCCAAGCTCAGGCTCGAAGAAAGAATAAGAGGCTCGAAGACCTAAGTGCTCGAGGAACATAAGAGCCGAGTACGACCAACTCCGAGACAGTGCCGTTATGAGTTTGTTACAGAAGGACAAGATTCCCACCACGTCCCCAAGATCATAGCGTAAATTCCGGAATAGATTTGTACGAATTAGTACAAATTCGTACTAGGCGGTTATAGAGCTGTCCCAACATGATTTCTTACTGTAAATAAAAATGTACCTTATTTAGGGTTCCCCTATTATATAAAGGGGACCCCAATAATTTGTAAGGATCATCTAATCATTAGCAAAGAATATACTATCCTAGTTTTCTCGCTCATTGTTCATCTGAATTGTCCTTTAGCTTTATTGTTCTTGCCTTATTATTCGTAACCCATCTTGAGGTCACTACGCTCGAGGTCGATACTGCTTAAGTAACACTGGTTTGATTCACTCATTTCTTTCACTTATACTCTATAGTTGTTGATTATTAATTGGTATTGAACTAAATCACATATCTTTTAAACCACAAATGAATTTAGTTGTTACTCGTATTTTCGAAGTAAACACTCTCCTCTTCCTCTACCGGTTCACCTTCCCTCCCACGAGGAGCAAATTCGGAAGATTTACAAGGGATCTCCCGCTCCGCCAAGGAATTTCACGCACCGAAGCGAATTGATTTTAGCCCTAATCTCCAGGAAAACGCTTTCCCCAAATTTAGTTCTGTCTACGTGCATTTTCTTTTTCACGTCCATGCACTGTTTGGTTGGCCTTCTTATTTTTGAGTCAAATTATTTTTTAGGGTAAGTTACATAGAGTACTCAGGGGCAGAGCTACAGTGTCTGCTACGAGTTCGGCCGGACACATTAACTTTGGTTCAAATTTTGTATTTTATCTTTTAAAAATTTATTAGCTATGTATAAATATTAATTTAAAACCTAGTAACTTAAAAGGTTATAAGCTCGAACCCATAAGCTTAAAATCCCAAGTACTAAACATTGTTGTAATATGACTCAGCCGCACATACACAACTTGTATTTTGAAATAAAAAATTCTATACAAATATTCTAACTAGATTTAAATTATTTGAAATGTATCAATTAAAATTAAACTAAAATAAAGAGGGAATTCCTATATATTGAACATTATAGTTTTTTAACGTACATATTTGAAATGTAATGCTAGTTTAATACATATCTTATTATGAAATTTGTAGTCATTTCCTAGTTAAGGGTTTTGAAAGATACATGTTTCGAGAAAAATAGACACGACAAGAAGTAGAAGAAGAAACTTTTCATAATGCAAGATTGATGCATTGTAATGTGACTAAGTGGTCGTCTGGTAGGATGTATCACGGAAAGTAATACATGTATTAACTTTGATATTATTAATCTCTTATTTGATAATATTTTTTAATTTATGTATAATTAATATTTGTATTAATTATACACTTTATTCAGTATAAATTATTATACATAGCAAATTATGGCATTAGCAATACCATAATTTTTAATACATAGATAAGACTGTATAATGAGAGATATGCATTTTCAAAGAATGAATTAAATACTTTAATCATGTTATGGTTTTATTTTTGTCAATTAAATCGCGTCCCTTGATTTTGAATCATGACAACTGTCTCCAATTCAAGTAGGAACTAGGAGAAATAAAGAGACTAGGAAATGAAGGAGAGTTGGATCCACTTAACATGTACATGATTTATTTAAAATACATTTCCAAGGAAAATGCTTCAATTTATTTTTTTACCTGTTGGGTTTTAAGCTTGTTAGAGCTTAAAATATAGTGAATAGGAAATTGAATTTTTTTGAATTTTTCTCTTTGACAAAGGGACATTGTCCCGTATTGGAGGAAGAAAAGCATCTTGATGGGTTATATACAATTGCACTTGTTCTAGCTCTTAAAGAATTGAGAAGAAGGAAAGCCTCGCGTCGTCGTCGCCATTGTGTGCTTAAATCGGCTTCGGCTTCGGATTTGGATTAATTTTTTGACCAAATTTGTTTGTTAATATTAATGCAATACTCCCTACGTTCTAATTTATGTGAACCAGTTTGACTAGGCACGAAGATTAAGAAAAAATAAAGACTTTTGAAATTTGTGGTCCTAAAAAAGTCAAAAGGGGCCTAGAGTATTTGTGTGGTTATAAAAGTTTCTCATTATGGGCAGAATTGTAAGTTTAAGCTAAATCGTTTCCAAATTTAGAAAGGGGTCATTATTTTTGGAATGGACCAAAAAGGAAATAGGTTCACATAATCTGGAAGGAGGGAGTATTATTTAATCCAAATTAGACTGTTTTTGCAACGGTAATTTAATTTTTCCTCCATTTTATTTTTCCCGTTTAAAATTGAATTTGGCAGTTTGCGTAAATGGTTGCTTTATAAAACAGCTATTTTGAGTTGTAGCCTTACATGAAGAGTTGCAACTCTTCGGTATTACCCAGCGTTTTGGCTATAAATACATGACCTCGCCCTTAGATTTTCTTTACAAAAATTCTAATTTCTCCTTCTTCCTTCTGCATTGTTTTTAATCGAAAGAAAGCAGTAAGTGTAACTTTCTACTAATCTTTGAGCTCGTTGGTCACTGGGGTTTGAAGTACTGCTACACCAGTGAGGTTATTCATTCTATCTTGGGAGGAAATAATCCTAAACCTACGGTACTAGGATGGGTTTAAGTTCCTTAAAGAAACACTGTGAATTTAGTGGGCTCGGATTAATTTCTGTTCTTCTTGTGATTTTTTCATTGCTACTGGTTTTGAATATATTTTCGAATGCAGAATACTAACAAGCTTAAGGACTTAATTTTTTATTTTTCTCTATTCATCTTATATTCTGTCTGTGAGACTAAATCCTAGTGATTTTTACTCTTAGTTTGGAGACTAAAATCTTTGGATTTTCTACTCCTTAGTTGAGATTACGGGATTAAAATCTTTGTGATTTTTTACTCGTTTTATATTCGGTTTGAAGAAATAAAATCTTCACCGTGTATTTAATCTGTTTCTGTTAAAGTTATTCGGTTTGAAGATTTTAAATACTTCACCGTTAATTAATTTTGTTTCTATTTTGTGATTAACAAAAATGACAGAAACAGGAACCCCCGTGGTTGGCTCTACGAGCAATGTTGCTTCCTCCAGTCGTTCTGTGCCATCACCGGCTCCGGCGAAAAAGCCCGAATTTTTTTTTTTGGGATTGAGTACAAACATTGGAAACAAAAGATGGTCTTCTATTTGACTACTTTGAGTCTACAGAAGTTCATCAAGGAGGACGTTACAGTTCTGCCAGAATCAACTCATGAAAATGAACGTTTTATTGTGAATGAGCCATGGAAGCACTCAAATTTCTTATGCAAAAATTACATTCTTAGCGGACTGGAGGAAGATCTTTACAACATCTATAGTAATGTGGAATCTTCGAAAGAACTACGGGAGGAGTTGGAGAAGAAGTATAAAACCGGCGATGCTGGTTTGAAGAAGTTTTGTCACGACCCAATTTCCATACCCGGTCGTGATGGCACCTCTCGTGAAGACAAGGCCAGCCAACTAACCCAATCCGTTTCTTTAACAGTTATTAAACATAAATGTATAGATAAATATAGCTTAACGACAATAATAACCAGTATGTACCACCCAACACAACCCGACCAGGGTGTCACAAGTCACGAGCATCTAGGGAAAAATTAACACAACTACAGGCCAATAAACATATACGAGTGAAATTTCTGGAAAACAAAAGACAACATCCGGTGCCGCGAACGCTGGCGGTCACCTTGCTAAGCTACAATAAGAATACCTTCAATCCGCTAATAACCCGCTACCGGGTGAACGATACCTGCAACTGCACGCGAGGTGCAGGGAGTAAAGTGAGTACTTCCAACTCAGTGAGTAATAGAAGTAAATAATAACTGAGCAGCAAGAAATCACGTAAAGCAACCAACGGGCTGTACAGAAGCCGGGTACAATTTCCGAGAAAATAGTGAAATCAGAGAACTTCTTAAAAATGTTCGGCTCAGTTCAAATCTCTTTAGAAATGGTCCTTTCAATAATTATGAAAGCTGTTCAAAATAGTTAGTGCTGATTAGCACAGAAAATCCGCCTCTCGGGCCCAAATACCACAGCATAGCAGGTAAAAATGCAAATAAGTATGCAAGATGAACACATAAAAGTTCGCCCCTCGGGCACAAATTTTGTTACTAGTCAGTCATTGTTACCTGACCGGTCAACCATTGTTACCTGACCCAATGCGTATTTCCGTGCCATTGTTACCACTGGTCAGCCATTGTTACCTGACTGGTCAGCCATTGTTACCTGACCAAAACACGAATGACAGTGTCATTGTTACCGCCGTCCAATTCTAAATCGGTACCCGCGCTAACTGTGGGTGTGCAGACTCCGGAGGGGCTCCTACAGCCCAAGCGCTATATCAACATAAGGCCTGAAAGCCTGTACATATCAACATGAGGCCTGAAAGTCTCCTCATAATACACTCGAGGCCTGGAAGCCTCCTCACATCACTCAGCATATCCTCACATATGGCCCTCGGCCTCAATCAGTCCAAAAATAATCATAAGCCCCTCGGGCATCAGCAAAGAAACAATAATGCTCAGCTCAAACAATAGTTCAAATATCAGTTAAAACTCGAGGTTGAGTGAAAATATAGCTGAGTTCATGAAACAGTGTAATGACAATGGACTGAGTTCAAATAATATTTCAAATAATGAGGAAAACAGTGATGATAGCTCAGAGGGAGTTCAAACAGTCGGCAATAAGCCCCAAATATGGCAATAAGCCTAAGTCCTAGTGAAAAACAACAAGTCATAGCGAAATACGAGGTAAAATCAACAACCGGGACGGACCAAGTCACGATCCCCAATGGTGCTCTACCCCACGCTCTTTGTCTGGCGTGCAAGTCACCTCAATATAGCACTATGGGTGCAAATCCGGGGTTTCAAACCCTCAGGGTATCATTTACAATCATTACTCACCTCGAACCGGCAAAATCTCTTGCCCGCGACGCCTTTACCCCTCGAATCGGCCTCCACGCGCGTCGAATCTAACCAAAACCAGAGCGAATACATCACAATATGCTAAGGGAACAATACCCAATCGAAAACAATCGAAAATTAGCAAGAATCTCGAAACTAGCAAAACCCGAGCCCCGGGCCCGCTTCTCGAAAAATTACAAAACTCACATTACCGGATTCCTCGTCTCGCCACGAGTCCATACATATCAAGTTTACCAAAATCGGAGTTCAAATGCCCTTTCAAATCCCAAATTTTCATTTCAAAAACCAAGCCCTAGTTCTTCTAATTTTTACACAAATTTCCAAGAATTAAAGGTTGATTCTTAAATAAAAATGACGTTTCTAGGTCACGAGACTTACCTCCAATTGATTCCCGTCAAAATCCTCTTCAATCTCTACCAAAAAGTTCATAAGGTGGTCAACAATGGAGGAAATCATCCCAAGCTCGCGGATGAAATGTTGAATAAAAATCCTCCTAAACAGTCCAGTTTTCGCTTCTGCGGTCCCCACGCCTGCTTCCGCGTGACCGCTTCTGCGGTCCTTGTCCGCTTAAGCGGAAATTCATTAAATCACAAGGGTCGCTTCTGCGACACAATTTCTCGCTTCTGCGAAGTCTCACCTCCAAGCCCAAACCGCTTCTGCGACTTCTTGTCCGCTCCTGCGGACTTGCTTAGGCGAAAATACTTCCGCTTCTGCGGAACTGCTCAACCTCATCCTATTCCGCACCTGCGATGCTTTCTCCGCTTCCGCGCAACCGCATCTGCGGTCTCCTTTCCGCAGATGCGGAAATACCTGCTGCAACCAAGAACCTGCAATTACCAACTTCAAATTTTCGTCCAATGGCCACCCGAAATCACCCCGAGGCCCTCGGGACCTCAACCAAAAGCACCAACATGTCTTAAAACATTATTCAAACTTGCTCCAATCAACGAAACACCTCAACTAACACTAAAATCATTGAATTACATCGGATTCAATCCTAAGTTTCTTAAAAACTTCCGAAATACGCATTTGATCGAAAACCCGCTCAAAACACCTCCGAATGGTCTGAAATTTTGCACACATATCCAAAATCACCTAGCGAAGCTACAGCAACTCCATTCCGACCCTCGGATCAAAATCTTACCTATCAATCGGAACTCGCCGAAATACTAACTTTGCCAATTCAAGCATAATTCTACACCAAACCTCCAAACTCAATTCCGATCGCACTCCTAAGTCACAATTCACCTCCCGAAGCTAACCGAATCACCGGGAACCACACTCGAGCCTCCTAATTCATAAGTCAACGTCCGGTTGACTTCTCCGACTTAAGCCTTCTTTAAAAAGACTAAGTGTCTCATTTTCTACCAAAACCAATCCAAATCAACTCTAACACACCAAACACTGATAATGAAACATGAAGAAGCATGAAATGGGGGAAATGAAGCAGTAACACATGAGACGACGGGTCGGGTCGTTACATCCTCCCCAACTTAAACAAACGGTCGTCCTCGAGCGTACCCAGAAATGTACTAGAAGCAACCCAACAGCTGAATGACCTTCCCAAGCATATACCCGGGTGGTCCCTCGCCACCCTATCTCGCATTGGTCCTATTACTCAGTATAGCTGAAATTTCACAGTACACCTGAACCATAAACCATAGAACCATATTGCACTTTTCGAAATCAAACACAAGATCAGAAATTCACATCTACATTCAGAATAAGCCTGAACCAACTGTAATAACCCATACCTGCGACCTCGGTGAAATCATATGATGTACTACATAATCCAAACACTCGAAACGATAACTTCTATTCACAGTAGTTGCCCATAACAACCAAATACCGGCAAAAAACCTCTCATTAGCTAAAACCTTATTCCCACAGTTGCCTATACTGCCAACGATAAGTGAAACACGCTATTAACCGTAATCATTTCTCATATCAACCATTCATGAAACCGTTTCCCTTTTGACTAATACCACAACAGATTTTCGGGCCAAACCTCGATATTATCCTTCTAACAAGCTGAAATCAAATCTGTTCGTATTCATTAATGACTCCAACGATCACCTCGAATCCAACACATCACTCTGGTGCTACGACACCTCAATACAGGCCTACGCCACGACTTGCATAATACACGCACCAACAAGAAACGGTCTGAACATACTCAAATCATGACAATTGACTCAAACGAAAGAGCTGTACCTCAAGCTCATCAGTACCATCATAACACAAGGCTGAGACCCCATCTCACATCATAGAAATAAAATGCCTGAATCTACCCCGAAAGGTCATAACTCCCGTAGCCTGGCTACAATGCGCGATCCTGTCCCAACACTGTTACACCTCAAGCACCTCAAGCCGCTATGCTCAAAATCAACAATCACACACAATTGATGTCTGAAACCAAAGCAATTCATTACACTCACGGTGAAACAAATAACATATGACACGCAACCCGATAGATCATAACCAATACTCCATTTACTGAGCAACACTCAATTACTCTTCCCGGTCGACTTTCTCTATGAATCCTCAATAGAACCGTACCACATGTGCCCATATCCAACAAATCATAACGCCTCACCACAGAAAAGCAACTCATAGATCTCTCCAGATCACTAACAAGTTCAATAACGATCGAATCAACCTATCCCTCAACAATTCAACTCGGGACTAACCAAGCTAACTCAAGCCAAATACGTAGCCACAACGGCCTGCCAACGAACTCAATACCAAGAAGCCTGAAGCTGCTCCTTCCACTACTATAACTCCTGCCAGAGCCGTACGATACGGTGCCCGGCACCAAATAAATACCGAAATCCGCCATCTCACCCGGCGACATGCCCGGCCACAAAAAAAAACGCATCCGAAAAGTCACTCAATACCGGAACTGAATCAATGGTAGAAACCTCTGCACTGACATCCATCACGAATGCCCCATTAAGAAAAGCAATCCTTCTCAGCCGTCCGCTGCATCTTTTGAAATATATACCACTCTGCAAGAACATAATCCAATGCACCTTGCCGCTCAACCCGTGGCATTTCCGGCCTAGCCCGTAGCACAATAGTCTAGAATAACCCAACACTGAGACAACCAGCCTACAATCCAATATCATATCCAAAATTTGGCATACCAAGCAAAGAAAGATCCACTCGGACCTCTAATTCCCAATAACCGCTAGACGGTGCCGATACACACGATTTACAACAACTGCATAGCCTGAACACGAGAACTCCTAGTCTCCAACTCCATATAGCACACAAATCACTATACCTGATCCCAAATTGCGCCGTACGAATACATATCACACCTCAAGTACCCAATCATCCCACGAAAGGTATTCTAAAGTTTCCCTGTGCCATCAAACAAACTCAGATATCAACAGTCGATCCCAAATGCCGCAACACTACCGAAGTATTATCAGTTTACATCACATTGCCCTTTTACTGGAACATATACCCCCGTCGAATCACTATGGTTGGCAATACCATTTTCCTTAATCATTTGAAGATCGATTCTTTAATCACCTGCAGCTGCCCGTGCTGCTTAAGAATTTAATGACTTTCCATTATGAACAGAACCGTAACCTTACACACACAAATCCCAATCCTCCACCACATATCGCATATACCATACCACACTAGTATAACATGAGAACTCCATCTCCCTTCCTAACCACAAACATCTACGTACTCCACTAGTCAAGAACTCTCCATCAATCCCATCAAGAAGAGAAATCATTACACATTCCATGCTTCGCATGCCCATAGGCAATTTATACGTCTCTAAACCACGGTAAAACTTATCAAGAACTCTCCCCCAATTCCATTGCACAAGCTAAACTGCCAGGACTGAATCCTTCTACCCGAACCAAGCTAAGCAAGCTGTCAGAACTCAAGAGCCTTGCTGCACAATACCTGTAAAAGCCCATTACCTCGAACACATACGAAGAATTAATCACATCCTTACCATACCGATTCGGTCTACTATCAAGCTATTCCATCTATCTAATTTCCCTTTTTGATTCATCATCCACTTGATATTTCTCCCTCGCTGTAGCATCACAATGCCTCAATCCAAGCTTACCACACGAGACTCGAACATAAGACCACACTGTCTAAGACCCATAGGCCACTGAATACTCTCTCAATTGTTTCCCAGAAATACCACATTCCAGAATACTTCACTCTGAGAACTTTCTGCGAATCTAAATTCGCTTCCTTTACTTTCCAGGTATCGACACATAGGATCCCATGATCAACATAAAAATACCACAAGTCTTGACATTTTCTATTGAAAACACTGTCTTTAGTCACATACACCACCTTAAAACACCTGAGTGCTACATGTAGATTCTTGAACACATTAAAACCATTCTCGAGAGTCATTCTCTCTTATTCATCTGCAAATTACCTGATTTAACGAACAGAACCACTCGTGCTTTATTGGCACTCCGATACCGTAAAATGAGACCCTCATCCCAATACAACCAAGCAACTTCCTGCTCTATGCACCGAGCATTCTTTACCAACAACAACTCTAGACATTCCGAAATTATCATACCCTATGGAACATAATATAACCTTTGTCGAAATTTTGCTTCACTCGCCCATCCTCGGCTCAATTTCTGCAACTAGAACCGATTCGCCAGCATACCTCGAGACGTAACCAACATAGCACATAACCGTGCAATCAGCTAATCAACAGCAACCTCCCCAACTTGGCTCGAAGCCATATATCAAGGCATACTTAACAACTCATAACACTTTTACTCTAATGATGCCACAATGTTATAGTGAGATTAAACTCAAATCATCTACAAATTTGTGAAGACACAGATCATCTAGTACTGAAATCCTCTACAACCCTAGCATTTATCCCCACATCAACTGAGTCCACTCTCTTAAGCGACCCAAATTCTCAAATTCCAACACATACCCTTCCATTACACATGAGATCTACCAATATACACATAAGGATCATACCACTCAAGAACACTCCGCAGGAGTTAACCCACATGCTTCGCCTCAATTTAGTACTTCAGCATACCTTCCACTATCATATGCGTTACACAGTCAATTTAGACTACCTGAGCTTGAACTCATACCGCCACATGTATTGCACTTTACCTCTCAACTAGGAGATACAAAAATATTCATCCTACGCCCATAATNAATGTATAGATAAATATAGCTTAACGACAATAATAACCAGTATGTACCACCCAACACAACCCGATCGGGGTGTCACAAGTCACGAGCATCTAGGGAAAAACCTTAACACAACTACAGGCCAATAAACATATACAAGTGAAATTTCTGGAAAACAAAAGACAACATCCGGTGCCGCGAACGCTGGCGGTCACCTTGCTCAGCTACAATAAGAATACCTTCAATCCGCTAATAACCCGCTACCGGGTGAACGATACCTGCAACTGCACGCGAGGTGCAGGGAGTAAAGTGAGTACTTCCAACTCAGTGAGTAATAGAAGTAAATAATAACTGAGCAGCAAGAAATCACGTAAAGCAACCAATGGGCTGTACAGAAGCCAGGTACAATTTCGAAAACAGTGAAATCAGAGAACTTCTTAAAAATGTTCGGCTCAGTTCAAATATCTTTAGAAAATGGTCCTTTCAATAATTACGAAAGCTGTTCAAAATAGTTAGTGCTGATTAGCACAGAAAATCCGCCCCTCGGGCCCAAATGCCACAGCATAGCAGGTAAAAATGCAAATAAGTATGCAAGATGAACACATAAAAGTTCGCCCCTCGGGCACGAATTTTGTTACTAGTCAGTCATTGTTACCTAACCGGTCAGCCATTGTTACCTGACCCAATGCCTGTTTCCGTGCCATTGTTACCACTGGTCAGCCATTGTTACCTGACCAAAACACGAATGACAGTGTCATTGTTACCACTGTCCAATTCTAAATGGGTACCCGCGCTCACTGTGGGTGTGCAGACTCCGGAGGGGCTCCTACATCCCAAGCGCTATATCAACATAAGGCCTGAAAGCCTGTACATATCAACATGAGGCCTGAAAGTCTCCTCACAATAAACTCGAGGCCTGGAAGCCTCCTCACATCACTCAGCATATCCTCACATATGGCCCTCGGCCTCAATCAGTCCAAAAATAATCATAAGCCCCTCGGGCATCAGTAAAGAAACAATAATGCTCAGCTCAAACAATAGTTCAAATATCAGTTAAAACTCGAAGTTGAGTGAAAATATAGCTGAGTTCATGAAACAGTGTAATGACAATGCACTGAGTTCAAATAATATTTCAAATAATGAGCAAAACAGTGATTATAGCTCATAGGGAGTTCAAACAGTCGGCAATAAGCCCCAAATATGGCAATAAGCCCAAGTCCTAGTGAAAAACAACAAGCCATAGCGAAATACGCGGTAAAATCAACAATCGGGACGGACCAAGTCACGATCCCCAACGGTGCTCTACCCCACGCTCTCTGTCTGGCGTGCAAGTCACCTCAATATAGCACTATGGGTGCAAATCCGGGGTTTCAAACCCTCAGGGTATCATTTACGATCATTACTCACCTCAAAACGGCGAAATATCTAGCCCGCGATGCCTTAGCCCCTCGAATTGGCCTCCACGCGCGTTGAATCTAACCAAAACCAGAGCGAATACATCACAATATGCTAAGGGAACAATACCCAATCGAAAATAATCGAAAATTAGCAAGAATCTCGAAACTAGCAAAACCAGAGCCCCGGGCCCGCTTCTCGGAAAATTACAAAACTCACATTACCGGATTCCTCGTCTCGCCACGAGTCTATACATATTAAGTTTACCAAAATCGGAGTTCAAATGCCCTTTCAAATCCCAAATTTTCATTTCAAAAACCAAGCCCTAGTTCTTCCAATTTTTACACAAATTTCCAAGAATTAAAGGTTGATTCTTCAATAAAAATGACGTTTCTATGTCACGAGACTTACCTCCAATTGATTCCCGTCAAAATCCTCTTCAATCTCTACCAAAAAGCTCTTAAGGTGGTCAACAATGGAGGAAATCATCCCAAGCTCGCGGATGAAATATTGAATAAAAACCCTCCTAAACAGTCCAATTTTCGCTTCTGCGGTCCCCACGCCTGCTTCCGCGTGACCGCTTTTGCGGTCCTTGTCCGCTTAAGCGGAAATTCATTAAATCACAAGGGTCGCTTCTGCGACACAATTTCTCGCTTCTGCGAAGTCTCACCTCCAAGCCCAAATCGCTTCTGCGACTTCTTGTCCGCTCCTGCGGACTCGCTTAGGCGAAAATACTTCCGCTTCTGCAAAACTGCACAACCTCATCCTATTCCGCACCTGCGATGCTTTCTCCGCTTCCGTGCAACCGCATCTGCGGTCTCCTTTCCGGATATGCGGAAATACCTGCTGTAGCCAAGAACCTGCAATTACCAACTTCAAATTTTCTTCCAATGGCCACCCGAAATCACCCCGAGGCCCTCGGGACCTCAACCAAAAGCAACAACATGTCTTAAAACATTATTTAAACTTGCTCCAATCAACGAAACACCTCAACTAACACTAAAATCATTGAATTACATCGGATTCAATCCTAAGTTTCTTAAAAACTTCCGAAATACGCATTTGATCGAAAACCCACTCAAAACACCTCCGAATGGTCTGAAATTTTGCACACATATCCAAAATCACCTAACGAAGCTACAGCAACTCTCGGAATTCCATTCCAACCCTCGGATCAAAATCTTACCTATCAATCGGAACTCGCCGAAATACTAACTTTGCCAATTCAAGCCTAATTCTACACCGAACCTCCAAACTCAATTCCGATCGCACTCCTAAGTCACAATTCACCTCCCGAAGCTAACCGAATCACCGGGAACCACATACGAGCCTCCTAACTCATAAGTCAACGTCCGGTTGACTTCTCCAACTTAAGCCTTCCTTAAAATGACTAAGTGTCTAATTTTCTACCAAAACCAATCCAAATCAACTCTAACACACCAAACACTGATAATGAAACATGAAGAAGCATGAAATGGGAGAAATGAAGCAGTAACACATGAGACGACGGGTCGGGTCGTTACAAGTTTGTTGCAGCTAAGTTCTTGGGCTACAAGATGGTAGACAACAAGCCTGTCATTACCCAAGTTCAAGAGCTGCAAGTTATAATTCTTGATCTCCTTACTGAAGGTATAATACGAATTAATGCTTCTGTTGAAAGTATTAGTTTTGTTACTAGTTACAAATTTTCATTGAATGTTTGGTCATCAATGAGTCATTTCAAGTTGCAGCAATGATTGAGAAGTTGCCTCATTTATAGAGGGAGTTTAAGAACTACTTGAAACACAGGCGCAAGGAGATGAAACTCCAAAATCTCATCATTCGATTGAGGATCGAAGAGGACATAAAGCTGCAGAAAAGGAATACATGTGGGAACTCAACAATTATATGAGCAAATATTATTGAGACTGCTCCAACTAATCTGAAAAAGAGGAAAAAGTCTTATTGACCAAACAACTATCCCAGCAAGAAGAAATTCAAGGGAGACCGCAAGAATTATGGAAAGCTTGGACACAAAGCTACAGAATGGTAGTCGTGCTCCAATGAAAGTGAAGAAAAAGGGTCTAGCAAATATGGTTGAAACAAATGATGATGTTGATGACTTGTGCGCTATGTTGTCCGAATACAACTTAGTAGGGAATACTAAGGTATGATGGATCGATTCTGGAGCCACCCACCATGTTTGTATTGTTAGAGAAGCATTTTCTTGATATGCTCCCGCTGGACCTGACGAGATCATTTTTATGGAAATTCTGCAACGACCAAAATTGAAGGTTTTGGAAAGATATTCTTGAAGATCACCTCTGGCAAGGTGGTGACTCTAAACAACGTCTGTCATGTTCCTGAAATAAGGAATACCTTATTTTCTATTTCACTTCTCATCAAGAACGGGTTTAAGTGTGTTTTTATTTGATACAAAGTTGTAATAAGTAAGAACGAGATGTACTTAGGAAAGGGCTACCTTATTGAGGGCCTTTTCAAGCGGAATGTAATGGTTGTTAATAATAAAACTTCAGCTTCTTCTTACTTGAGTCAAATAATTTATGGCATATACGTTTGGGACATGTCAATTATAAAACCTTGCGAAAACTGATTAATTTGGGAGTATTGCCTATGTTTGAATGCGATAAATCAAAATGTCAAATATGTGTGGAATCTAAGTATGTTAAACATCCTTATAAGTCAGTTGAAAGGAATTCAAATCCTTTAGACTTAATTCACACAGATATTTGTGACATGAAGTCAATACCATCTCTCGATGGAAAGAAGTATTTCATAACTTTTTTTAATGACAATACTCGATACTTCTATGTTTACTTATGTTTACCTTGAAAACGGTAATAACAATTAAATTTGTTGATGGGACTTTGAAAATACGTGATCTATTTTTATGCTAGTTGTTTAAGAAGATGATACTATGTGCATGAAGTTTAGAGACGAAATGCGAGCCAAATATAGAGTTATAATCAAACCGATGAGCTAGCCAATCGGGAACTCGGGCTGGCCAATACGGGGCCTCGAGGTTGATTCTAGGGCTCGGGCTCGAGCTATTAAGGGCAATCGGGGTAGGGCAAACAGTTATAAGATAATCAGCGAATGCTCTTTATGGCCAATGATAAGCAATAAATGAAGAAAAAATATGAACGTAATAAATGAGAGGAATAATATCGAGAGAGTATGTTAGAGAGAAGAGAGAATGTTCTTTGTATATTAGTGTGGAGCAGCTGAAGCAACAATTATTTACAAAATGGTAAGGATCCCCTTTATATAGGAGGGGATTCCCAACATAGTACAAAGTACATTACTTGCAAAGATATGGGGATGGGACAGCTAGATATGACACCCTGATTCGGGTTTAGAGTAGACCAGCAGGCTCTGTCAGTTTGGGAACTTCCCCTTCCCTATCATGGTCGTGGTCACCATTGTCCCTAGGTCGGGTGTCGACGAACCCCGAGGGAGGAGACTCGGCCATAGCCTTGTAGCCTCGAGGCTTCGAGATGATCTTCTAAAATGCCTTAAATGACGAGAAATTGGACCCTCCGATTTCGCCGCATACAGATAGTCCCCACGTTTCCTAGAGAGGAACGATGAGAAACGACCTTGACATCCGACTCTTCAAACTTCCCGTGATGACATCACATTGACGACTTCATACTTATGATGCCAACCTTCACGATAACCGAGGCATCCCCGTGGACTTGTCTTTACAGCGTCATTGAATGTGCAGCCGATTCCCATTCTTCAAGGCCATAATATCGCTGTCGACTAATTTTTCAATGGGGCATTGATTGCGCCTGCCGATCCGTCTTTCAAAGGCATTGATGGTGTCACTGGCCATACTATCTCCCCCTATAAATGGGGGCTTTCCGGTGCTATCTTCTCACTGAAGTGTCTTTCAACATCTATCCGTTCTTTTCTCCTCACTATTTTCTCCCATTGTTAACCACCATTTTTGGGATTCACTACCATAAGGTCGTGTGGCAGCATTTTTATCAGCTGCACGATGACTTTCTGTCTGAGCTTCCTATTGTCGAATGAGACTATACCGTCATGTCGCTATTGTTGTTGTTATGACTGCTACTGCTATCGTTATTGGCTCGAGGTGATGATACATGGGGGGCCGACTTCTTCCAACTTAGAAAGTCGTTTGGACTCTACACTACAGCTCGGGAATGTGTTCGGACTATACACCACTGCTCACTCTCCTACCCTGGGCTGGTGTGGCACTTCATCCCTTGAGTTTTTTCCCAAGGGATAAAATGGCACAACCGGCCGCTGATCTTGCACGGCACGATGTCCCGGAATGCGGACTCGGAGCGGCCGTGCAAGTAGGGTTGACGCCCGCCGAATCTTCAACCTTTGGCTTCGGCGGGCTATGTCTCTTTTTTCTGCCTCTTCTGCATCACCTTCCTCTTCTTTATCTTCCCCCTTTCCTCTTCTTCATCTTCTCCCTCGGCGATATTATTCCGTGGGATCGAGATAGGAACCTAGAGAAGGTGGCAGTCGAAGGTATCACCGTCGAGGATGCACGTTCGAGGAGGTGGCGCTCGGAGACGCTGCTACCGAGATGAACCTTCATGAGTAGATAAGGCTTCTAGGCTTTTACTATATGTATACCCTTTTGCTTTTTTATTTCTTTTTAAGGACCCCTTGTGAGCTTTTGTAATCATATGTAAGGACCCCTTGCGGGCTGTTATAATCAAACATTTATGAATATAAGTATATTTTCTCAGCTTTTGTCTTTGATGCTTGTTATATTCCATTAGATTTGTGGAGACTCTGAATGTATGAATCTGTCGACTATCGTCAATATCTAACCCGGGCGCGAGTATTCTTTCTGGCCTTCGGTCGATAAAAACGGCACCCCTCGGAAACCTCTGTTGTTCCTCGGACCAAGCTTGAATTGATCTGATAAACTCGAGCCATCGGGACCCTTACTTTGAGCTATATGAAAATAACACCTCGAGGCTTCAAACCATCACTTATCACTTAGACCCTGTGGTAATCTTTGAGGGGGAATTAGCTCGGAGGCTCGATGATAGGAGCTGGTCCTAGACTTTTGAGAGCAGTCCCTGAGTGAGGGTTAGCTTCAGGCACCTGGAAACTTGCTTTGTACTTAATGCATATAACCTTTAAGGCGCTGTAGATAGGTCCCAGATGAGGGGTTGCCCGGATTTAGGCGATATCCTGAGGTCGAACCCTTATGGACGAAGCTTGACACACTCATTTTTCTTCTTGAGAGGAGCCTTCGAGACCGGGTACCATCTCGAATCCTGCAATGGCGTTAAAGGCTTCCTGGAGCCTAACTCATTTTTTTTGAGGAGGTCCTCGAGGTCGGGCACCACCTCGGGACCGGAGATGACGCCGATGGATTCTTAAATCCTAACTTCTTTTTTACGGAGGTCCTCGAGGTCGGGTACCATCTCAGGACTGGAGATGACGCCATTGGCTTCTTAGAGCCTAACTTCTTTTAGATGGAGATCCTCGAGGTCGGGTACCACCTCGGTACTAGCGATGATGCCGTTGGCTTCTTAGAGCCTAACTTCTTTTAGATGGAGATCCTCGAGGTCGGGTACCACCTCGGGATTGGCGATGATGCCGTTGGCTTCTTAGAGACTAACTTCTTTTAGATGGATATCCTCGAGGTCGGGTACCACCTCGGGAAGCGATGATACCGTTGGCTGCTTAGAGCCTAACTTCTCCTTGATGGGGATCTTCGAGGTCGGGTACCACCTCGAGACCGGCAGATATGTCGTTGGCTTCTTAGTCAGGCAGGTCGCTGCCATTTCTTTCCATATATAGGGTCGCTTCCGCTCCTTTATAGATCCCACCATTTTAGATAGTTATCCTCCCGTTTCGGCGTTAAGCCCTTCATTATCTCAGCGCTAAGGTATTTGAACAGGTTCCAGCTTCAGTTCTCTAGTCTCGCCATACCTATGACTGCTGCATCGGGGTTTGTCCGAAAGAGAGGGGAGAGTACCGCTCTCGATGCTCAGGATCAACGAGAGTTTACTTTGAAGATTATTTCTTTGGTAGGAGAGGAGCACCTTGAGTTAGTGAGAAGAGACTGCGAATAGGGGGAGAGAGTAGTGTTACAGACACTTTCCCTGGATGAGGGCATCTTGGATCACGTAGATGGATTCCTGAATGTGTACTCGTATCCTTTCACAATGGGCCCCCTTGATAGGGTTGTGCTCGACTTCTACTTAAAGTACCGGGTTACCTTGGCGCAGATCCACCCGTCGTTTTGGCGAATAGCATTGATGATGAGGTTCTTCGCGGAGAAGGCAGGGCTTGAATTCACGCTCAATCATCTCATTAGGTTGTACCGGCCCTTTTACCACCGAGGTCTGCTAACCTTGCGGTGCCGGTCGACCACTCCCTTCATTGTTGACGACGAGGAAGATGGAGATCGGGAGTGGATGAGTTGGTTCGTCCGGGTCCGGACTGCCGACGTTATCCGTGTGGGACTTATTACATTCCCCGAGGAATGGAACTATACACGTAAGTAGTACATCTCGTGCCTTCTCTAATTTGTTTATGGCGAAGGATAGTCTTTTAACCGTGTTTTTTCCTTTTGTACAGCAATTTCATGGGCGCCGGGCGACATTCCTGATTTGCCTGGTTGGGTTCGGGAGTTGGCGACCCACTCGTCTTGCGAGGAGCACAAGTGACGAGCTTCGTCTTGGGGCAGATGGGAAGCACAACAGCACGATGTGTGTTTGCACTACTTTTTCCTTACCCTTTGTTCATTTCGAGAGACATTTTCCCCTTTTGCGTATTAATCTTGCTGTCGTAGGTATCGGAGAGCCTTCTGATGCGAGGCCGTGCTCCTCCGGAAAGGGGGAGGGGTTGCCAGCTCCCGGGCTAAAGAATGACAATAATAAGCAGGATATACATTCGCAGGGTGATGACACTCAGAGTAAGGCAAAACGGGGCTGGGGCTTTGAGACGGAAACACTATCTGAGCCTGCCGCGCTCGTAGGTCCTAATTCTGGAAAGGTGGTTTTTCCGGGCGACCGTGCCTTGACCGAAGCTGATTCTTCCAGGGTTGAGGGGACTAGATTAACAGATGTGTGCTCGGCCTTCGAGGAAGTCTGCGGCTTCACTTTGCGGTGAGTTTTGACATAGGACTTTTGAATCCCGCATCTTCATTTACTTATCGAGTTTTCTTTTGTAGGCTTTTGACAGGCTTAGGTCTGAGCTGCTCCGTCATGGAGCCAGGCTCCGGAAAGCTCTGGATGAGGATAGATCCCTTAGGCTCGTTTGGGAGGAAAAGGAAGTCGAGCTGGCACACTTGTGATATAAGGCGTGTCGGAGCTCGAATTATAAGAGCTACTTGATGGAGCAGGTAATTTTCCATCCCGGGTGAGTATGCGTTCCGCCTTTTAGCTTCTGAGGCTAACGCTTCGTCTATCCCAGTTCAGAAAAGGACGGAAGCCCTGGAACATATTCGGGATGAAGTCGACTGAGTCAAGAATGACTGCGACGAGCTAAGAGCTCGGGTGGAGGTTCAGGCTTCAGAGGAGAAGGATACCTTGGCTAAAGTTCCTGCCTTTGAGGTTCAACTCCACTTAGCTCGTGATAATGCTTTAGTTCAAGCGGATATGATCACGAAGCTCGAATCCGAGCTTTCGAAGGTTAGGGCTGAGATCGTTGATGCCCGGACCGGAGCAGTACTGAGCCGAACTAAGGCTGATCAGGAGATGGCGATTTATTTAAAGGATGCTACTAATGCTCAATCCGAGTTGAGGAGGATTCTCGATCGCGAAGAAAGGATCAAAGAATATACTCGTTGCAAGTCTCGAAGAAAGATTCTCGAGGAGATCTGCGCTAGGGGTTTTGTCCTCTCAGAAGAGTTGGCGCGAGCGAGGGCGGACGAGCGTGATGCTCGATTTCTCCTGTCCAACACCGAGGAGAGTTAAGATGAGGCCGGTAGGCCGTAGCTCCCAGGGGTAGGGCGTAGATTTTGCCATTTTGTATGTAGCATTTTCAGAGCATGTTTGTAGATGGAGAATGTGTTTTTTCGTGCACGTGTATAAAAGAAAACCTTGTGGCTTTACTTCTTCTGTACTCCTTTCTGTATCGAATTTGGCCAAGTGAACTGGTCTCGAAGTTGGTGAGAATCCTTAGATTTGTGATATGGACCTAGGGCTCATTAGGCTGGCCCGGGGGCTCTTACGCTCTCGGTCGATGCGACCTTTAGTATAAGGTGGCGTTTGAGCTCTTATGCTTTTGCTCAACTTTTTTGGGTTTGGTCCCTTAGTCGGATTCCAACTCGAGCCCATTTGACCCTCAAGCTTTTATGTTTGCGTGGGCTGGCGACAATGTCTCTTACGCCTTTGATCGAAGCGATCTAATATGTGCGTGGCCCGGAGGCTCATTAGGCTGGCGACAACGGCTCTTACGCTTTGCGCTAAGGCATATGTAGTTAACTATTTTTGGTTCAGTCTTCGAGTCGGGTTTCGACTCGAGCTCAATCAACCCTCAAGTTTTCATGTTTGTATGAGCTGGCGACAATGGCTCTTAAGCTTTGGGTCGAAGCGACCTTTTATTGGCTTTATTTTCCTCTCGTTAAGGACTTTTGAAGTAATTTTTTCCTGATCCGTCATCGGTTTGGGAAGAACCTCGATTTCGAGTCATTTTGCAGTGATGTTCAAGCACCTCGAGAGGTTTGGCTCAAAGGCTGAGTAGCTCAAAGCCTGTGATTTGGAGCTGACATGGTCGAAGCTCTTTTTCCTACGCCGAGGGTAGCCTGTTTAACCGGTTCTTTTCAAAGTATATTCGAAGTAATGGCTTGTAATTTTGTAGCGACAATCGGGCGTCCCCGAGTCGCGTTAGTTTGGCTGGTACAGCCGTAAGACCATAGTCATTTGTGCTTGGCCGGAGCCATTTTGGTCCTGAGTGAAGTAGTTTAGGTGTCTATATCGAGGGTATGCCTTTTTAGGTGTCTTACAAGTTCGATATATAGTCTAAACTTCGGGATCGAGTTTATGCTTGTAGTAAGGTCTTATAAATTTTTCATGCCTTTGAGGTCTTATAGTTTTGGATACTTTGTACATGCCTTTCTTGAGGTCTTACATATTTTGTTGTTGCCTTATGTAGGTCTTATGAGACCGATTCTGCCCGCTCGGGGTCTTATGGCCTTGGGTTTTTTCAATGAATGGCGATTGGAGACAGTCCCCGAGTCATCGAGGGTACCTTGGCTCGGAAGCCGTTACTTGTAGACTTTGTATTGCCTCACTGAGGGCTTACAATTTCGGAGATCCCGACCCTGAGGTTGTGCGTTTTTTGAGATTTTGACGCCAGTCCCTGAGTGTTTGGGGCTCTTTCGGCCTTGGAGACATTTCGTGATTTTCATGTTGCCTCATTGAGGGCTTATGAGTTTGGAGTCCTAATCCGGAGGTCGTTCAGATGTCGAATTGTTGACGCCAGTCCCCGAGTGTTTAGGTTGTTTTGATGGAGGAATTGTTTTTGCGAAAATGTTGAGTTTCCTTTGGAGTATGAGATGCTTCGATAAAGGTATTCTTTGATTACTTGATACAATTACATATGTTTCCGCCATCGGACGCGCTGCTATACGAACACGCTCATTCGACCGTTTGGCCCGGTACATCATTTTCCTATTGAGGCCCCATTTGGCATTTCTTGGCTTTCCCGAGTGGGTGACCTTCCGGAGGGACGTCCCCCAGTGTTTGAGGTTGATTGCAAAAGAAGCCTTGATAACTTGTTGGATCATCCTTGGATAGCACATAGTTGTTGCCTCGTTACAAACCTTGCCGGTAAAACCCTCGTCGGGATAAAAACTCGGTCGAAGGAAAAAAGTGCAACATATGCTTTAAAACATTAAGGTCTTCGGGCTGGGTTAGCGCTTTGGTTGTTTCGATCGGGTGCCTGCATGAGGGTTAGTATGAAATATAAAATTGAAAGGGAGACGGCTATACCTTAGCGTGGGATGTGCCGGCGATGTTCCCGAGTCCGATATGTCCCAGTAGCTTGTGATGAGGATGCGGTACTGTCCTTTGCTTTGTTTAATCGGGCTTAATCGGAGATGAAGTTTGACTACACTTTGGCCCTTTTGTGAGTGGAGGTATTGGTGCTGGTGCCACATCGTGCACCGCGAACATTTCCCTTGCCGCATGATGTTCCCCGTAGACGGTTTTGATCCCATCCTTTGTCGGGAACTTCATCATTTGGTGGAGGGTGGATGGTATTGCTCTCATGCAGTGTATCCACGGTCTCCCGAACAAGGCATTGTACCTCATGTCTCTTTCGATGACATGGAATTTGACATCTTGGGTCGTGCCGACCACGCTGACTGGGAGGGTGATTTCTCCTTTCATTGTTTCACTTGCCATGTTGAATCCGTTGAGGACTCGAGTGGCGGGCACGATTTGGTCAAGCAGTCCGAGCTGCTCTATTACCCTCGACTTGATAATGTTGGCCGAGCTACCTGGGTCCACAAGCACACGTTTTATTTGAAATGTTTTTATGAAGAAAGAGATTACCAGTGCGTCGTTGTGAGGTTGAGACAAGGTCAGTGTCCTCTCGCTGAATGTGAGGGCATCTTCGCGTATGTATCCCCGGGTTCGCTTTTCTCCGGTGATGGGAATTTTTGTCCATCTCATCACGGGTTCCTGGGGAGCATCGACGCCTCCCAAGATCATGTGGATAACATGTTGCGGCTCATTTGTTTCGTTCTTCTTGGCCACCTTTCTTTCCCGAAACTGGTTTTTAGCCCGGTCGCTTAAGAATTCTCGGAGGTGACCTTTATTGAGTAGTCTGGCTACTTCCTCTCGGAGCTGGTGGCAATCCTCGGTCCTATGGCCATGCGTGTTGTGAAATTCGCATACTAAGTTATGATTCCTTTGGGAAGGATCCGACTGTATAGGACTAGGCCATTTGGTGTCTCTGATTTTGCTGATGGCGAACATGATGTCCGATACGTCGATGTTGAAGTTGTATTCTGATAAGCGGGGTGCCTCAGTTGGCCCCGCATTTCTATCGAACCTGACTCTGTTGATGAGTCCCCAAGGATTCTGTCCTCGGTTCATCAGTCGATCATTGCGAGGCGGGTTACGCCTCGGTGCGTTCCTTCTATCTTTAGTGTATGGCTGATATCTTTCTTTATTTGGCTTTGGCTCCTTCGCCAGAAGCCTACTTGGGTACACTGAGCCCGAGGAGGCTCCTAGTTGGTCATCCTCGACCCTGATCTTTGACTGGTATCGGTTGTGGATGTCCGACAAGGTTGCAGCGGGATACTCGACCATATTCTGTTTCAACTGCTTGGAAGCCACCGAGCTTCATTCATTCAGCCCTTGAGTGAAGGACTGCACTGCCCAGTCGTCAGAGACCAGCGGTAGTTCCATTCGATCCACTTGGAAGCGAGACACGAACTCTCGCAGCATTTCGTTCTCCCTTTGCTTGATCTTGAACACGTTAGATTTCCTTGTAGCTACTTTGATGGCACCGGCGTGTGCCTTTATGAAGGAGTCCGCCAGCACGACAAACGAATCTATGGAGTTAGGAGCTAGATTGTGATACCACATCACGGCCCCCTTCGAGAGCGTTTCCCCGAACTTCTTTAGTAAGATGGACTCGATCTCATCGTCTTTTATGTTATTGCCCTTCACTGCGCAAATGTAAGCAGTAACGTGCTCATTGGGGTCTGAGGTCCCGTTGTATTTTAGGAGTTCTGGCATTCTGAACTTCTTTGGAATGGGCTTCGGATACGCTTCCTCTGGGAACGGCCTTTGTATGAACTTCTTCGAATCCACCTTTTTCAGGACCGGGGGCGCTCCTAAAATTTGGTCGACCCTGGAGTTGTAAGTCTCGACCTTCTTATCATTGGCTTCTATCGTTTTCTCGCCCTATTCGATCTTTTTGGTGAGGTCCTCGAGCATCTTCACGATGACAAGATCGGCTATCGAGCCGTTATTGCTCGATCTCTCCGGCACTTGTTCGGCCGGGGGAGCGGTCCCCGGTGCTACCGTGCTAGGATTTTTCTGGTGGCTTTGCAGCTGAGCGACAGCCAAGTGTTGTGCCTGTAACATTTCAAAAATAACAAGGAGGCTAACCTCCCGTTCTTCCCTGGTTGGGGTTTTCTGAGCCCCTTGTGGATCTCCTTGGTGTACGCTCCTGTTGGTGTGTGAGCTTTCATCGACCTACTGTGCGTCACGCGAACCTGTGTCTGCTGGAGTCGGTCTTGGTGCATTCTCAAGGTTTCGTGGTGGGACACGAACAATTAGAACAACCACACCGTTCTCTCTGTGGATTTCAAGGTTGTCATTTTCAACTCTATTTACTGAGCCAGACATTTTGACCTAAAATCGAAGATCTTGGACAAGAAAAAGTGTGAAAGATAACTTGCATTGCGTAATGAAACCAGCAAGAAAATAATCACTATTATTTTTAGCCCCACGGTGGGCGCCAAACTGTTTACCGTGAAAATGATAATAACAATTAAATTTGTTGATGGGACACTAAAAATGCGTGATCTATTTTTATGCTAGTTGTTTAAGCGGATGAGCTATGTGTATGAAGTTTAGAGACGAAATGCGAGCTAAAGATAGAGTTATAATCAAACCGATGAGCTAGCCAATCGGGGCCTCGGGCTGGCCGATACGGGGTCTCGAGGTCGATTCAAGGGCTCGGGCTCGAGCTATTAAGGGCAATCGGGGTAGGGCTAACAGTTATAAGATAATCAGCGAATGCTCTTTATGGCCAATGATAAGCAATAAATGAAGAACAAATATGAACGTAATAAATGAGAGGAATAATATCGAGAGAGTATGTTAGAGAGACGATAGAATGTTCTTTGTATATTAGTGTGGAGCAGCTGAAGCAACAGTTGTTTACAAAATGGTAAGGGTCCCCTTTATATAGGAGGGGAATCCCAACATAGTACAAAATATATTAATTGCAAAGATATCGGGATGGGACAGCTAGATATGACACCCTGGTTCGAGTTTAGAGTAGACCGACAGGCTCTGTCAGTCCTAGCCGTGTACCTTGGGAACTTCCCCTTCCCTATCATGGTCGTGGTCACCATTGTCCCTAGGTCGGGTGTTGATGATCCCCGAGGGAGGAGACTCGGTCATAGCCTTGTAGCCTCGAGGCTTCGAGATGATCTTCTGAAATGCTTTAAGTGACGAGAAATTGGACCCTCCGATTTTGCCGTATACAACTTACTTATTAGTAAAGATGAAGCAATAGATGCTTTCGTGTAATACAAAAACGAAGTTGAAACGCAACATAACAAGAAAATCAAAATGATAAGAAGTGATAGGGGTGGTGAATACGAATCTCCTTTTTAAGAGATATGTTTAGAATATGGAATTGTTAATCAAACAACGGCCCCTTACACGCCCCAACCCAATGGGATTGCGCAAAGAAAGAATCATTTATTACAAGAGATGATGAATGCTTTGTTGATAAGTTCTGGTTTGCCACAAAACTTGTGGGGGAAAACCGTTCTTACGTCTAAATGGATACTAAACCGAGTACCCCATAGCAAAATGCAATCCATTCCGTATGAAAAAAATAGAAAGCATGGAAGCCCAACTTTAATTATTTTAAAGTGGAGGGTATTTGGAAAAAGTGCAAGTTCCTAAACCCAATAGGGTAAATATAGGACCGAAAACTATTGATTGTGTTTTCATAGGATATGCAACTAATAGTAAAGTATATCAATTTCTGGTTCATAAATCAGAAAATCCCGACATTCATAGTAATACGATTATAGAATCAGATAATGCTGAACTCTTCAAAAATATATATTCGTATAAAAAGGAATGTGAGTCGATTGAAGAAGGATCTAAAAGACCTAGGGAAGAAACAAAATAAAGTACGCCTAATCAGGAGGATCCTAGACGTAGTAAACGTCAAAGAACGTCTACTTCATTTGCACCAAATTTTTTGGCTTTCTTATTGAAAAATGAGCCTCGAACATCTAAAGAAGCTATGTCTTCTTCGGAATCATTATTTTGGAAAGAGGCAGTGAATAGTGAAATAGAATCCATACTGAACAACCATACATAGGAATTGGTTGATCTTCCTCCCTACAATAAACCATTGGGTTCTAAATGGATTTTTAAGAGGAAAATGAAAGATGATGGTACTGTTGACAAGTATAAGGCAAGACTTGAGGTCAAAGGGTATAGACAATGAGAAGGTCTTGACTATTTTGATATATACTTTTCAGCTACAAAAATTATGTCCATACAAACATTAGTAGCATTAGCTGCGGTATATGATCTTGAAATTCATCAAATGGACAATAAAATGGCATTCTTAAATGGAGATTTGGAGGAAGAAATTTACATGGAACAACCTGAAGGGTTTTTGGTTTCAGGTAAAGAAAAGAAGGTATGCAGACTTGTTAAGTCGCTTGACGGACTAAAATAAGCACCCAAACAATGGCATGCGAAATTTGACCAAACAATATTGTCAAATGATTTTAAGATTAATGAATGTGACAAATGTGTGTGCATTAAAAATGCTACAAATTACATAGTCATTATTTATTTATATGTGGATGATATGGTTATAATGAGTAATGACATTGCCAACATAAATGCGACTAAGCGTATGCTAACTAGAAAGTTTGATATGAAAGACTTGGGAGTTGCCGATTTAATTCTGGGTATTAGGATCCATGAGACTCGTCAAGCTCTAACATTGTCACAATCTCATTACATTAAAATAATACCTGAAAAATTCAAGTACTTAGGTTTTAAGTTGCAAAGACTCCAATTGACGTGAATCTTGCACTTGCAAAGAACAAAGGCCAAAGCATATCACAATTGGATTATACTCATGTGCCGGGATGTTTAATATATATCATGAATTGTACTCGACCAGATATAACTTGTACTATAAGTAAATTGAGTCGATACATGAGTAATCCAGGTCAATCTCATTGGATGGCGATGAAACGAGTTAGGGATATTCACATATCCAAGACTTTGCTTTTCACTACAGTAATTATCATGCATCGATTGAGGGATACTGTGATGCAACTTTGATCACTGGTTCAACTGATTCTAAATCCACAAGTGGATATGTATTAAGTATAGGTGGAGGAGTGGTATCTTGAAAGTCATCCAAACAAACTTGTATTGCCCGCTCTACTATGGAGGTTGAGTTTATAGCCTTAGATAAAGCCACTGAAGAAGCTGAATGGCTCCGAAATTTCTTGGAAGACATTCCATTATGCCCAAACCGTTGGCACCAATATGCATACATTGCGATAGTCCAGTGGCAATTGGAAGGGTTGGGAGCATTATATATAATGGTAAATCTCGTCATATACGATGAAGACATAAAACCATTAGGCAGCTACTCTCTAGGGAGATCATCACATTTGACTATGTAAAGTCAAGCGATAATGTGTCGGATCCCCTTACAAAAGGCCTACCTAGAGATGTAGTTGAAAGATCATCGAGAGGAATGGGACTATGGCCGAAAACAAGTTATTGTGGTTGTAACTCTACCTAGAAGACTGGAGATCCCAATATCTAGGTTCACGGAGATCAAACAAAGTCATTAATGACGGTTCAACATTGTCAACAAAAATTTTGGTCCATTCTCGTGATGAGACAATGTTCAGTACCAAAGATAAAGCATTAAGGATTTTAATGGTTTCTAAATTTGATACGGGGTATATCAAAGAGTGTATATACGGGATGACACATTTAGAAATCACCTATGTATGTGTGAAGTGTTAACCACTTCAAGGAGAATTTTGCAAGGCCAGTTCTCGACGTACTTATGAAACCAGGCGGTGTTCATGGTTGAAACAAACACAACAGTGAAAAGCAAAGACTGTTAAGGGTTGATTGTGTGACTTATGGTTTTTCTAGATATACATCAAAGTTTGACGGTTCAAAGATATCAAATCTACCGATTGATCGAGTATATCCGACATAAGTTCACTACGGAAAGTTCAAAGGGAAACCTAGTTATCCAAATACGATTAATCCTTGTTGTAAATCATACAGTTTTTCATACATATTTCCGTGATATAGCAATTCCCCATTCATGTGGGGGATTGTTGGGTTTTATGCTTGTTAGAGCTTTAAAATAGAGTGAATGGGAAATGGAGGGAAAAATGAAAATTTTGAATTTTCCTTTTTGACAAAGGGACATTGTCCCATATTGGAGGAGGAAAAAAGTTTTTATGGGTATGTATACAATTGTACTTCTTCTAGATATTAGTGAGTTGAGAAGAAGGCAAGCCTCCCGCCATCATCGTCGTCTGTCGCGCCCCCTTTTTCTCGCGAAATCGGGTTTATGACATTTGGGAGGACAACTCTTTCCCTTTTGGGAATTGGGTTTTGGATTGAAGAGCCGCCACCTAATGATTTAAGTGCATTAGGACATAAAGAAGGGTTTGAGTCAAGTAACCGGAGATTGGGTAAGGGCTTGAAATTATCCCAAGGGGAAGGTGTTAGGCACCCCTTAGGATCCACTAGTGTGGTTCCCGGCCAAACTATTGTTGTGACTTTAGATACAAGTACCACATAGGCAAGTAAAAGCTTAAATTAAGAGGGGATTTTCATGCAATGGTCACAAATAAACAAAGTCCGAATGAACTAAAGAGAGTTGATTTTCTTAAAAGAAACGGTTTTAAAAGATTTAAAAGAAACAAAAAACAAAGGGAAAGGGGGTCCTAGGTTTATTAATAATATGGATCACCCCACAAAACATCCAGTAATCACTCCTCAATGAGGGGCTACACGTGATGTTATCGTGTGGTCATCATATCCATATCTACCCTTTCCCACCCCGTTAAGGTATTAAAGCGCGGAATGGTCTCGTTTACCTATTGCATGCTATTACCTGCCCCAATCCTATCAGTCCCGGAGGTACTTGGGACTACTAATCCTAAAGGGAGGAGATGTTCGGCTTATTTGTGGTTTCAAAAGGTAAAAATACTAAGGCGACAGACAAAACACATATAGCAAGTTTGGGGAAAGCGTATAAACAAATAAAAGGCTCAAATACACCTCCTTTAAACAGAGAAGCACATAATTTAGCATGTCTTGCACGTACTATATAAGGTCTAATTAAACTTAAAAGGTTGAGGCAGACTGATTTATTACATAGTTCAGAAAAGAAGCCCGAATCAGGCCTGCCTGTTGGTTGTAGTTAATAAAATATGATTTGGTTTATAAAATTTACCCTATGGTTTACCTAGGTGTTGGACAAGGGTCCTATAGGCATGATTTCTATGCATTTGTTGACTTTAGAACACTTTTACAGACATAGAGAAGCGCAGAAATCCGACAAACATGATATCTAGGTGTTGTATTTATATGAACATGATATCTAATTGCAATTGATTATTTAAGGCCTATAAACATGTTTGCCTAATAAAAGTGGATATGCAATATTCGGAAAGACCTATAGGCATATTTTCTATATGCATATGCAGAATTCAAATTTCGAATAATTGTAGACATGGCATCTATAGGAGAGAATGCAGGATCCCTATAGACATGGTATCTATATATGAGAGAATGCAGGATTCCTATAGGCATGTTATCTACATATGAGAGAATGCAGAAATTCAGAAACTCCTATAGGCATGTTATCTACATATGAGAGAATGCAGTAATTCAGAAACTCCTATAGACATGGTATCTATATATGAGAGTGCAGGATTCCTAAAGACATGGTATCTATATATGAGAGAATGCAGGATTCGTAAAGACATGTTATCTAACCTTTGCATGCATGGTTACCCCTTCCCTTTTTCATTAGCCATCCCGAGAGTTTTATTAAAAAGTTATTACAGCCCAGAAAAAAAAAAGAAGTAAATTAAAGAAAATGCATCAGAAATTAAAAGTACAACCAAGGAGAGCCTGATTCAAATATCCTGTCTGAGTTATGAAGTAAACCAACTCCAAGAGGTCACATTTCAAAGCCTTTCTCCCATTTGGGGTGTGTTAAAGTTCCCTAAGAGTCTCACATGAACTCTAGGCAATGCTCACACCCAAATACATTACCACATTAAGACATAGTGCAGTATGGAAGGGCCAGCCCTCAGGTGTCCAAGTTCAGAGGGAACTCAAGGTCCCAAGGCAAGGCTCACAAGAGGGGGGCGGAACTTATGGACTAAGAGAGAGTGCAAGTGCAGAAGTGGAATTCTGAAAGGGGAAAGGGAAAAGGGAAACAGCTTAAATCAGTACACATAAGGGTATAGGGAATGGGGAGTTGCAAGAGGCAAAAGCAGGCTGGTGGGCATACCCAGCAATGGGAGATGCTGGCACACCCTTAGGCCTGTTAACACATATTTTTTAGAGGTTAAGATCCCCATGGATCAAACTTAATTCATGGACAACAACTTACATTGCCATGCCTCAAGTCATAACTCAAATCACATAGGGGTAATAGGGGTAGGGATTCATTACATACAAACCGAAAGGGATCAACATGCTAGTTTAAATATTTAACTCTGCAGAAGCAGTAAAGTAGACATGGATACAAAAGCTGTAAATAAACACATTTTGATGATGCTGAAGCTTAAATTAGGACATAACGGTTTGAAAGAAATAAATAGAGAAAAAGCAATAGGTCTTGTGAACAGGCCACAGTGCAGGCAAAGAAAGAATACTATTATGAGGAAGTATGTGTTCAGAAGAGGTTGTCAATTGTGAAGTGAAGGATTGTAAATCGTGTGCTGTGTGTTAAAGAGTCGTGCATTTATAGTGTTGAAAACCAGGCAGAAATAAGGTAAGAAAATAGTTAAGGAACTGATTGTCAATCAGTTACACAAGACTTCCCTTAATTATGGGATTTAGATTCAAACGGGTAAAACAATTTAAGGAAAAAAATTGAATAAGCAATTTGTGCACAGCATATAATTAGGGGAAAATACATAAAAGGTTATTTAAGGACAGGGTTTTGAAGTACACGGTTGTACAAATAAGGTAAGAAAATCAATTAGCAACCAGTAAATCAAAAAATCAAGGATCTTGTAATTACCGACCCACGAATGAACCAAGTCGCAAAAGCAGGGAAGGGTTTTAACTTAGGTCGAGTCACAGAGAGAATCAGTAAATAAGGAAAGAAAAATCAATCAGACATACTCAAAAGGAAGTCTGAACTAATCACAAATTTGAAAATCATTTTAGAGGGAAATTCATTGCATATAAAGAGCATATAGACATGTCAAGCATGAAAGAAGATGTTGTGTTATTGTAAAAATCAGTAGAAAATAGACCACAGAAGCATAGTTGTCGCAAAGTAGAGGAGAAGTATCGTTTAGCAGCATACAAAGGATCCGATGTACAGTTCTTAGAACAGTTTAGCAAATGCCGGAATCATGTGAAAAACAAGTGTTTTGAAACTCATTTCAGAGACTCGAAATAGGTTCAGAGGTCTCAGAATGAACTGAAACCTCTACCATGTTCCTCTCAGCAACTGACACTTTTGAGAAACATGATAGAAAGGCAACATGCGTCGGAGCAGGGCCGAAGATGACCGTGGAACTCGGATCGAACGAAGCCTGGACAAAACTTCTTCGTGGTCAGGCCTTGAATCTTCAAGGACCAGGCATGTAGGAGCAATAGGAGGTGGGTATAAGGCCTCCATAACCTTGGAAGCCATGGATTCTGGTGGCTTTCAGGGCGGAGATGGTTGCTAGGGTTTGAGAAGATTCGAGAGAGTTTGAGAGACTGGAGGGTTCAGAGGCGGCTGGTAGGTGGAAGTGATTAGGGTTTTGGGGGTTAAGGGTAAATTAAAAATGAAAGATTAAAACGTGGCCGTTGATCATTTTGATCAACGAACTGGATTAAATGGGGGATCCAGGCGGGTTATGTAGAATGGTCGTGGGTTGGGTAATTTTAGGAGTTGGGCTGGGTAATTGAAATTAAAATTGGGTTGGATTATAGGTGCCAAATCTGGCCAAAATTGAAAAAAAACAGGCTAGCATTTAAATAGCCATTTTCCCTTATTTATTTTATAAAAAATAGTAAAATATTTTCTAGAAACAAATTAAAGATACTAAATTAATTAATAATATATAAATATTAGATTAAAAATACCGGACTCAATTTTGTACGTATAAAATGCAATTAAATCTTAAAATAGGCTAATATTGCAATTATATGCAATTTAGCTTTAATAATACCAAATAAATTTATGAAATATAAAAAAATTATGTTAGCTACATTTTAGCATAAATATAATATTCCAATAAATAAACTACCAAAAATAATAATTATGGAAATAATCATTGGGTTTTTATAGATGAAAAAAGGAAATAAATCATTTTAAAAAACTTAAAATTATGGGAAAAATTGTAAAAATGCTTGGATATACTTATATATGCGTATATATGCTATTTTAAAGATATTTTGCATATAAAAATATACAGGAAAAAATTGGGTATCAACACTCGCCCTCGCTTAACTGAAACCCAAGGGTTTTTACCACTCCGATTTCAAGCTAAATACTCACTCGACTATAGAAACTATAGCAATCCGATTTCAACAAAATTTTTACAAAGGCAATGTAGTGAGTCAAATTTCTCACAAGACCTAAAGTATATCAGAATTATCATAAACAAAACAAATTTTTCACGGAACAAAAATAAGAGACAAATCGGAAAGAAAAAGGATCTTTCATATATGCAAAAGTATTTATAAAGGCCTCTCAGGGCCTTACACATAAATCCAAAAAATAAGAAAAAAAATTCTAGGTGCCTAATCTTCCGCTGGAGCTCCATCTTAATCTTCTCTACTCTCGGATCCACTTGCACTCCCGGAGTCAATATCATCAGAGAGCAAATCTTCGGCTTCGGCCTCTAACACTTTCGCATTCTCGATATCGGCTGTGAGGTCAAAGCCATTAGCATGAATCTCTTTGAGAGTGTCTCTTCAAGACTGGCATTTAGCATGACCAGCAACGCAGGATAATCGAATCTCAGCAGTATCGGAAATGTCCTTTGCTCGAGCGTTAGCGGCTTCAGCATCGCAGTAGACGGCCACGACCGCCTCGGCCTCGGCCTTTACTTTTTCCGCCTCATATTTTGCTTTTGCAAGCTCAGCGGCCAACTGACATTCAAGCTCCTTAATTTTCTTGGCTCGGTCCAATATCTTCTCCTCCACGCTTTGGAGTTGACGCTGAACCGAGGACACATGGGCTCGGGCCGTATCTTTTCCAAGGCAAGTCGGTCCATGTTCTACTTCAACCCCAAAGTCTCGGCCTCTTTCACCTCAGCCTCCTTACGAAGCTGCTCAATCTTTTCGGCCTTCTGTTGAACCTGCAAGATCTAAACATTACTCCCCGATATCAAATTGATATGTCGAGCTCCTAAAAATTTACATTACCAGCTCAATGAGGGAATCTCTCTCCTCGGTGAGCCTTTTGTGATCGGCCTCACACCGGTCCAACTTTGCCTGGGATTTCGAAAAGGATTCCCAGTGAAGCGTCAAGGCATATGAGGAAAGAAAGGAAAGTCAGACAAGAGAAAAACGAAAAGACAAAAATGATATTGTTAAAGGGATCTAAGGATTACCTGAATCAAGAGACGATGAGCCTCATCAAAGATGCTCGATGCGTCCAGAACCGGATCATATCATAGCAAAGAGTTGTTATATCAAGAGACGATGAGCCTCATCAAAGATGCTCGATGCCCCCATGGACAAGGTTTTCCCAAATATTTTCAGCAACACCAACTGGATTTCGTCGTCTTCCAAGTCATTCCCTTTGATCGGGCATGTATACAAGGTAGTATGCTCATTTGAATCCATGGTCCCATTGAACTTGGGAACGTCAGGCAATCGAAACCTCTTTGGGATTGGCTTTGGTGCCGTGCTCGGGGGAAAGCTTCTAAATAAACTTTTTGGAGTCCAGTCCCATCAACATAAGAGGTGCTCCCGGGATTTGATCGACCCTGGAGTTGTACATTTCCACCTTCTTGTCCTTGGCCTCAATCTTTTTCTAGCCTGATTCCACATGTTTTGTTAATGCTTAGAGCATCTTTATCACCTTGGATGTTTCCCCAGGCCTGACTTCACCCAGTTCCATGGCAACTTGTTCATCCCTCCGAGTATTTTCTTGGGACTGTTCGGGCTCGACCATGTTAGGGGGGTGGCTTTGGTTCTGCAGCTGTGCTATCGCCGCTTGTTGAGCCTCCAATATTTTGAAAATCAATCGCAGGCTCACCCCATCACCTTCGGGCGCTTCTCGAGCCGTTGGTGGGGGTCCCCTACGAATGCTATTTTCGGGATCAGTTGGTAAATTGATGTTGATGGCCACCTCCGAGTTAGCATCGACCGGGTCAGTGGCTGGGACACCATTGGGATTGACAGGAGGCACATCATTGATAGGCATCACGTTATTATTCTCACCATGATGGCCTGACTCGGCGTCAACATTCAAGTGAGAAGACTGAGAGTTTGACATCCTTAGGCTACCGTGGAATCAAAATTTCAAAGAACAAGCGTAAAATAGGGTGTGTTATGGAGATTCGTATCAAATCACCAATATTATCCTTAGCTCCACAGTGGGCGCCAAACTATTTACCCCAAAAAAGGAGTAATAATTAAATTTGTATGCAATTCAAATGATATGTTATTTAATTCAGTATGAATGATTAAGAATAATAGGTAAATATGTTAAAGATAAAGTAAGTGGTCAAACCAATCGCATTGTGATGACCAAGCCTGATCTTAGGCTAAACAATGAAATTCGTCCTCGATCGGACCTTGGGTATAAGCTCGATCGCGAGTATAGAAGAGAACAAATGAAGAACATTTTGAACAATAGCTAGAAGAAAAAAAATTAACTTTTATTGCTTTGATTTGTGTGTCACAATGTGCAAAATAAAGAAAACGTTCCCTTTACATAGTAGGGGAATTTCAGTCCTAGTACAAGTCTAAATAAGGTAAAAAATTTCTTTATTCAGTAAATATCGATCCACAGTTGATATTGCACGAGATGCACCGTAATATCCGGTTGAGGGCAAATATTATGGACCCCTACTCCGTCATGCATAACCATTCTTTGTTTTTCGAGGTCTAGAAAGCTCGATCACAAGTACATCGTTTATTCCTCCAGAGTTTGATACGAGGGGTCCTTAGGCCTCGAATATAATCACGCCGAGCCGTGATTTATCCTCGCTTCCTCATCGGGAATCGGGGAAAACTGTGCCCCCAATTTTACCCATACACACTATGAATTACATAACCTACAACTTCTGTATTGGGAGAAGAGGTATTTTATTTGCTTACCAGTCCATCAACAAGGACAAGGATAGTCTGATATTTGATGAAATGCATAATATTACTGGTTCATAGAACTTTTGGGATCCAAAATCTTCGGTTGGAAACAGTCGAGTTTTGAACAACTTTCATGTCTAGAGGGTTTAGTTATATTTGAGGCACTTATTTATTTTACCCTTGTTTGTATGGGTTGAGATGATTTGTTACTCCATTTGTATTTGACAGTTTCAATGATTATAAGGGAATGTGATTCGCTTTTTGCAATGAATCTGGGGTGATAGTTCATTCTTTATTTTTCTTTTTCTTTTTTTCAATGGAGTGATAGTTCCACGTTAAGAAGATTTAAACTGGTAAAATTAAGATAGTGTTGGCCGGTCAAGAATTCTCATGTGCAAAAGATGAAAGTAGCTGAAATGAGAATATTGAGATGGCTGTGTGAGCATACCAAGTTAGATAAAAGTAGGAATGATGTTATTCGGGACAAGGTAGGAGTGGGCCCTGTGCAAGATAAGATGCAGAAGGCGAGGTTGAGATTTTTCGGGCATGTTAAGAGTAGAAGCACAGAAGCCCCAGTTAGGACGTGTGACGAATTAGCCTTGGTGGGTATGAGGAGGGGTAGAGGTTGGCCTAAGAAGTCATGGGAAGAGGTGATTAAGCGAGACATGGCACAACTGGAGCTTACTGAGGACATGACTCTTAATAGGAAGGTGTGGAGGTCGAGGATTAGGGTAGAAGGTTAACAGGTAGGCGAGAATTTCCCTTTGTCTTCCTCTGTTAGGTAGCATTAGTGCTAGTTTGATATCTTTCTACTCTTAGATTGCTATTATTACCTACCTTTTAGTTGCTACCTTTGCTTCGGTTTTCTTTTATCATATTATTGTTACTACATGCCATTACTTCTTTTCATTATTTCTTGATAGAATATAAGGGTCAACCAAACTCTATAGAGAACCAGGTTATCTATCAGATTCAATCAGTACACACACACAACGGTTATTTAAATGGAAAGAGGAATTTTACATGGAAAATTCCCAGCTTAACGGGATTACAAACCACGACCTACCCTTGCAGGATTTCAACTTCACTACTGAGGAACTTTTAGATTACAACCTATGTAACCTAGGAATTAACCTCTTAATCCCTCACTAACTTGTAACACACCTATTACAAGCCACTTTGCAATAACTCTATTACAAAGACTTTACAACATGACTAACTCTAGCCAAGACTTGAAAACACTGGTTTAAGGTTTACTAAGGGGTTCCTATAGAATGCTTCTAAACAAGCTAGATAGGAATTAAAATTGAAGAACTATTGCAAAGTTATAACTCAACTAATGACATACAATGACTCGATGTGGGAACTGGTCCATAGTTGCTTTGTTCTTTGTTCTTGAAGCACTTGAAACTTGCTTTTTGAATGGTCACGTGAGTGAGCTTGTCAAATATTCAAGTGGATGTATTTTACCTCCCTTGATTGTTTATGTACATGTGACATCACTTACAATGATGTAAGTAAGGTAGGTAAAAAGTCTTCCCTGGAAAGTTGACTAATGCACTTTTCCTGCACTGTAGCGTCTGCAGGCAATACCTTTCCAGCCGGAGAGTTGACTTTGCGTACTCTCCTCAGGAACTGGTAGGGACCTATTCCCTAAGCTGCTCCGTCCACTCTGAAGAGTTGAATCATGTTCTGTGCTGAGTCCCAACCTGGAACCTTATGATCTTAAGGTCTTGTAAATGTGTAACAGGTTCCTTATTTGGTTCTGGATAGTAAGTTTGTTAGATCATCAAAACATAAAGCAAAGTACTTATGACCAAAGTACTTGTAACCTATAATTTCTTTAACCGAGGGTCTTTCGGAAACAGTCTCTTTACCCTAATAGGGTAGGGGTAGGGCAACGTACATCTCACCCTTCCCAAACCCCACTTGTGGGAATTCAGTGAGCATGTTGTTGCTGTTGTTGTTATCTCAAATAAATGAAATCAGGGTGATTGACAAGAAGGGACATATAATAGGCTACTCTTTAAAATGTTTTTTAATATATTTTAAAAATGACCTTCGGGCTCGCCAGCTCTTCAGGGATTTATCTATTGGATCAGTAGAGTTTATATTATATTTATTCTACCTATATTGTTAAACTTTCATAAACTCTATGCGACTGGCATGATTTTGTGCTTGTTCAATTTTTCACCAAACTTTACTAAATTGACATAATTTTGTATAATCTATAATCGACCTATCTGTTCAATTGTCCAACAAAGTGTACCCGATTGGCATAATTTTTTTGTAATGACCCGACCATACGTTTTACTTTATAGAACGATGTTCCCCTAAATAAGACTTTCCGTACGTGCTTTTACTATTGTATGACTTGCGGGATGGTTAGTTCGGGATTTGGAAGGCATCGAGTTGAAACCGGAACACTTGGTTCCTTAAGGTTTGCTAAAAAGGCTAAGTTTGAATTTGGTCAACATTTTGAGCGAACGACCTCAGAATAATAATTTATGGTTCAAATAGGTTCGTATGATGATTTTGGATTTGGGCATATGTTCAGATCAGGTTTTGGATTACCCGGGAGCGTTTCGGCGCCTAATAGTGAAAGTTGGTTCTTTGAAGGTTTTGAAGTTCTTTAAATTTGGTTTGCAGTAGGTTTTGGTGATATCGAGGTCCAAATTAGATTCTGAGACTGGTAAGAGTTCCGTATGGTTATTAAAAACTTGCACGCAAAATTTGGTCTCATTCCCAGTAATCTAAGTATGATTCGGCGCGTTCGGAGCGATATGGAAACTTTAAGTTCATATTTTGATTCAATTTGGTTTTGGGGTGTGATTCTTTGTTTCGTTGTTGTTTTACGCATTTTGAGAGTTTGATAAGGTTCGTATTATGTTTATAGACTTGTTGGTGTAGTTGGACGGGGTCCCGAGGGGCTTTGGTGTGTTTCGGACCGCCCGTAGCTAAGTTTAGGAAACCAGAGTTATCCAGTTTTGGTTTCCTTCTTCGCGAACGCAGAAGGACCATCGCGTTCGTGGAGAAGGATTTGGACTGGGTGGGTTTTTGTGCTTTGCGTTCGTGAGGTCAAGGCCTCATTTGCGGAGGCTTGGGGCTAGTGGTCTACGCGTTCGCAGAAGACCTATCGTGTTCGCAAAGGGTCGAGGGGCCTGGGCCTGGGCAACCCAGTTGCCCTACGCGATCGCGAGGTAAGGCACACGTTCGTGATAGGGAGTCAACCCAGTGCATCACGTTCGCGAGACACCTTTTGCGATCACGAAGAAGGATGTTTATGGATTCTCCAGTTTTGCCTTCGCGAACGCGTACGCTTTATCGTATTTGCGATGAAGGGTCATGTCTAGGCAGAAAGTTTTAAAATGGGACTTAGGCCTTAAACCTCTCAATTTTCACACACTTGGGCTATTTTAGAGCTTCAAAAAGGGGGATTTCAACCTAGCTATTGAGGGTAAGTAATTTCTACCTAATGTGAGTTTAATACATAGATTATGAGGTAGATTTTAAGATGTAAATTTTTAAAATTTATGGGTTAGATGAAAAACCTAGGTTTTTGATAAAATGGGATTTAACCACGAAATTGGTTATGGAATTTAGTTAAAATCATATATTCGAGTTCATGAGGTTATGGGTAACAACTTTCTTCGAAATTTTCCGGATTTCGGGCACGGGCCCGGTGGTGAATTTTAGGGATTCTTCAATAGGAGTGGGAGATCACTTTGATAGTTAGGATAGGAACTTTTGAACATGTATTGATTAATTTATATACCATTTGACTTGTTTTGGATTGTTCGGCACCGAATTGAGGGTTTGAGCACAATCTTGGACCGGGAAGTAGGCTTGAGACGAGGTAAGTCTCATTTCTAACCTTGTAAGAGGGAATTAATACAATAGGTGAATTGATTAATATTTGCTCCTATTTGTGGAGGCTACGTACGCTTGAGGTAACGAGAGTCCGTACGTAGCTACTAATTATGCTTTTGTCCGTGTAGTTTAGGACCCATACCATGCTAGTCTTACAATTTTTGCACCCTACTTGCTAACTTAATTGCCTAAATCATGTTGGAACTTGATAAAGGAATTTTAAAAGGTTAAATTTCATTTACTTGAATTCTTCACTTGACTGTTATTGAAACTTGGTGTTTCTTTAAATATTAGTCTCTTAATAAATCTTAAATCGACTCTTATAAAGTATTTTTCTCTTTTGTGCAGCGGGCCGAACGCCTGGTAGCAGATAGTGCATCTATGGTTTGTGCTGTTTGACCCTCGGCAGTGCACAGTTTAAATATTTTATGTTGGATTGGGCTGTACAAACTCGGCATAAATTGTGCGTAGTAAATCTTTGGAACCAATTAAAATTGATAGTGCTTCATTGGCTTGAGATATAAATTGTTAAATGATAAAAATTAACTTGGGATTTTATTAGTGCGAGGATTGCCTATTATTTCCTGTGATTTGAGCTTTCAGCTATATTTATGTAATCCATGTTTGGTTATAATCTAGACATTTTATTGTTAGCCCATAGTAAGTGTCAAAGTCGACCCCTTATCACTACTTCTTCGAGGTTAGACTGAAACTTACTGGGTACATATTGTTTATATACTCACGCTACACTTCTTCACTAAATGTGCAGGATCTGAGACAGGTGCATCTATCAGTCTGGCGCGCATCCCTGATTCTCGAGACTTCGCGGTGAGCTGCCTTTCTAAGCCTGTTCTGCAGCAGCTGGAGTCTTTCTTTTGCTTGTATTCTCTATCTATTTCACTCAGACAATAGACTAGTATTCTTTTGTATATTCTACTAGTTGCTCATGCACTTGTGACACCAGGCCTTGGTGGTTCATGGTAGTAGACACTTGATGGTTTTTGGGTTATTATGCTTATTTCACTCGCTTTAAAAATCATATTCTTATATTTTTATTAAATTCCCATCACGGCCTATAGTAGAAATTGGGTTGTGACAACATAGTATCAGAGCACTAGGTTCACGTAGCTCTCACAAGTTATGAGCAGGCCTAATAGAGTCTTGCAGATCGATGCGGAAACGTCTGTACTCATCTTCGAGAGGCTATAGGGTGTTAGGAAACTACTATTTCTTCATCTCCTATCATGCAGTTGATGTTATACTAAGTGTCTTTCTCTTATTCTCTCACAGATGGTGAGAATGCGCACGAAGTATGTTTTGGGCCTGGGAGGAGCTGCTCCTCCTGTTGCTAGAGGCCGAGGTAGATACCAGGGGAGGGCACCAGCCTGAGGTAGGGGATGAGGACGTCCCTGAGTTGGCCCTATTGTACCACCAGCACATCTAGTGGAGGATCACACTATTGAGGAGTAGGGCCAGGTGCTTGTTGTTGTGGTTCATGGATACAATGACCCAGGCTGGTTTATTTCCAGCAGACCCAGCTACATCTCAGGTGGGAGGGGAAGCACAGACCCCTACGGCTCAGGCTCCTGGCCATGCAGCTACTGTATATCAGACCCCGGGCTCACTACCCATGGGTGAGGCCCGGCTAGTAGCAGCAGTCATACTTGAGCCCAGACCAACTGCGGTCGGCGATCCGTGGAAGCTATTGGACAGATGGACTAGGATGCACCCTCTTGTCTATGGGGGTGAGAGACATGAGGATCCCTACGACTTCATTAATCGGTGAAGGGACAGACTGCACAACATGAGGATATTGGAGTCCCATGGGGTGGATTTCACTACTTTCCAGCTAGAGGGAAAGGCTCGTAGGTGGTGGTAGTGTAATCTTATAGGCAGACCAGCAGGTTCTCCTCCCATGACCTGGGATCAATTTACACGCCTTTTCATGGATAGGTATATTCCACCCTCCCAGAGGGAAGAGTTGCGGTTTTAGTTTGGGCAACTCCAGCAGGGTGAGATGTCAGTGACAGATTATAAGGCGAGGTTCTTTAAGTTGTCTCTCCATGGACTTATGATACTTCCTAGGGACACGGAGAGAGTGCAGAGGTTTGTGTGAGGTTGCACTCAGGTATTTAGGCCTCTATGGCCCGGGAGATTGAGACGGGGACTTCTTATCAGCTAGTAGTAGAGATAGCTAAGAGGATTGAGGGTTACCGCCATAGAGATAGAGAGCAGATGCAGCGGGACACGTGGGTCCGTTATTCTTAAGAGTTTAGAGGTGCCCCGGCTGGGGGCAGAGGTTAGTTTGTGAGAGGTCAGCCTAGCAGGCCCACATATCCAGCAGCGCTGCCTCCTCGGGGTGCTCCGGTGCGACCCTATTTCAGTGTCATGCCAGAGAGTTCTTACCACCCACCAGCTATTCAGGGTTCTTTCAGTGGGTACTCAGGCTATCAGGGTTCTTCCAGCGCCTATTACAGTGCCATGCTAGAGAGTTCTTACCGCCCACAAGTTATTCAAGGTTCTTCCAATGGGTACTCAGGACATCAGGGTCATACTTGAGGCCAGCGGATCATCATATCGAGAGGTTGCTTCGAGTGCGGAGATTTTAGTCATGTGCGGAAGTTCTGCCCCAGGCTTCGGGGCAAAGCAGTGCAGCAGGGCTAGCAGCCCATGATTACAGCACCAGTTGTTCAGCCGCCTAGAGATGGAGAGTAGGCGGGTAGGGACTATCCTAGAGGTGGAGGCCAGCCAGCTACAGCTAAGTCAGGTGGGGGCCAGCCAGTCAATACCCCAGCTAGGTTCTATGTTTTTCCAGCCAAACCAGATGTAGTGGCCTCAGATGCCGTGATCACAGGTATTATTTCTCTCTGCGGTAGGGATGCTTAGGTATTATTTGATCCAGGGTCTACCTATTCCTATGTGTCATCTCTGTTTGCTCATTCCTGGATGTTCCTTGTGAGTCCTTGGGTACTCCAGTTTATGTGTCCACTCCTATAGGCGATTTTGTTGTTGTGGATCGGATCTATCAGTCATGTGTTGTCATATTTTATGGTTACGAGACTAGAGCGGATCTTCTATAGCTTGATATGACTGACTTTGAGGTCATCCTGGGCATGGACTGGCTATCCCCATATGATGACATCCTTGATTGCCATGTCAAGACTGTTACCTTAGTGATGCCAGAGTTGCCTAGATTGGAGTGGAAGGGTTCGTCTGTCAGTGCATCTAGTCGGGTTATCTCTTTTGTAAAGGCATGGTATATGGTCGAGAAGAGTTGTTTGGCTTATCTAGCTTATGTTCGGGATACTACTACAGAGACTCCGACGATTGGTTCAGTACTAGTAGTTCGGGAGTTCTTCGATGTGTTTCCTTCTGACCTTCCGGACATGCCACCAGAACGTGATATCGATTCCTGTATTGACTTCGCTCTATGTACCTAGCCTATATCTATTCCACCATGCCGTATGGCTCCGAAAGAATTGAAGTAGTTGAAGAGCAACTTGAAGAGTTGCTAGCAAAGGGTTTTGTCAGACCAAGTGTATCACCTTGGGGTGCACCAGTGTTATTTGTGAAGAAGAAAGATGGAATTATGCGGATGTGCATTGATTACCACCATTTGAACAAAGTTACCATTAAGAACAAGTATCTGTTGCCGTGTATTGTTGATTTGTTTGGCCAGTTTCAGGGTGCTAGGGTTTTCTCTAAGATCGATTTGAGATCAGGGTACCATCAGTTGAAAATTCGAGACTCCGAAGATCCAAAGAATTCTATCTGTACAAGATATGGCCATTATGAATTTCTAACGATGTCCTTCAGCTTGACTAACACCTCAACGGCTTTTATGGATTTGATGAATAGGGTGTTCAGGCCTTATATTAGTTCGTTTGTCATTGTCTTCATTGATGATATTTTAATCCACTCATGTAGCATGGACAAGCAGCATTTGAGAGTGGTGCTTCAGACCTTGCGGGAACAGAAGCTATATGCTAAGTTCTCCAAGTTTGAGTTTTGGCTAGATTCTGTGGCATTCTTGGTGCATGTCGTATAAGGCGAGAGACTTAAGGTGGATCCCGAGAAGATTGAGAAAGTTCAGAGTTGGCCTCGTCCTACCTCAGCGACTGAGATCAGGAGCTTCCTGGGGTTAGCAGGTTACTATCGCCGGTTTGTGGAGGGATTCTCATCTATTGCAGCACCTTTGACTAGATTGACCCAGAAGGGTGCTCCGTTTCGTTGGTTTGATTATTGTGAGACGAGCTTTCAGAAACTCAAGATAGTTTTAACTACGACGTTCTAGTGTTGCCTTCCATTTTGGGGATGTATACTATGTATTGCGACGCTTCACGCGTTGTCTTGGGTTGTGTATTGATGTAGGAGGGGCGAGTTATTACATATGCTTCACTTGATCTAAAGATCCATGAGAAGAATTACCATGTGCACGATTTAGAGTTAGCCGCAATTGTTCATGCTCTTAAGATCTGGAGGCATTATCTTTATGGAGTGTCATATGAGTTAAACAGTGATCATCGCAGCTTGAAGCACTTGTTCAAGCAGAGAGATCTCAATTTGAGGCAGCGTATATGGCTTGATTTACTGAAGGATTATGATATCACTATTCTTTATCATCCGGGCAAGGCGAATGTAGTCGTGGATGCCTTGAGCAGAAAGGGAGAGAGATGGGTAGCTTGGCATTCATTTCAGCAGAGGAGAGGCCACTAGATTTGGACATTCAATCCTTGGCTAACAGACTTGTGAGGTTAGATATTTCAGAGCCCAGTTGAGTTCTCTCATGCGTCGTGGCCCACTCTTCACTATTGCAGCAAATCAAGACTCGACAGTTTGATGATCCGCATATGATGGTTCTTAGAGAGACGGTACTACAGGATGGTGCCAAGGAGGTTTCTACCGGCGAGGATGGTGTTCTACGACTCCAGGGTCGTCTATCCTTTCCTAATATCGATAGCTTGAGGGAGAGGATTCTACAGGAGTACAGTTCTCGGTATTCCATTCATCCAGGTGCTACGAAGATGTATCATGACCTGAGGCAGCATTATTGGTGGCACCGGATGAAGAAAGACATATTTGAGTATGTAGCTAGGTGCCTAAATTGCTAGCAGGTTAAGTATGAGCACTAGAGGCCAGGTGGCCTACTCCAACAGATGACTACTATGGACTCCGTCGTTGGGTTATCGCGGACCTTGCGGAAGTTTGATGCAGTTTGGGTCATTGTCGACAGGTAGACCAAGTCGGCACACTTCATTCCATTTGTGACTACGTATACTTCAGAGAGGTTGGCCCAGATTTATATTTAGGAGATAGTTCGGTTGCATGGTGTACTTGTTTCCATCATATCAAATAGAGGCCCTCGGTTTGTTTTGCACTTTTAGAGAGCAGTATAGAGTGAGTTGGGGACCCGTGTAGATCTCAGCACATCATTTCATCCACAGACCGACAGGCAGTCGGAGCGGACAGTTCAGATCTTGGAGGACATGCTCAGAGCATGTGTGATTGACTTTGGAGGGCAATGGGATTGATTCTTACCTTTGGCTGAGTTTGCTTACAACAACAGTTATCATTCCAGCATCGAGATGGCTCCATTTGAGGCTTTATATGGTCGGCAATATCGTTCTCCCATCGGGTGGTTTGAGCCCGCCGAGGCTAAGTTATATAGTACTTATATGGTGAAGGATGCCTTTGCAACGAACTGGCCGATTGTTTTGAGAATTTATGCCCTGATCCCCTATTAACTGCTTCCCCCGAGTCCTTTTCTGCTATTGTGATTTCCCGGGATGATTCATTTTAAATTTCGGAGTGTTTTGGGACACATAGCCCCTAAATGAGAGTTTAAGTCTAAGAATTTGGACCGTAGTTAGAGCAGTGTGAAGACAGCTCCGGAATGGAATTTTGTCGATTCCATTAGCTCCGTTGGGTGATTTCGGGCTTAGGGGCGTGTTCGGATTGTGTTTCTGAGGTCGGTAGCTCATTTAGGCTTGAAATTGTAAAAGTTGAATTTTTGGAGTTTTGGGTCGATAGTGGAATTCTTGATATTAGGGTCGGAATCTGATTCCGGAAGTTGGAATTGGTCTGTAGTGGGGAATATGACTTGTGTGTAAAATTTGGGGTCAATGGAATATGGTTTGGTTGGTTTCGGAATCGGTTGTAGAATTTTGAGATTACAAGTTCATTAAGTTTGGATTGGAGGGTGATTCGTGCTTTTAGCGTTGTTTGATGTGATTTGAGGGCTCGACTAAGTTCGTATGATGTTTTAGGATTGGTTGGAATGTTTGGTTAAGGTCCCGGGGGCCTCGGGTGAGTTTCGGATGCTTAACGGATTGGTTTGGGACTTAGGCATGTTGCTGAAGTTTGTTGCACCTGTTGTTTTCGCACCTGCGGATTTTGGACGCTCCAGAAGCGGCTAGGGAGCCGTAGAAGCGGAGATGGACCTTGGCAGCTGAGACCGCAGGTGCGTCTGGGGGACCGCAGAAGCGGGCTTGCAGATGCGGCCTAGTGCCCGCAGATGCGGCCCCAGCCAAGTTAAGTGGCTTTCGTACCTGCGATGATTTTTCAAAAGTGCGGGACCGCAGATGTGGCCCCATGTGCGCAGAAGCGGAAATCACTGGGCAGACAAAGAGGATTTTGAGGGTTTGAAATTTCATAGCACAAAATTCGATTTGGAGCTTAATGGGAGGCGATTTCTCGAGGGATTTTGAAGGATAGCTATTGGGTAACTAATCCTAACTTTATTTTGATCATATTACATTAATTTATTGTCGTATTCCTCATTTAATTAAGGAATTTGAGGGTGGAAGTTTAGAAATGGGGGAAAAGTTCCCCAATTAAAAATCTGAGGTTTGAATGGGAATTAGACGTCGGATTTGGATGATTTTTGTACGAGTGAACTTGTGAGTGAATGGGTGTTCATAATTTATGACTTTTACCTGATTCCGGGACGTGCGCCCGGGGAGCATTTTTGGGTGTTTTCCTATTTTATTGCCATAGCTTTAAATTCATTAGCTAAATTAGTTGCTTGTAGCTATATTTACGTTATGTAATTGATTTGATTAGATTTGGGCCACTCGGAGTTGGATACTCGTGGCAAGAGCGTGATTTCGGATTGATTTGAGCTTGGTTCGAGGTAAGTGGCTTGCCTAACCTTGTGTGGGGGAACTCTCCTTAGGATTTGGTACTGTTGTTATATGAATGCCGTGTACGTGAGATGACGAGTGCGTACACGTGCTAATTGTTGAAAACCCCCATTTTCATTAAGTTAAATATCTATATTTTCCTTTTATTGAGCAATACTAGTACATGTAGCCATCCTGTTTAGCTTAGGAAAGCATGCTTACGTGTCTTAACTGTCTTAACTACCTTAACTGCCTACCTGGACTTTGTACAGCATGTTTAGAGTAAGGATTGCCTGTCTTCGTTGATATGAATTTAATATAAACTGTAGAATTTCTTATTGAAACTGTTAGTTATATTGATTGATCTGTATATTTACTTTGGGACTACGGAACGGTATTCCGAGAGATCCCCCTGCACGTTTATATTTGGGACTACGGGACGGTATCCTGGGAGATCCCCTGCACTGGATATATTTACTTTGGGGCTACGGAACGGTATTCCGAGAGATCCCCCTGCACATTCATGTTTGGGACTACGGGACGGTATCCCAGGAGATCCTCTGTACATTTACGTTTGGGACTAGGGGACGGTATCCTAGCAGATCCCTTGTTGCTATCTCTGTGTACTGAATTGATGTTTTTCTGTGATTTCATTTTTCATTGACAGTTAGCGTTTATTTTTACTACGATATTTAATACTGTTTTATCTCAATATATATATAAAACCCAGTAGGGCCCTAACCTGATCTCGTCACTACTCGACCGAGGTTTGGCTTGGCACTTACTGGGTACGGATGTGGTGTACTCATGCCCTTTCCTGCAAATGTATTTCGTGTGCAGATCCAGGTACCTTTTCCTAGCAATATTTTCAGTGAGGCGAGCCGATCTTATAGACTTCGAGGTATATCTGTCGCGTCCGCAGACCTAGAAGTCCCTGTCTACTCTTCCTTAAGTTATAGACTTTCTGTATTTTCTTCGTTGATAGATTTCTACAATTTAGAAACACTATGTACTTTTGTAGCTTGTGACTCATGATATTTCGGGTTTCGGGAGTACTTATGTTCAGTTCAAGAGTGTTTTATTGTTTATGCCGAGCGGCATTTTAAACTTCTTTATTATGTTTACCTGTTAAATTGTTAGTTTTCATGTGTTCGTTTCTTTTCCGCTAATTTTTAGGCTTACCTAGTCATAGAGACTAGGTGCCATCACGATAGTTCACGGAGGGAGAACTTGGGTCGTGACAAGTTGGTATCAGAGCTCTAGGTTTGTAGGAGTCGTGAGTCACAAGCCGGTTTATTAGAGTCTCGCGTATCGGTACAGAGACATCTATTCATATCTTCGAGAGACTATGGAACTGTTACGAAAAATTCCACTTCATCTGTTTCCTTGTCGTGCGAAATTTTTGACTTCGAAATTCTAAAATTCTGTCTTCTATTCTCTCACAAATGGTGAGGACACGTGCTACCGGAGATAACTAGGCACTCGCGTCTCATGCTACAGCCTTCAGAGGCCGGGGCTGGGGTAGAGGGCGAGGACGCGCACGTGGTGTAGCCGGAGCACCAGTGCGAGCTGCTATAGAGGAGCCATCAGCATCTCCAGCCGGAGCCCAGGCGCCTGATACGCCTACTGCTACTACTACTCCAGCTCTCCAGGAGACCCTTGCATAGTTCATGAGCATGTACAGCACTTTAGCTTAGGCAGGGTTGATTCCCCTTGCTGTAGCCACATCTCAGGCCGGGGGAGGAGTACAGACTCCCGCCGCCTGCACTCCAGAGCAGCGAGTTCGGGTTGATCAGATCCCAGGGGTTATACTGGTATCGCCGGTAGCCCCAGCTCAGCCTGAGGGTAGATCAGCAATTTCAGAGGAGCAGCGGAGGCTTAGAGGTACATAAAGTACAACCCTCCTACATTCAGTGGTCTAGCATCAGAGGATGCTCAGGGATTTCTGGAGGAGAGCCAAAGTATCCTCCGCACTATAGGCATAGCAGAGTCGAGTGGGGTTTCTTTCACTGCCTTCCAGCTTCGAGGGGCAGCCTGTCAGTGGTGGCATACTTTTGAGTTGGACAGTCCAGTTGAGGCAGCTTCCCTTACATGGACCAAGTTTTCGGATATATTTTTGAGGAATTATGTCCCTCAGAGCCTCAGGGACGCATGGCGCACGGAGTTTAAGCATTTGCGCCAGGGTGCTATGACAGTTTCGGAGTATGCTGTCCGTTTTAGTTACTTGTCTAAACATGCACCGACCTTGGTTTCTACAGTTCGTGAGAGAGTTCGCCAGTTTATTAAGGGGCTCATTGCCAGCATTCGGTCTAGCATGGCCTGGGAGTTAGAGATGGATATCTCCTATCAGCAGGTGGTGAGTATTGTCACACCTCCTTTTTTCACTTATTCCCCCGAAAGGGTATAATAAAGGGAGTTTTTCCAATTAAAGGACAACCGAAACGAGATTTATTTTAAGAGAATTCAGAGTCGCCACTTGGGAGATTTATGGTGTCCCAAGTCACCGGTTGAATCCCGAATCGAGGAAATTATTGACTCTGTTTAACAGTCCGCGAACCAGAAATCCGGGTAAGGAATTCTGTTAACTCGGGAGAAGGTGTTAGGCATTCCCGAGTTCCGTGGTTCTAGCATGGTCGCTCAACTGTCATATCTTACTTAATTATCTGATTTTATACAATTATGAACCTATGTGCAAATTTTAACTTTTTAACCGATTTTATTCATATTTTTTAAAGAAGATTGCAACGTCGTTAAAACACGTCTCGAACCACGTCACATAAATGCACACGTGATTTTTGACATATTTTAACTTCGTTGGGATTTGGATTTGAGTCACATAAATGTGCACCCGAATTTAGGAAATTAATATTATTAAACACGCGCCTAAAGCAACTACGCGTTTGCACTTTGCGAGGGCCATGGAATTTGCTAGATGGCACGCCTCGGAATCTAAGGATAAATTCAACATTAAATAAAACCAGGGACATGCGATGGTCATTTTTGTTTGGCATGGCACACCTCAAAAATATTCTAGAAGGACATTCAAATTAAAGCTCGGAGGGCCTTACACTATGTCTTATCTGGCAAAGCTCTCCTCAACTAATTAAAAGTCCGGTCAATTAATACTAAGTAATTAAAGGTTCTATTTAGCTAGCTAGGGTGGATTATGTGAGGGAAAACTAACGTATTGTATAAGGAAACTTGAGCCACCACAAAAGTCTGGATGGCCGAAATGGGAAATGGTCTGATTCTAACTCCAAGAGACCTTCAGAATTGGGCTTCGACAAAGCCCAAATGCGGAGCCTTGCTGTGACTGGACCAGGACCCAGCATCGAACCCTTTCCGCGTGAACAAAGATGGAGGTGATCAAATGGTCCAAAAGAGCCAAGAACAAGGCTGATACCTATGCAAACAAACAGGGGAGTCCCTTTAAATTCATTATTATCCCATCAGACAACACCCAATGATGGCTTGATCATGAAAAGTAAACATGGACTCATTTATAATGACTAACAAAGGCAATTGAATTTAACAGTTTTAACTTCACAACAACGCCGCTAATCACGCTGCTCCCTCACAGACTAACCATTTATGGGCTCATCAAACCATAAATTCATGGTCTAAGTCACAGTTTCTCAAGAACACAAATGTTTTGCTTGAATTATAAAAGACAGTGCACCAGACACGTGATACGAATTCAGATCTATGAGAGAAGCAGTGTGCTGCATGTGAAACCAAGCGAATCAGATTTAAATGAAACCTCGACGCACATCTTGATCTTCATTTTAAGAAAACAAACATGGACCTCACAATATCCTTGGAAACCATGTTTAACAGTCAAAAAAAAGGATCTCGAGCCAACTGCTTCTAGGCCAGCCCAAACTATTAACCTTAAACGAATAGATAGCATAAACGGCTACATATGAAGAGTTTCATTGAAATAAACATCACATTAAGACACCAAACTGTATGCTATTCAGAGGCTAAGCATTCAGTCACACGTTTATGGTTTGAATGGCAACAGAGATAGAATCTCTAAACAAAAGAGCAAAACAAGTAATCTAACTATGAATCCAATTCAAGATGAATGCAATTCCAGACTTCAGATTTCCATTTTTGATGTCCAACAGATCTTTACATTCAAGTGAAGTTCAGAAAAATGTACCTGAACAAAAGAAAAAGATACCAAAATCAGCTTGAAGCTTAATGGAATCAGTAGCAGTAGGTCAGTGACAGCAGAAATAGGCCACAACTCTTAATTCAATTCCTATTTCAACCCAGATCGTCAGAATGGCCTTTAGAAATCGACCAAAGAACTTCAAAACTTTCAGAAAAAAATTTCAATAGAACAATAACTACTTGTTTGTTAAAAAGAAATACCTGCCGTTTAACTTTTTACTTTCTCTTGATTCTTAGTCACTCTCAAAATACTTTGTTTATGTTTCTAGAAATTAGTAAAGAAAAGAAGACAAAACAACTCAAATTACTAGCAAACAA
>NC_031995.1:94439493-94443943 GCF_001879085.1 Nicotiana attenuata | reverse complement strand
GTTGTTCTCTGCCATAGCCTTTGCCCTTGCGTTGTAGGGAAGAGTTACTTTAAAAACCACAAACCAACCACCTGTCTAAAATGATATGACAAAATGAAACCATCACGTTAGCGTTAGGGCATTTATCATATTGGTACCCACACATTTGGGGAATGAATGCGCCTAAGTAGTTAACAGTTCCTATTATGCTTTTGATCGGTCGCTTGCGTCATCCCGGCCTTTCTTTTATTTCCCTATGAAACTTTTCTCTCTCTTTTTCCTTCTTTTCTTCTTTTCACTCTTGCCTTGGTTTTTCTTGTTCCTATTCTCTCCTTTCCTCAAATTTCTTTCATTCTCTCGCTTTTCTTTAATTGTTTTTCCGCTCTTTTCTTTCCCTTTCTCTCTTGCTCTCTTTTCATTTTCTCTCTTCTTCTTATTCTTCTTCTTTTTTTTCTTTTTCTTTTGGTTACGGTCGAATCCTATGGAGATTGCCTACGTATCATGACCCCGCATGAATCAGACCAAGCGTAGTTCTTGCAGATAAAAGGTGAAGGAACAATAAAACATTTTTGGAATTTTCAATTTTCATAATAAAACAAGCTTCGATTACAAAATTCAAAAACCAACAGACTCAAACAAGAACTAGCAAACTCCGATGAAAGACGAACTACAGACTCGAAGAACAACTAACCCACATAAAAAGAAAATACAGACTCCGAGACAAACTAACAGACTCCAAAGGGATCTTGTTCCTAACTGTTATTGGCACATTTGGGTTCGTGCTCATTCTGCACATTTATTAAGGTGATTAAGCAAAAAATCAAGACTCATTTGACTCAAAAACAAAGTTGACACTTTTCTTTTTTCCAAATTAAGAACAAAGATCCGGTTTTGCGCATACGGCCTTTCAGCACCTGGGGACGAGATTTTAATGCTATGTTGGCTGACCGGCCAAAACCTGGAAAAATGACCAAAGGTGGTTGTTCTCGCAAAAGCAGCCTTCCGGCGCCCTTTTAGGGACATTCGGCTATTTTTGGCAAGAATGGCATCACCTTAATTATTTACAATAAAAACAAAATTTTGTTCATTTTGGGTTATTTTTGCAAAAAAGAAGTTGGACCCGATGAGGGTTGCCTACGTATCTCACACCCTATGGGAATCAAACTGACGTAGTTCGGGCAAACAAAACAAACTATTTTTGAAAACAAGACTCTTCTTTTCATTTTTTTCATTGGTAAATAAAACTAGCTATTCTTGAAAATAAGACTCTCTTTTTTCTCTTTTTCATTTTCCATTGGCAAATAAAACAAACTATATTTTTTTTTTAAAAAACAAGACTCTTTTTTTTTCCTTTTTTTCTTTCTTTTTCTATTTTTCTCAAAAATTTGGCAGAGTTTCGACGCTATTTGGACATTGGTTTTTTCCCAAACAGGTAATTATCTCTCTTTAACCCTCATATCGCTATTTCCTTTAAAAGCCGGTCAGCATGCCAATCCACAACAAATAAGTGCACAAGGAAGATGCATTAGGATGGTGTATTATTCCGGGTACACCTGTCCTAGACGGACCCAACCCCTGTGTTGAGTCCCCTAAGTCAAAATGCACATGATGCAGATAAGCGTTCCTACTAGGGATCCGGCATGAGGCTGAGTTATTCTAGGTTCAAAACCTGGGTATATATTCTAGACTGTGTACCCAAGCGGACAACTTGAGTCGAGGAGGGGGCTACGTACCGGGAACCAAAAGGCCATCCGGCTTAGTAACTTGTCCCGCCTCTTTCTTATTTTAAGGTATGACACTAACAGAATAGGGAGTCTCGACCAGCGAGCACATCCCTGGAGATGAGAAGAGAAGGATTCCGCAACAGTTTCATATATACAGTTCAGATAATATCAAAAGCGGTAAAAAGCAACATTTTGCACATTAGTCCCAAACATGTAATAAAATCAGATAATAAACAAAGCCAAATACAACAATATATCTAAGCTCAAATTCTGAACCCTGAACCGAAGTTCTGGGTTCCCATTCCCCAGCGGAGTCGCCAGAGCTGTCACACCTCCTTTTTTCACTTACTCCCCCGAAATGGTATAATAAAGGGAGTTTTTCCAATTAAAGGACAACCGAAACGGGATTTTTTTTAAGAGAATTCAGAGTCGCCACTGGGGAGATTTATGGTGTCCCAAGTCACCGGTTGAATCCCGAATCGAGGAAATTATTGACTCTGTTTAACAGACCGCGAACCACAAATCCGGGTAAGGAATTTTGTTAACCCGGGAGAAGGTGTTAGGCATTCCCGAGTTCCATGGTTCTAGCACGGTCGCTCAACTCTCATATCTGGCTTAATTATCTGATTTTATACAATTATGAACCTATGTGCATATTTTAACTTTTTAACCGCTTTTATTCATATTTTTTAAAGAAGATTGCAACGTCGTTAAAACACGTCTTGAACCACGTCACATAAATGCACCCGTGATTTTTGACATATTTTAACTTTGTTGGAATTTGGATTTGGGTCACATAAATGTGCACCCGAATTTAGGAAAGTAAAATTATTAAACACGCGCCTAAAGCAACTACACGTTTGCACTTTTCGAGGGCCATGGAATTTGCTAGATGGCACGCCTCAGAATCTAAGGATCAATTCAACATTAAATAAAACGAGGGACATGCGATGGTCATTTTTGTTTGGCTTGGCACACCTCAAAAATATTCTAGAAGGACATTCAAATTAAAGCTCGGAGGGCCATACACTATATGTTATCTAGCAAAGCTCTCCTCAACTAATTAAAAGTCCGGTCAATTAATACTAAGTGATTAAAGGTTCTATTTAGCTAGCTAGGGTGGCTTATGGGAGGGAAAACTATGTATTGTATAAGGAAACTTGAGCCACCACAAAAGTCTGGATGGCCCAAATGGGAAATGGTCTAATTCTAACTCCAAGAGACCTTCAGAATTGAGCTTCGACAAAGCCCAAATGCGGAGCCTTGCTGTGACTGGACCAGGACCCAGCATCGAACCCTTTCCGCGTGAACAAAGATGGAGGTGATCAAAGGGTCCAAAAGAACCAAGAAAAAGGCCGATTCCAATGCAAACAAATAGGGGAGTCCCTTTAAATTTATTATTATCCCATCAGACAACACCCAATGATGGCTTGATCATGAAAAGTAAACATGGACTCATTTATAATGACTAACAAAGGCAATTGAATTTAACAGTTTTAACTTCACAACAACGCCGCTAATCACGCTGCTCCCTCACAGACTAACCATTTATGGGCTCATCAAACCATAAATTCATGGTCTAAGTCACAGTTTCTCAAGAACACAAATGTTTTGCTTGAATTATAAAAGACAGTGCACCAGACACGTGATACGAATTCAGATCTATGAGAGAAGCAGTGTGCTACATGTGAAACCAAGCGAATCAGATTTAAATAAAACCTCGACGCACACCTTGATCTTCATTTTAAGAAAACAAACATAGACCTCACAATATCCTTGGAAACAATGTTTAACAGTAAAAAAAAAGGATCTCGAGCCAACTGCATCTAGGCCAGCCCAAACTATTAACCTTAAATGAATAGATAGCATAAACGGCTACATATGAAGAGTTTCATTGAAATAAACATCACATTAAGACACCAAACTGTACGCTATTCAGAGGCTAAGCATTCAGTCAGACGTTTACGGTTTGAATGGCAACAGAGATAGAATCTCTAAACAAAAGAGCAAAACAAGTAATCTAACTATGAATCCAATTCAAGATGAATGCAATTCCTGACTTCAGATTTCCATTTTTGATGTCCAACAGATCTTTACATTCAAGTGAAGTTCAGAAATGTGTACCTGAACAAAAGCAAAAGATACCAAAATCAGCTTGAAACTTAATGGAATCAGTAGCAGTAGGTCAGTGACAGCAGAAATAGGCCACAACTCTTAATTCAATTCCCATTTCAACCCAGATCGTCAGAATGGCCTTTAGAAATCGACCAAAGAACATCAAAACTTTCAGGAAAAAAATTTCAATAGAACAATAACTCTTGTTTGTAAAAAAGAATCCTGCCGTTTAATTTTTCTTCTCTGATTCTTAGCACTCTCAAAATCTTTGTTATGTTTCAGAAATTGAAAGAAAAGAGACAAAAACACTCAAATTCTAGCAAACAATCAAATCTTCTGCATTTTTTTCAGCCATTTCAATTGCTCAGAATTTTTGTGTCTAATCTCTGCCTTGAATGCCAAGGTAGAGAGCCTTTATAGGCAAGGCATCTAGGGCAAATATGAAATATTCAATTTTGCACCCCGAAACCTTTTCCCACTTTTATTTCAGCTCCAATACCCCTAGTTAGTTATCAAATTTTCAGATTAATCCCCCACCCAGCTTCCTAGAAGCTTCCTAGTTCAGTTACTGATAGACTCCTTTAGCTGAACTACCCAAATTACCCTCTAAGCCTTCTATTTTTTACTCCCCT
>NC_031995.1:94412751-94439462 GCF_001879085.1 Nicotiana attenuata | reverse complement strand
GGTCGTCCTAACCAAGAGATGGGCGTTCCAACCTACCCCCAACGTACTACCAATAGGCCCTAAAACCTAAATACATGAATCAACCTAGTGACAATTTAAGCGAAAGCTGACAAAAGCCCCCAAAGTAATTAACAAGCCCAAATCGACCAACAGTAATCCTAACTCAAACGAATACAGTTTCTAACAAAGTAATAATCTAATTATATGATTTAAAAAGCTTAAAAACCTACTGATTTAAACAACCTGAAGCTAATTCGAATCACAAAACATGAAAACCAAAGCAAGAAAAAAAACCCAAGATCAGAGGAATAGAGTGAAAGCAAAGAAAATACTGACGCTACCCGCCTAGGATCGATGAAGACGAAGGAATTGGCCACAGCCTTTCGGTCCGGTCTGGGATGAACAAATCTTGACGCGAACCATAATTGTCGTCAATCGATTGTTCTAGGCAAAACGATCGTTTAACGACAGTTTTGAGTCGAATTGAGTCTTGAGCACGGGAATTGAAACATCATTTCTCCCTTCTGATTTTTCCACTCGGACTTGAAGTGGAGACGTGGGGATTTTTGGGAGATTGGTTCTAGATTAATGTTTGAATGAGTGTGAGGAATGGATGGTGAGAGTTTGTGGGTGGTTTGGAGCTAAAAAGCCTGTAACCATGGAGGATCAGGGCTTCAGATGGAGGGAGTGAACAATGAGAACGTTTGGAGAAGATGATGAGCCTCTGAACTTTCGGACAATTTTAAGGGACAAAAGGGATAGTTTGCTAGCCGTTGGATTAGATTGGATGAATGGCTGAGATTAAGCGAAATAAAATGGGGTCGTTTTGGTCACTACCCAGTTGGACCGGATTTTGGGCTGCTGGGGCGGGTCATGGGCGCTGGCAAGTGATTGGGCTTGAGGGCTTAAGTTAATAAGGCCCAAATCGGGTCATTAATAAGAAGACCCTCTCTTTCCCCTTTTTTTTCTTTTTATTTTAATTGCTTTTTCTTTTCTTTTCAAATTAAAATAACAACCTAAATTAACTCTTAACCTAAAAAAAACTAATTTAAACCTAAATGATAATTGACATAGTTAATTAAAAACAAATTAACACAAAAATTACTCAAAATCAAAGCTAGAATTAAAAGTGCAAATTAAACCATTTTTTGTGATTTTCTTTTATGAACAACCTAATTACTAAGTAATTCTTTAAAATACGAAATTAACTCCTAAATGCACATGCAACATATTTTTTTGTATTTTTCACTAATTTGAAACACACAAACAAAAATGCAAACAATTAACAGAAAATGCCACGAAATTCACAAAATTGCAAATAATAAAATATTTTGTTTTGAAATTATGGGAGTAATTCATATAGGGCAAAAATCACGTGCTCACAAGTATTGCTAGGAGAGTAAAGGGCATGCTTTCTCGGGATTGGGAGGAGAGAGAGGCCAAGAGGTCTCAAGAGTCGGGCCATTATTCTGGCGCCCGTGCCCCAGTTGCAGTTTGTCATGGTAGGGGTTATGTTAGTCGCCCCGTTCATTCAGCTCTTCCAGCAGCCAGTGGTATTCCAGCTCCTCCTAGTCCTTAGGAGCCTTATTATGCACCTCCAATATCTAGTGCGCCTCCTACACGGGGTGCTTTCAGTGGTCAGTCCAGCTGACCTGGCCTGAGCCAGTCATAACCACCACGCCCTCCCAGAGCTTGTTTTGAGTGTGGCGACACACGCCATATGATGAGGGATTGCCCTAGACTTAGGAGGGGTGCACCTCCACAGACTTCTCAGCCATAGCGTGCTTCACAGGGTTCCCAAGCTATGATCACAGCACCAGTTGCTACCCCACCTGCTCAGCCAGCTAGAGGTGGAGGTCAGGGAGGTAAAGGTCGCCCTAGACGGGAAGGCCAGGCCAGATACTATGCCCTTCCTGCCCGTACAGAGGTTGTTGCTTCAGATTCTGTCATTACAGGGATTGTTCCGATCTGTCATAGGGATGCAATTGTTCTATTCGATCCAGGCTCCACTTATTCCTGTGTGTCCTATTATTTTGCCCCGTATTTGGGCGTATCTCGGAATTCCTTGAATTCCCCTATTTATGTTTCTACTCTTGTGGGAGATTCTCTTATTGTGGATCGCGTTTATAGGTCGTGTTTGATTGCTCTTAGTGGTTTTGAGACCAGAGCCGATTTATTATTGCTCAGCATGGTAGATTTTGATGTTATCTTGGGCATGGACTGGTTGTTGCCCCATTATGCTATTCTTGATTTTCATGCCAAGACCGTGACGCTGGCTATGCCAGGTGTACAGCGATTAGAGTGGAGGGGTACTATAGATTACATACCCAGTAGAGTTATTTTATTTCATGAAGCTCAGCGAATGGTTGAGAAGGGGTGTGACACGTATCTAGCTTATGTGAGAGGTATCAATATTGATACCCCTACAGTTGATTCAGTTCCAGTAGTGCGGGATTTCCCCGATGTGTTTCCAGCTGATCTTCCGGGCATGCCGCCCGATAAGATATTGATTTTGGCATTGATTTATTCCTGGGCACTGAGCCCATCTCTATTACTCCTTATCGTATGGCTCCTCTTGAGTTGATGGAGTTGAAGGAAAAGTTACAGAATTGCTTGATAAGGGCTTTATTCGACCAAGTGTGTCACCTTGGGGTGCTTCTGTCTTGTTTGTGAAGAAAAAGTATGGTTCCATGCGTAAGTGCATTGATTATCACTAGTTGAGCAAAGTTATAGTGAAGAACCGGTATCATTTGCCTCATGTTGATGACCTGTTTGATCAGTTACAGGTTGCTCGAGTGTTTTCTAAGATTAACTTGCGTTCAGGTTATCATCAGTTGAAGATTCGGGAGCTTGATATCCCGAAGACTACTTTTAAGACTCGGTATGGTCATTACAAGTTCCTTGTTATGTCATTTGGGCTGACCAATGCCCCAACAGCATTTATGCATTTGATGCACAGTGTATTCCGACCATATCTTGACTCGTTCATCATTGTCTTTATTGATGACATTTTGGTGTACTCTCGGAGTCGGGAAGATCATGAGCAACACCTGAGGATAGTTCTTTACACCTTGAGAGAAAAGAAATTATATTTGAAGTTCTTGAAATGTGAGTTCTAGTTGGATTCTATGGCATTCTTGGGCCACGTAGTATCGAGTGAAGGGATCAAGGTGGATCCGAAGAAAGTGGAAGCAGTGCAGAGTTGGCCCAGACCATCTTCAGCTACAGAGATCCGTAGTTTTCTTTGTTTGGCGGATTATTACCGTCGATTTGTTGAGAATTTTCATCTATTGCAGCACCTATGGCCAGGTTGACCTAGAAGGGTGCTCCGTTCAGGTGGACGAAAGTGTGTGAAGAGAGCTTTTAGAAGCTCAAGACAGCCTTGACTACAGCCCTAGTATTGATATTTCCTATAGGTTCGGGGTCTTATATTGTCTATTATGATGCCTCGAGGATTGGCCTTGGAGCGGTGTTGATGCAGCATGGTAAGGTGCTTGCCTACGCATCTAAGCAGCTGAAGGCGCATGAGAAGAATTATGTTGTCCATGATCTCGAGTTAGCAGCTATTGTCCACGCCTTGAAGATCTGGCGTCATTATTTGTACGGTGTTCCTTGTGAGATCTATACTGATCACTGGAGTTTGCAGCATCTGTTCAAGCAGAAGGACCTTAATTTGCGTCAGAGGAGGTGGTTAGAGCTGCTTAAGGATTATGATATCACTATTTTCTACCACCGGGGAAAGGCCAATGTGGTGGCCGTTGCTTTGAGTCACCTAGCGGAGAGTTTGGGGAGTTTGGCTTATCTACCAGCAGCGGAGAGACCCATGGTGATGGATGTTCAGGCCTTACCAGCCAGTTTGTGAGATTGGATATTTCAGAGCCCAGTCGGGTCCTAGCTTGTGCGGTTTCTCGGTCTTCCCACTACTAAAAAATTGGTCTACTGTAACGGTTAGAAAACCGTCCCTACAGACTGTCAAACCGTTACCATAGGTATATTGGAACGGTTTACAACCCGTTACATCAGCCCCCGTGCCCATAGGTCTATTAGAACGGTTCTTGCAACGGTTTGCATCGCCGTTACTATAGATACGTCTATCGCAACGGTTTTCCCCTTCTGTGTTGGAACACTTATTTTTTTCAATTGGAACGGTTTAAAACCGTTACTATATTGTTTATGCAACGGTTCTTAACCGTTACCATATTATTTAAAGCAATACTTATGTAAGCTATTGTTACGGTTATTATGGATATAGCAACGGTTTTCTTTATGCTACCGCAACGGTTATGTTTGTATTCGGAACGGTTTATAAATCAATTTGGAACATTTTATAGGACCTATTGCAACGGTTTACATTATTTGACTGCATGTTTCATACAAAGAAACATGATCTGACTACATGATCTTAACTTACCCAAGTAAATATGTAAAAACATCAACTCATTGGACTATATATATTAGACAATAGAAGAAGCAACTTTTAAATTCATTTTTTTCCAATATTATTCCAAGATTACATTTGACAAAGTCAGAAACCTCTAAAACAAGTTAAAACATGAAGCAAGAAATCAAGATTATTACACTTACCCAACTTAAATATGTAAAGGCAACAACTTTTGGACTTAAAATATTTTGAAAAATGAAGCAGCAACTAGCAAAAGACTTTCTGTAGCAGACTGCTACATGCTGTAGATATGTGTCTAACTAGCAAAAGACTTAATCATTTCACCAACACTCTTTCTTTCAACAAATAACCCCATAACTGATGCCACTTAATCTAGTCTCCAACAAAGCAATGCTTCCATGGATCCCACCACTAAAACAAAAAGATTATATTCAAACACCACCCCTTTCCCACAAATACCCCAAAAGATAGTACAACCAGATAATTATTATTTTTTGTAACATAAAAGTAACTGAACAAGAAGAAAACAAATATCAGTGGTTCTAATTAGTTGTTACATTCTTGATGTATGTAGTTCATTGCTGCTTAGAGTTATCCCATTTCAGCTTGTGGACTAACACCAAATTATAGATGGTAATAAAAATTCGTCACTCCAGAATGAAAGAGGTGATCTCAAAATTCTGCTATAACATCATCAACAAACTCAACATCACCAAACTCTATAACACTAAATCACCAAACTCAACTTCTGCAGGACATTCTAATTAGTTATTGAAAATTATTTGAATATGTAAATTCATTACAACCTTTTCGTCGCCAGTAAAGAGCTCCTTCCATTTCCTGACAACTAAAAGAGGTGTTGTATGTCGCCAATTGAAGTAGCTTTTTATCATTTTCATCACCATTTTTTGTTACATTATCAATTTAGAGCTGCTCTAAGGCATTTTAAATATCTTTTTATTGACTTGTTGAAGCTTTGAACTAAATGTAAACCATTGTGGTATTTAAAAGTTATAAATGTTTTATGCTTTATCCATTTTATAAAAGTTATAACCTCGGTTATCAAGAAAAAAATGAACCAAGATAACTGTATACTCTCAACTGAACTGTGAGGAAAGTAAGACACCCAACTTTCTCAAGAAACAAAGGAAGCTCCTGGTCTTTGTGCTTGACAAGTAATATTTTTTTGATAAGAACAACTAACATTTTTTAACCTAGCACCTTTCTTTTCTCTTCTATCTTCAATTATTTTTTGTTCTTTTGAAACACAGCATTATGAGCTTTATGCTTGAGGAAAGGTACTAAGTTACAAATTGTTAGACATATTACAGGTGGTTTCTAACACAACTTATGACAAATGAAACAAGTGTTATCCCTTAACTCTGATCATTGAGCTTCATGGTTAATGTGTTGACATGAATGCTTATGGACCATAATGTGTTTAAGCTGAATTGTGGAAGCTGAAAGTATCAGGATGAAAGTAGTTTTGTTATTCGGATATATGTGGTTGAGATATGGATATTGGATGGGGTTATTCAAATACAGGGCAATTAGAAGGTGTGATATTGATACGCATTCTAACCAAGTCAGTGATGTCCTCACCAAACTTAGACACATATCTATATCACTGTCCAATTCTAAACATATAATGCAGCACTAATCCAAAATTGCTACAAGAATGAGCCTTAGAGCTACTTCTTAGCAATGTACAATACTCGAAAAAGCAGGAACCCCAAACAAGACAGCCAAGTTTGACACATAAGTACCAAGTCCCAACAGGACCAAGAGGAACACTTGAACCAAAAAACAGCTAACTTGATAGCTCACCTGTGCAGATTTGCTGCCAAAATTGCTGCAGAAAACTGATCACAAACAGCCTAGATTTCAACTTTTAGTTGCTGCAGTTTTGCTGTTAAGTTGCAGCTCAGCAAGAAACCAAGACAAAGAAACTGCTTCTATTTCTCTAGATTCTCGCTTAATTATCATTTGATTAAAGCAAGATCCAAGAATTCCATTTGATTCCTAGAATGTGTTAAGCAAATAAGCAAGCATATGACAGAACATACAGATCAGAATGAGACAACTATAATCTCACCATTATTCTGATAATAATATGGGATGCAAACCAAATAATAGAATCAAAGACATGCGAACCAAAATATATGCAAAACACAAGAATCAAAGGGAGGCCAACTCTACAGATGGCACATATATGCTAGCTCCTTTGCGAGGGAGTCTTTTTCAGATGATCATGTAGGACAATGGCAGTGTAAACACTGGAGCAGCTCAGCAATATCATCAAGCAGAAGTCAAATGGACCATAATCTAAGAAGAATTTCACATGAGCAGAAAAGGAGTAGGCACGAATTATGGACATCAAAAGGCAGCAAAAACAGAAATTATGGATACTTGATAGATCTCTTTAAAAAAATTACCCAAATCTCTTAAGAACCCAGTAAACATTCATAAAACCAAATTTCTGGGCTCATGGATGGATGAAAATCAGGAAAAGATAAAAATTCCATAGAAATATTCAAACAAGGTTAGTTAGGCAAAGAAAAAATAAAAACCCCTAAACCCAAATCTCCCTCCTCAAGAACCGAACCGGCCGCCACAATGCTAGAAAAAATGGTCCAAATGTGCGCAGGGAGTGTGTAAACAAAAAGCATGACAGAGATTTTAAAGAAAATAAACAAGAATGGTAGAATACAAGTTGGAATCGTAATGATAAATACAACTTACCGGTGCTGCCGATGGTGGTTTGTCTTCCTCGTAATTCCGGCGAACTGATGAAGGTTATCTTCCTCGTAATTCCGGCGAACTGATGAAGGTTTTTAGGAGAGAGAGGTCGGAACTTTTGGATCGGAAGATATGGTGTGTTTGTCTCGTAATCTCCGTGTGTATATTAATTAGGTTTTATTATTTAATAAATATTAAATATAAAATATATATAATATAGAAGAGGGTCTATTAGCCGGCCTTCCAAAATTTGGGGAAAATTATAGAGGGAATTCGTAACTGTTGCCGTACATTAAAATTGCAAATACCCGTTACCATAGATAAGCTTATTGCTACGGTTGTCCAAAACCGTTCTCATAGAAACTCTACTGTAACGGTTTTTAGACTACTGCAACGGTTTAGGGGCTAAACTATGCCGATAGTACCAATTACCTTACGCAACGGTTAAAACCGTTGCAACAGACCATCTATAGCAACGGTTATAGAACAGTGGCAATAAAAAGCGTTGCCATAGCTCCAGTTTCTGGTAGTGTCCTTGTTTTATCGTATCAGAGAGCGCCAGTATGATGACCCTCATTTGCTAGTCCTCAAGGACAAGGTGCTACATGATGATGTCAGAGATGTGACCATTGATGATGACGGGGTATTGATGATGCAGGGTTGGATATGCATGCCCAATGTTGATTGGTTTTGGGAGTTGATTCTATAGGAGGCCCACAGTTCGCGGTATTCTATCCATCCGGGTGCTGCAAAGATGTACTAGGATTTGAGGCAGCAGTATTGGTGTAGGAGGATGAAGAAAGACATAGTTGGGTTTGTAGCTTGGTGCCTCAACTATCAACAGGCGAAATATGAGCATTAGAGACCGGGTGGCTTGCTTCAGCAGATAGAGATTCCGGAGTGGAAGTGGGAGCGGATCACCATGGATTTTGTAGTTTGACTCCCACGGACTTTGAGGAAGTTCGATGCTATTTGGGTGATTGTGGATCGGCTGACCAAGTCCGCGCACTTCATTCTTGTGTGTACTACCTATTCTTCAGAACGGTTGGCTGAGATTTATATCCGAGAGATTGTTCGCCTGCATGCTATTCCAGTTTCCATCATTTCAGATAGAGGTAGTCAGTTTACATCACGATTCTAGAGAGTCGTACAGCATGAGTTGGGTACTCGGGTGGAGTGGAGCACAGCATTTCACCCCAGACGGACGGACAATCCGAGCGCACTATTCATATTCTTGAGGATATTCTCCGTGCGTGCGTGATGGAGTTTCGAGGTTCTTGGGATTTGTTCTTGCCACTTGCGGACAACAATAGTTATCACTCTAGCATTGAGATGGCACCATATGAGGCTTTGTATGGTAGGTGGTGTAGATCCCCGGTGGGTTGGTTCGAATCGGGCGAGGCTAGATCATTGGGCACAGACTGTGTTCAGGACGCTTTGTAGAAGGTTAAGGTGATTCAGGATAGACTTTGCACAGCCCAGTCCAGACAGAAGAGTTATGCAGACCGGAAGGTTCGCGATGTTTCATTTATGGTAGGAGAGCGGGTCTTGCTTCGGGTTTCGCCTATGAAAGGCGTTATGAGGTTTGGAAAGAGGGTCAAGTTGAGCCCAAGGTTTGTTGGCCCTATTGAGGTGTTGCGGCGTGTTGGGAAGTTTGCTTATGAGCTTGCCTTACCTCCCAGCTTGGCAGGGGTTCATCCGGTATTTCATGTTTTGTTGCTCCGGAAGTAACACGATGATCCGTTGCACGTGTTGTATTTCAGCTCAGTCCAGCTGGACAAGGATCTATCTTATGTTGAGGAGCCAGTGGCGATATTGGACAGGCAAGTTCAAAAGTTGAGGTCAAAGAGCATCCCCTTAGTAAAGGTTCAGTGGCGGGGTCAGCCGGTCGAGGAGGCGACTTGGGAGACCGAGCAGGATATGCGCAGCCGTTATCCTTATCTTTTCACCACTTCAGGTATGTCTCTATACTTGTTCGAGGAACAACGAATGTTTTTAGAGGGGAGGATGTAACGACCCAGCCGGTCATTTTGAGAATTTAGGCCCCAATCCCCTGTTAACTGCCTCCCCGTATCTTTTTCTGCTATTGTGATTTGCCGGGATGATTCATTTTGAATTTCGAGTGTTTTGGGACACATAGCCCCTAAATAAGAGTTTAAGTCTTAGAATTTGGACCGTAGTCGAAGCTGTGTGAAGAAAGCTTCGAAATGGAATTCTGTTGATTCCGTTAGCTCCTTTGGGTGATTTCGGGCTTAGGGGCGTGTCCGGATTGTGTTTTTGAGGTCGGTAGCTCATTTAGGATTGAAATGGCGAAGGTTAAATTTTTGGAGTTTCGGGCCGATAGTCGAATTTTTGATATCGCGGTTGGAATTTCCGGAAGTTGGAATAGGTCCATAATGGTGAATATTACTGGTGTGCAAAATTTGGGGTCAATCTGACATGGCTTGGTTGGTTTCGGCATCGGTTGTAGAATTTCTAGATTTCAAGTTCATTAAGTTTGGATTGGAGGGTGATTCGTGGTTTTAGCATTGTTTGATGTGATTTGAGGGCTCGACTAAGTTCGTATGATATATTAGGATTGGTTGGTATGTTTGGTTGAGGTCTCGGGGGCCTCGGGTGAGTTTCTGATGCTTAACGAATTGGTTTGGGACTTAGGCATGTTGTTGAAGTTTGCTGCACCTAATGTTTTCGCACCTGCAGATTTTGGACCGCAGGTGCGGTGCCGCAGAAGCGGAAATGGACCTTGGCAGCCAAGACCGCAGATGCAGCTGGGGGACCGCAGAAGCGAACTCGCAGATGCGGCCTAGTGCCCGCAGATGCGGCCCCAGCCAAGTTAAGTGGCTTACGCACCTACGATGATTTTTCTGCTGGAGCGGGACTGCAGATGCGGCCTCATGAGCGCAGAAGCGGAAATCGCTGGGCAGAAAAGAGGATTTCGACGATTTGAAATTTCATAACACAAAATTCGATTTGGGGCTCAGTAGGAGGCGATTTCTCGAGAGATTTTGAAGGAGAGCTATTGGGTAACTAATCCTAACTCTATTTTGATCATATTACATTAATTTATCGTTGTATTCCTCATCTAACTAAGGAATTTGAGGGTGGAAGTTTAGAAATGGGTGAAAAGTTCGCTAATTGAAAATCTGAGGCTTGAATGGGAATTAGATGTCGGATTTGGATGATTTTTGTACGAGTGAACTCATGAGTGAATGGGTGTTCATATTTATGACTTTTACCTGATTCTGAGACGTGGGCCCGGGGAGGATTTTGGGTGTTTATCTTATTTTCTTGCCTTAGCTTTAAATTCATTAGCTAAATTAGTTGTTTGTAGCTATATTTACGTTATGTAATTGATTTGATTAGATTTGGGCCACTCGGAGTTGGATACTCATGGCAAGCGCGTGATTTCGGATTGATTTGAGCTTGGTTCGAGGTAAGTGGCTTGCCTAACCTTCTGTGGGGGAACTCCCCTTAGGATTTGGTACTGTTGTTATATGAATGTCGTGTACGTGAGGTGACGAGTGCATACACATGCTAATTGTTGAAAAACCCCATTTTCATTAAGTAATTATCTATGTTTTCCTTTTACTGAGCAATACTAGTACATGTAGCCATCCTGTTTAGCTTAGGAAAGCATGCTTACGTGTCTTAGTTGTCTTAACTGCCTACCTGGACTCTGTGCAGCATGTTTAGAGTAAGGATTTCATGTCTTCATTGATATGAATTTTAATCTAAACTGTAGAATTTCTTGTTGAAACTGTTATTTGTATTGATTGAGCTGTATATTTACTTTGGGACTACGGAACGGTATTCCGGGAGATCCCCTTGCACATTTATATTTGGGACTACGGGACGGTATCCCTGGAGATCCCCTATACTTGATATATTTACTTTGGGACTACGGAACAGTATTCCGGGAGATCCCCTTGCACATTTATGTTTGGGACTATGGGACGGTATCCCGGGAGATCCTCTATACATTTGCGTTTGGGACTACGGGACGGTATCCCGGGAGATCCTCTGTTACTATCTTTGTGTTACAACCCATATTCACATACGTTAGTTCATGCCATAAGGTCGTCGACGTAGATCCATGAAGAGATTATCTTTGAGATGATAAGAGATTAATCATATTGGTCTTAAATGATACAAAGGTGTATAAGGGTGGTTAACAAGTATTAGAAGTTAAACGAATAGAGGATGTTGTCAGCCGTATTTTTGGGTAAACCTAGGGGTGCTTAATACTATCAAGAGGTCGTATTTTAAGGTATATGAATCATAAAATATCCGTATCATAGTCTTGAAGTCAAACGAGTTATGAAACAAAAGTCGACAAGAGTTGTTGCAACTTAAGTTCATAGTTTTACTTAAACTTTAGGTCAAATGTTATTAAGCTTTTCTCCCAATATACTTGGAATTACGGGGTGATATACCCACCAAATTGAAGATCTATGAGTCTAGTTTCCAACTCATTAAACCTTTTATCAATACGACATTGGAGTAGAGAGATATAGACATTTTTGCGAGACTGCACAAGCTGCTAGGTGACAAGTAGGTGTGTCACCTACTTGGTTAAATGATAGCCCAAAAAGAGGCAATTTCGGGTCAGACAAAGACCCCATTAAAAGTCTTATCTTCTGCAATATATCCCTCATTATATTTCACAAATAACCAGACCTAAACCCCTGCAAACTTCCTCCCAAAAATTATCCACAAACCCTAATTGATTTTCCCTCTCTTTCAAGTTCAAATTGGGGGTAAACCCTAGAGTTTGAAGAACCAAGATAAGGGCTGAGTTATCCAACAAGTAAGATGAGTTTACTGCTATCTTTAATACATTTATTATGCTGTTAATTCATGGTAATTCGTTCTATACATGTTAGAACTCACGGGACGGTGATCGGAAGCCGTGAGTTCGAGTTATTCACTTGTAGCGGACTGTTTTGTGGACTGTTTTGTGTTGCTGTTGGGCTGCGTGTTTTACTACTGTTTTGTGGAGTTTTGGAGGAGGAAGGGTGTGGAGAAACACCATATAGATGTAGGGTTGTGGGCTGGTAGTTCTTCGTAACATTTCCGGGTCGTTTGACACGACTACGGTGGCCGTCGTATGTATAGACTGATTAGGTTGTGCGTGGACTGTTTTAGGAGGCTCAATATGATTATTATTGATGTTGTTTGGGCTGTTTGGTGATTGTTTGGAATTGTGTGAAGTCATATATATAGGGGAGGTGCTGTCCGTTTCATCGTAAAATAGGTTGTGGTCGATACATAATAGTTATGACGCTTGAATGGTAACTATAGTATCGTTTCTCTTATTGTAGACTAAGGAGTCGTGAAAATTGCATAGCTTGAGATTGGGGCAGTATATACAAGGTATGTGAGGCTATCCCTTTCCTTCTTTTGCACGACTCCGATTGTACATAATGTAATGAACGAGCTTCCAAAGATACTCTACTCTTAGAAGCTAGCAGTACTTACATTGTTTCCTCTCTTATGGAACGATTGATGTTGATGTTGCTTCTCTTATTCTTATGTTATCAATGTTATTGGTACTTCCTGATTCTTATAAGGTTCAGGGTGAAGAGTTAGTCCTAATAACGTGTACAGAGGATACCGACCTTACGTCACTCCGAAAGGTTTAGAACGTGAGTCCATGAGTCGAGCATGCATTATATATATGTATCTATTTTACTCTACCGAGCCGCGCTATAGTCGGCCGGGTACGACACCTATTGTGCAACCACTGATCAGTTGGGTTTTACCGAGCTCCACGTGGTCGGGTACGTTTTTACCGAGCCTATTATGGCCGAGTACGATATGATGATGATGATGCCCACAGAGGCGTATGTTTTAAAAGTTTATGTATATACACATATGTATCACGCATTTCATGTCAGTAGCCCTTAGAGGTACCCAGATGTTACAGGTTGTTTATTCTCTATCCCTGCTTACATTACTGTTCGTACTTATGGTTCCCTGCCTTACATACTCAGTACTTTATTCGTACTGACGTCCTTTTATTTGTGGACGCTGCATGTCGTGCTGCAGGTCCTGATGGACAGGCAGGCGCAGCTCCCCCACCATAGTAGGCTGTCCAGTTCAGCGGTGATTGGCGAGATCCCTTCTTCGGACTTGCCTTGGTCTTGGTATGCATGTTTGTTATAGATATTATGGGTATGTCGGGGCCCTGTTCCGGCTATGTTGCAACACTTATGTTCCTTTAGAGGCTCATAGACAGGTGTCGACTCATGTATAGTTTGGTAGGCCTTGTCGGCTGGTTTTTGTTGTATAGTCTCTCATGGTAGTGTGGTAGCTCGTACCTTATATATAGTTTCNATTCCTGTCGCAGACCCAAACAGAATCCTCAGAGTTTTGGGGGCAATTCTGCGGTCCAATCTGCGGACCGCATTTCAACTCTGCGACCGCAGAATGCGACCACAGATTTTGCTCGGTTTCTATTTTTTCTAAATTTTGAAACCCGACCCCTTTTGTAATAAAACACCCAACCCTTCATTCTTTAACGATCTTCTACACAAAATAAGAGAGAGGAAGAGAGAGTCTTGAGAGAGAAAGTCATCTCCTCTAAAATTTGATTCTTCAAAGCTATCCGGGCCGGGAAATCTACTAAACTTATCTTCACTTCCCCTTTCTCCTGCAAGGTAAACTCCCTCGTACCCTTTTCAATTGTAAGTTTCAAGGGTTTTAAAGTTACGGGGGGGGGGGAGTCTCATGCATTGGTTCTTGGAAATAATGGCAAAAATTGTGCATGCGTGTTTATTAAAACCTAAAACCTAGTGGGGGTAATTGGGTGGGAGCAAAGACTTATGCAAAGAAGGGATTGATAACCTAAGTATGTTCGGGTAGTGGTTTTGAACCTTGAATTCTAAGTTACGAGTATTAATTTGTGCACTATATTGCCGTTGCTAGATTTCGGTGAATTGGAAGTAGAAATTAAAAAGGGATTCAACTCCAGGTATGTATGGCTAACTTTAACCTTTGTAAAATCGCCCTGCTTGGTGTCCAAATACTTGGTATGTGATACCTTCATGGATTAGTTGTGAAGTTAAACTCTTGTGAGTAGTATGTGTTTCCTTGTGTAAACCATTTGTGAATTCATGTCAATGTTGTGCCTTAAACGTTGTTGGTTAAGACGTCTGATATAGTTGTGTAAGTAAATGGCAATAAACCAAGTTGTAATTGCGAATGTGTTATGTGGTAAAAACGGTGGAATAAATGATGGAAAGGAATCGAAATTGGTGATATTGAAATAACTGTGGTAACATGCTTTGTGCCTAGCTGTGGAAAATTATTGTTGTGATTTAAATGGTACAACGGGCTGTTGAAAAAAAGATGTGTACATAATGTAATGAACGAGCTTCCAAAGATACTCTACTCTTAGAAGCTAGCAGTACTTACATTGTTTCCCCTCTTATGGAACGATTGATGTTGATGTTGCTTCTCTTATTCTTATGTTATATATGTTATTGGTACTTCCTGATTCTTATAAGGTTCAGGGTGAAGAGTTAGTCCTAATAACGTGTACAGAGGATACCGACCTTACGTCACTCCGAAAGGTTTAGAACGTGAGTCCATGAGTCGAGCATGCATTATATATATGTACCTATTTTACTCTACCGAGCCGCGCTATAGTCGGCCGGGTACGACACCTATTGTGCAACCACTGATCAGTTGGGTTTTACCGAGCTCCACGTGGTCGGGTACGTTTTTACCGAGCCTATTATGGCCGAGTACGATATGATGATGATGATGCCCACAGAGGCGTATGTTTTAAAAGTTTATGTATATATACATATGTATCACGCATTTCATGTCAGTAGCTCTTAGAGGTACCCAGATGTTACAGGTTGTTTATTCTCTATCCCTGCTTACATTACTGTTTGTACTTATGGTTCCCTGCCTTACATACTCAGTACTTTATTCGTACTGACGTCCTTTTATTTGTGGACGCTGCATGTCGTGCTGCAGGTCCTGATAGACAGGCAGGCGCAGCTCCCCCACCATAGTAGGTTGTCCAGTTCAGCGGTGATTGGCGAGATCCCTTCTTCGGACTTGCCTTGGTCTTGGTATGCATTTTTATTATAGATATTATGGGTATGTCGGGGCCCTGTTCCGGCTATGTTGCAACACTTATGTTCCTTTAGAGGCTCATAGACAGGTGTCGACTCATGTATAGTTTGGTAGGCCTTGTCGGCTGGTTTTTGTTGTATAGTCTCTCATGGTAGTGTGGTTGCTCGTACCTTATATATAGTTTCTTGATTGTCTAGTCATCCCATGATATGTATGCTCACGCCATCATATTTTATTGTTGGTTGTCCATGACCCATGTCTACCATTTATATTGATCTCGTCAGCCCTAAAAGATAATAAAGAAGGTTGGATAAAATGTATGTTGGTGCTCGGTAAGTATGGCCGGGTGCTAGTCATGGCCCTCCAGTTTGGGTAGTGACAAACTTGGTATCAGGCAAGTCTGTCCTAGGGATTGTCTATGAGCCGTGTCTAGTAGAGTCTTGATTATGGATGTGTAGCGCGCCACATTTATAATCAGGAGGTACATGACATCTAGGGTTGTTACCTTCTTCCTGAATCTAGATCGTGCGTAGAGTTGAGTCGTAAGTGTTCATCTTTAATATTCACCTTGTTTTCTTTCAGTGATGCCTTCGACTAGGAAGCAAACAATTAGTAGACGGCTTGATACAACTGCAGGAGAGGGTACCAGTCAGGTGCCCCAAGCCAGAGCGGGCCAAAGTGAGGCTCAGAGTGAGATGCCGTCTCATACCTCATCTACTCCGTCTCCTCCAGAGGATATTAGGAGGAACCCAGCACCTCCAGTTCCTCCGTCTGGCACTACAGACCAGGATATGCGGAGTGCTTTGCAGTTATTGACTAGCTTGGTAGCTGCTCAGGCTCAGAGGCAGAATACAGGTGCTGCTGATAAACCNCTCTACTCTTAGAAGCTAGCAGTACTTACATTGTTTCCCCTCTTATGGAACGATTGATGTTGATGTTGCTTCTCTTATTCTTATGTTATCAATGTTATTGGTACTTCCTGATTCTTATAAGGTTCATGGTGAAGAGTTAGTCCTAATAACGTGTACAGAGGATACCGACCTTACGTCACTCCGAAAGGTTTAGAACGTGAGTCCATGAGTCGAGCATGCATTATATATATGTATCTATTTTACTCTACCGAGCCGCGCTATAGTCAGCCGGGTACGGCACCTATTGTGCAACCACTGATCAGTTGGGTTTTACCGAGCTCCACGTGGCCGGGTACGTTTTTACCGAGCCTATTACGGTCGGGTACGATATGATGATGATGATGCCCATAGAGGCGTATGTTTTAAAAGTTTATGTATATACACATATGTATCACGCATTTCATGTCAGTAGCCCTTAGAGGTACCCAGATGTTACAAGTTGTTTATTCTCTATCCCTGCTTACATTATTGTTCGTACTTATGGTTCCCTGCCTTACATACTCGGTACTTTATTCGTACTGACGTCCTTTTATTTGTGGACGCTGCATGTCGTGCTGCAGGTCCTGATAGACAGGCAGGCGCAGCTCCCCCACCAAAGTAGGTTGTCCAGTTCAGCGGTGATTGGCGAGATCCCTTCTTCGGGCTTGCCTTGGTCTTGGTATGCATTTTTATTATAGATATTATGGGTATGTCGGGGCCCTGTTCCGGCTATGTTGCAACACTTATGTTCCTTTAGAGGCTCATAGACAGGTGTCGACTCATGTATAGTTTGGTAGGCCTTGTAGGCTGGTTTTTGTTGTATAGTCTCTCATGGTAGTGTGGTAGCTCGTACCTTATATATAGTTTCTTGATTGTCTAGTCATCCCATGTTATGTATGTTCATGCCATCATATTTTATTGTTGGTTGTCCATGACCCATGTCTACCATTTATATTGATCTCGTCAGCCCTAAAAGATAATAAAGAAGGTTAGATAAAATGTATGTTGGTACTCGATAAGTATGGTCGGGTGCTAGTCATGGCCCTCCAGTTTCGGTCGTGACACTTTGTGTACTGAATTGGTATTTCTCTGTGATTTCATTTTTCACTGACTATTAGCATTTATTTTTACTGCGATATTTCATACTGTTATATATATATATATATATAAACCAGTAGGGCCCTGACCTGATCTCGTCACTACTCGACCGAGGTTAGGCTTGGCACTTACTGGGTACCGTTGTGGTGTACTCATGCCCTTTCCTACACATGTTTTTCGGGTGCAGATCTAGGTACCTCTTCCCTGCTATATTTCCAGTGAGGCGAGGCGATCTTAGAGACTTCGAGGTCTATCTGCCTCGTCCGCAGACCTAGAAGTCCCTCTCTACTCTTCCTTAAGTTATAGACTTCTTGTATTATCTTCATTGATAGATTTCTGGAGTTTAGAAACACCATTTACTTCTGTAGCTTGTGACTCATGATATTCTGGGTTTTAGGAGTCCTTGTGTTTAGTTCGAGAGTGTTTAATTGTATATGCCGAGCGGCATTTTAAACTTCTTTATTAGATTTACATGTTAAATTGTTAGTTTTCATGTCTTCATTTCTTTTTCGTAAATTGTTAGGCTTACCTAGTCGTAGAGACTAAGTGCCGTCATGACAGTTCACGGAGGGAGAACTTGGGACATGACAGCCTTGGAAAAGGTAAAGTTAATTCAGGAGCGACTTCGCACAGCACAGTCTAGATAGAAGAGTTACGAAGATCAGAAGGCGCATGATTTATCATTTATGGTGGGCGAGAAGGTTCTCTTAAAAGTCTCGCCGATGAAGGGATCATGAGGTTAGGGAAGAAGAGCAAGTTGAGCCCAAGGTTTATAGGCCCATTTGAGGTGTTGAGACGAGTTGGGGAGGTTGATTATGAGATTGCTTTACCTCCTAGTCTATCGGAAGTTCATCCGGTTTTCTGCGTGTCTATGTTTCGGAGGTATCATGCCGACTTGCTACGTGTGTTGGACTTCAGCACGATTCAGTTAGATGAGAGCTTGGGTTATGAGGAGGAGCCATTTGCCATTGTGGATAGGCAGGTTCGCCAGTTTAGATCCAAGAGGATTTCCGCGGTAAAGGTTCAGTGAAGGGGCCAACCAGTCGAGGAGGCGACCTAGAAGTCCGAGGAGGACATGTGGAGCAGATATCCACACTTATTCAGCACTCCAGGTATTATTCTAAACCCATTCGAGGATGAACATTTTTTTAAGAGGTGGAGAATGTAACGACCCGACCGGTCGCTTTGCTTTCTAGAATCCCGTTCCCTTAAATACGACTTCCCGTATGTGCTTTCACAATTTTATGACTTGCTGGGAGTTCAGGATTTTGAAGGGTTCGGGTTGAAGTCGGAACACTTGGTTCCTTAAGGTTGACTAGAAAGGCTAAGTTTGACTTAGGTCAACGTTTTGAGCAAATGACCTCGGAATCAGGATTTGACAGTTCCAATAGGTTTGTAAGATAATTTCAGACTTGGGCGTATGTTCGGATCGCATTTTTGATGACCCGGGAGCGTTTCAGCGCCTAATAGTGAAAGTTGGTTCTTTGAAGGTTTTGAAGTTCTTTAAATTTGATTTGGAGTAGGTTTTGGTGATATCGAGGTCCAAATAGGATTTTGAGACCGGGAATAGTTCCGTAAAGTTATTTAAGACTTGCACGCAAAATTTGGTGTCATTCCGAGTAGTCTATGAATGATTCGGCGCGTTCGGAACGATATGGAAACTTGAAGTTCATATTTTGATTCAATTTGGGTTTGGATTGTGATTCTTTGTTTTATTGTTGTTTTATGCATTTCGAGAGTTCGAGCAGGTCCATTTTATGTTTATAGACTTGTTACTGTAGTTTAACGGGGTCTCGAGGGACTCGAGTGTGTTTCGGACCGCCCGTAGCTAAGTTTAGGAAACCAGATTTTTCCAGTTTGCGAAGTCAAGGCCGCATTCGCGGAGGCTTGGGGCCAGTGGTCTACGCGTTCGCGGAAGACCTATATGTTCGCGAAGGATCGAGGGGCCTGGGCCTAGGAAACCCAGTTGCCCTACGCGATCGCGAGGTAAGGCACGCGTTCGCGAGACTTCTTTCGCGATCGCGAAGAAGGAGTTTTATGGGTTCTTCTGTTTTGCCTTCGCGAACGCGTAGGCTTTATCGCGTTTGCGATGAAGGGTCAGGTCTAGGGAAAATGTTTTAAAACGGGACTTAGGCCTTTTTCCTCTCATTTTGCACACACTTGGGCGATTTTGGAGCTTTAAAAAGAGGGATTTCAACCTAGCTATTGAGGGTAAGTATTTCTACCTAATGTGAGTTTAATACATAGATTATGGGTAGATTTTAACATGTAAATTTGTCGAATTTATGGGTTAGATGAAAAACCTAGGTTTTTGATAAAAATGGGATTTAACCATGAAATTTAGTAAAAATTATAGATTTGAGTTCATTAGGTTATGGGTAACAACTTTCTTCGAAAATTTCCGGAATCCGGGCACGTGGGCCTGGGGGTGAATTTTAGGGATTCTTCAAATAGGATTGGGAGATCACTTTGATAGATAGGATAGGAACTTTTGAACATGTATTGATTAATTTATATACCATTTGACTAGTTTTGGATTGTTCGGCATTGAATTGAGGGTTTGAGCATAATCTTGGACTGGAAAGTGGGCTTTGAGACGAGGTAAGTCTGTTTTCTAACCTTGTAAGAGGGAATTAACCCTATAGGTGAATTGATCAATATTTGCTCCTATTTGTGGGGGCTACATATGCACGAGGTGACGAGAGTCCGTACGTAGCTACTAATTATGATGTTGTCCGGGTAGTCTAGGACCCATACCATGCTAGACTTACGATACTTGCACCCTACTTGCTAACTTAATTGCTTAAACTATGTTGGAACATGATAAAGGAATTTTAAAAGGTTGAATTTCATTTACTTGAATTCTTGGAGGGGTCACTTGACTATTATTGAAAATTGGTGTTTCTTTAAATATTAGCCTCTTAATAAATCTTAAATCGGCTATTATAAAGTATTTTTCTCTTTTGTGTAGCGGACCGAACGCCTCGGTAGCAGATAGATGCATCTATGGTTCGTGTCGTTCGACCCTAGGTAGTGCACAGTTAAGTTTTTTATGTTGGATCGGGCCGTACGACCTCGGCATAAATTGCGCGTAATAAATCTTTAGAACCAATTAAAATTGAGATTGCTTCATTGGCTTGAGATATAAATTGTTAAATGATATAAATAAACTTGGGATTTATTATTAGTGAGAGAATTGCCTATTAGCTCCTGTGATATGAACTTTCAGCTATATTTATGTAATCCATATTTAGTTATAATTTAGAAATTTTATCGTTAGCCCATAAGTAAGTGTCAAAGTCGACCCCTCGTCACTACTGCTTCGAGGTTAGACTGGATACTTACTGGGTACATATTGTTTATGTACTCACGCTACACTTCTGCACTAAATGTGCATGATCTGAGGCAGGTGCATCTAGATATCAGTCCGGCGCGCATCCCTGATTCCCGGGACTTCGTGGTGAGCTGCCCTTCGGAGCCCGTTCTGCAACAGCCGGAGTCTTTCTTTGCTTGTATTCTCTGTCTATTTCACTTCAGACAGTAGACTAGTATTATTTTGTATATTCCACTAGTTGCTCATACACTTGTGACACCAAGTCTTGGTGGTTCGTGCTGGTAGACACTTGATGGTTTGGGGTTATCATGCTTATTTCACTCGCTTTAAAAATCTTGATCATATATTTTTATTAAATTCTCACTTCTTATTTATGCACAAATTGAAAATCAACTATTTTAATTCTTTAAAAAAAAGGAGCACAGAGTTAGTTCAGTGTAGGCTTGCCTAGAGGCAACGTTGGGGGCCATCACGGCCTATAGTAAAAATGGGTCGTGACATTTTTTGTGTTGTTCAACAAAATTTCTTCGAATTTACAGTTTTAATTTCAATCAAACAACCCCAAATTTGCTCCAAATGACCTAATTTTTTAAACAAAGCCTCCAAATACCAACACAAAAGATGCTCAATTCCCAATTTAGTCCAATAACGTCAGATCAAGAACACCCACTTGTCTCCTTGAACACTCTCTAAGGACCAACAATGGAGTTTTGAGATTTTTAAAGCAAATCACTAATTCAGTATTTAGACTAAAAGTTTAAGCATAAATAACCAATACTTAGACAATCTTAACTGTGATTAACCATTTAGTTTTGATTTTCAACTCTAAACAAGAATTTTTAAGCTTTCAAAATTGAAGAATTTATGGTGTTCTTGGTGAAGCAGAAGAGATGGAGAAGAAGGAACTGAAGGAGCAAATAGGCTGAGTTCATTTGTTAGATAAATATCGCCAATTACGAGACATTCAGCTAAGATCGATCTCATTGGGGGATATGCCACGCAATTTTGTGATTGAATTGTGAGCGGTGGTGAGCCTGTTGGTCCTTAAGTCTGCTTGGTTAGATAAAAGGGGGATTAGTTACCTCCTATAGCAAAGGTTAATACCTTATTTATTTTAAATAAATATCATTTTATAAAATTATATTGTATAACTACCTTTTGATTTTTATAGCCAAATACCTATTTATGGCCACCTCCTACTCTTAAGCCATAAAATACGTTGCCCTCTCTCTCATAAAATATGCTGCCTCTCTGGCTTGACCCTAATGAAGGCAACGAAATCTCCATGGCCAACTCCAGTATGTTTCTTCTTCTTCTTCTTCCTTTCCGATTTTAATTGTTTTCTTCTGCCAGATGTTTCTTCTTCTTCTTCCTTTCCATGGCAAGGAATTTTTTGGGACTTTAACTTCTTGGCAATTTCTTCTTCAGTTGGTGCTAGCAATTTCCTCCGATTCATTACCAGCGGGTTCTAGCCAAATTCAGTTCTGGGACTATAACTTCTTCAGATGCGTTACGGATGCTAGCAATTTCTTCTTCAGCGATCTTTCTCGTTTTCTTCTTCTTTCTCTCATCGCTGCTTATGGAATCATGGTCGGAATCCTATGGGTCGTCGGAAAATCGTCAACTAAAATAGGTCGTCTGATGTTTGGGGTTGAGCAATTTTAAGATTCTGTTAACTTTTTTTTAAGAGCATTTCAATGTATCTCGCTGTATTTCTATGTATTTCATTGTATTCACTATCTTTTGTTCATTGTAATTCAATGTATCTCGTTGTATTCCATGTATTTCGTCGTATTCAGTGTCTTTTTTTCTCATTGTATTTCAATGTATCCCGTTGTATTCTATGTACTTCATTGTATTCACTGTCTCGCTATATGCCATGAATGTATTCATATATTTTTTTAATTAATGTATAATTTATGTATTCAGATATATTATATAATTTCTCTGAAGATTGCTATATTTTTGGGGTATTTTTCGGTTGAGAATCTTTTTTATAACTGAAAAACACAAAATTTGTGTGTTATAATTGAGTTTGTTGAGTTATATTAGGAGTCTATTATGTTAATTGATTCAATTTCCATTTTAAAAACAGTTTAATCCCCTATTTCACGCCGTGAATTCAGTCGAATACAATAATTTGTCCAGCTGTAATCCCATGTTTCACTCCATGAATACATTCGAATACAACAACTGATTAGCTGGACTTCCCTGATTCACGCCTATTTTTGCTACTGTATTCATGAATACAATAGCTTAAATAAATCAAATACATCTTATAACCACAGAAAAGGTATCTATAATCCGTAATATTGCAAATGGTATCTATAGATGGCTAATTACTGCTAAAAGATAGTGCTTTATGAAAATTTCTCATAAAAGGGAAGGTTTGGGTTTAAGGTGACATGTCTTATTTTATTCCTTTATTTCATTGGGGTATTATCACTTTTAGCTCTTGCCATAAACTATTTATATTTGGTAGCCGAAAAAGTGTATTAAAATTATATAATTTTTATATATAACATAGAGAATGTATATATATATATAAAATATTTTTCGGCTATTATTTTGAGTGCAGCTATATAGTGTCATTTTTTCTATTTTCATTTATTTGGGTAGTTAGGGGTAATGTTTAGGCCCGACCATAGGTTGGATAGGTGGTCGTTAGCCCCACTTGATTGCTTGTTTATTTACGAGGAATTTTTATAAAGTTTCCAGCCTAGTAACTATAATTTGTCTGATTATTATTCGTAGCTACTATTTAATTGTTACGAATTATTATCACTTGTATTCAAACACGCAATAATTGTATCCGCTCGCCCTTTTGTCAACTGAACCTCCTTAGTTGCGACTTTTGGTAGCTCACTAGTAAGAGTCAAATGATTTCAAAAAGAATTTTCCCTTAAAATATTTGTTTTCATTAAATAGGTGATCTATCACACCTAAATAAAAAAATCACTGTTAGGTGGCTACGTCTTACCATATAAACCTTATTTAAAATCATTAATTTTGTCACTTTGATTTTTCAAAAGCATTTCCCCTATTCTCATTTTTCTACAACTTCACTAAAGAGTTTAGAGATTTTCGGGGGCTAGGTAAAAAAAGAGTGTGATATCGCTGCAACTACTATGCGCTTTAGAAGGAAAACTAGTTAATTTGCCCGCGCTTCGCGCAGTCGAACAACTCTTTTTATAAATTTAGTGGATATAAAAAAGATTAATTTTATATTATGAAAATTTAAAAAAAAAATATCTATAAGAAAATAAATAAAATTTTTAAAATACATATTTAAATATAATAACAAAAACATTGTATTATAAAATACATATTAAAATAAAAGTATCACATTCGTTTTTGAAAATTTATAATGGCAGAGTTTCTTCCCTAAAACTTTATATCTAAACTAATCAGTTTCTTTTTGAAATTAATAGTGTTTCAAGTGCAATAAATTATATCATTCCAATGCAATCATCGTTTTACTTTCCAATCATCTTGTTTTAGGCAGTAACTAAGTTACATGAATCAAAAGTGAATTACAGGAGTTGGGTAACATAACTGCAAGATGGAGTGTTGGACTATTTAATTCGATTTTGAGATATTCTCGCTTTGTACCATACGGCTCTTGTAAGAAAGTTCCCTTGACATGCATGGTATATTTGACCCACAAATAATTTGTTTAAAATTATACAATTGCATGCAGAAGTTTTCTCTCCTACCTTTCCAAACTCTAGTACTCCAGAAACTGAGACCTAATAATATTCTCATATGTTTGTTGCGCCAACAAAAAGAAAGTTAAAGGAAGCTCAATAAACAAATTAAAGAAATAAAGAATCAACGTAATAATATTAATACACATAATTAGAGAGTAAAACTAACTGATAGAAAATGAGACCTAATAATATTCTCAACATAAAGTTATAACTATTAAATATTTATATGATGGAGAGGAAAAGATATAATTATAAGATAGAGAAGTAATGAACCAAATTCAAAGAAAATAAACAGCTAGAAATTGGTAAATATATAAAAGATACTTCATTGGGTTGGAAAATAATGAATGATTACAGCTGAAACTACAAAATAGTAATTAAAACGTGTGCTACATCCTACAGCCAACCTACAAGTCATAATAGTAATATGTGTTTGAATGCACTAACCTTTAACCCTTGCAATATAATAGTGGATAATGGAGCAAGTACCCCCAAAAAATAATATATTATCTCAAACTCTGTATTCTTCAAAAGTAAAAAACCTTATCCTCCCCTCCAAGATTTTACCTTTTAAACGATACACCAAACATACATAATATCATAAAATAGACAAAACATATGTAAAATCTTGGGTCAGCAATAAAATATGGAATCTGAATCAGAGGGTAAAAATTAGTAAGCATTTCACAAATAATTCTTTATAATAAAAATTAACTTGTCAGTTCTTCTTCAGGAGTTGGGCGATGAGGCATGTAATAGTATTTCAATTCACAAGAGGTTTAAAAATAAAGTAAAAAGAAGATAAATTTCACCAAAATAATTTTGGAAAGAAAAAAAATAATCTTGCCGCATCCAAACTTCAATCAAAATTTTATATCCTTACTAGTGAACTTATCGCGCTTTGCGCGATATAAAAAATCTCATTATATTTAAAGAATAAATTTCTTCTAATATTTAAAAGGTTGAAAAAACAAAAAATAGGCTGTGAATATCTTACTTTTGATTTTCTAGTTTTAAATCATATCTGGTTTATTTATTCCTTTCGGAAAAGGTTTTGGTAGTTTATTTTGTTAGTAGTATTTTGGTATAAGTGTGAAGACAATTAAAGAGACCTACTTTCTCATCTTTGTCTAATATTGAGGAGTAATATAAAAAACTTGAGTTGAAAATTATTTTCTCCTTCAACTTTCCTTTATAACTTAAACTTTCCTATAATTTTTAACAACAGACATTTACCTCTTCACACAAACGGTCGAGATATGTAATACTTAACATCTAAAAAATTTTAACAAAAATAATAATCACACATGATAATCTCCCAAAATACATCAAAAATACTATCAAATCCTCCACAAATTCCATGATCAATATTAAATTTTTTTCAGCAGCTTTCTCCTCCAGCAAGCAAGGTCGAATCCTTTTTGTAATGTTAATTGATTTCACTATTCTTTGTTTCTTTGGGTATTTCGATACTGCTTTATTTTGATTTCTTTTATGGCAAAACACGTACTCAAATTTTATTATTTCTATTGTTTTTGCTTTGTCATATAATGTATGATATTTGTTTTGAGGCTTGGCTAATTCGGATTCACGCTAAAGGAGTTCCACTTTATGATTAAAAGTACTCCCTTTCGGAGGCAACTCATGCCCAAAGTTCGAGGTCAAAATCTCATGAATCAACTATCCGATTCTTCAAAGGCAACTATATACCCGAGCTTCGCCACAATCTTTGGTGGTATTTCATAATTTTGTTGGAAGTGAGATATTCAAAGGCAACTCATTCTCTCTGCACAAACTGTGTTATATATTTACTGCACTATTCTTATGCGTTAAAACTAAATAAATAAATAAATAAATAGTGCTATTTTAGAATTTAAATCTCCAAATAAAGTAAGATCATATTGGTTCAATCTATTTCTTTAACACTACATGCACTACTTAATTCACAAAAAATTACAATACCTTCTTTTCTTTAATTTTTTTAGTTGTCTTTTTGTCTTCTTTTGCGTTTAGTATTAACTCATATGATGATTGTAGCATTAGAACAGTGTTTGACATGTGAGTTGAAGAAAAACATATAAATCGGCAAAATAAAATGTCAATGCAGCATGCCAGTATAAGCATGCATATATTGTCCAATTTAAAGTCGTATAATATCCACAAGTGATATTAATTCATTGTCCACATAAATAAAACATTCAGAGAGCTAATTTTTCACATACTTACTAATTGAACTACAATATTTCAAGGTATTCTGAATATGGGAAGCAGAAATAATGCAAACAATATGGTTGAGAAAAACATCATGCATTCTGTAATACAAAAATAAAATTAAACACTCATATCAAAAATGGTGAGAGAAGACAACAAAAACTTTAAAATAAAATATCAAAATAAATAAACTCTTAGTGCTAAATGTATACATTTTTTACTTCTAAAATTCAAACTAA